>NC_083097.1:67798955-68118490 GCF_949774975.1 Lagenorhynchus albirostris
TGCATATCTTTCTTTACAAATGTACTGGAAAATAAAATAGTGTAGTGAGGTATGAAAACCTTAATTCCTTCTGCTTTAAGAAATTTTACAACTTTTGACTGATAAGAACATTTAGGGGTTGACAAAAAAATTAAAACTGTTATAAAATCTTTAAGAGATTTCCATTTAAGACGATACAGTCTTTTAGGTTTTCTGACACATTCTTAAAATATGCTACTTTGGCATAAGGGTTATTTTGAGTAAAAGGCACTTGAAAAGCACCAGATGTAAAAGGAACATTCTAATCCCCTCTTTATTCTTGAAAACAAGAGCTAAAACTCCCATATAATTTTCCATTATAAGTTTTCATATGTAATCTTATAAAAATTTTATTATTTTCTCAAAACTGTAAACATTCAAAATTTACCCCTTAAATATTAAGAACCTGAATACCCAATAATCATTAGGAAAGTAAATATGTAATAAAATAATTTCTTCTGCTGCCTTAATATAATGCCAAATCCAAATAAATTTATACATAAATTTTACCAAACTCTCAAGGAACATATACTATAATATTTTTTGAAGAGAAAATTAACATTACCTAATTTATTTTGTGAAAATGTCATAATCACGATAACAAAGGCAAGTAAGAACACTATAGTAAAGAATAAAGGACTGAAAACTTTAATAAGTCAAATGTTAAGACCTCAGTAAAAGTTTAGCATATATTTAATCAAGTGGTTTTATTTTTAAAAAATGGATTATGATTAAATAGGTTTATTTAATGAATGCAAAGATAGTTCAATTCCTAAAATTATATTTATGTATATTATCACACTGGCTAAGATGAAAATAGTGATTATCATAAAGAAACACAGAAAAGCATATGAAATATGACACTCATTCATGCTTAGAAACAACAACAACAACAGTGGTTAAATACTCTAAGCAAAGCTTTTAAAGTGATAGGCTAACGATATTGAAAAATGAACAAAAGAGACACATAAGGTCTCTTTCGTTCATTTGGCAATATCATATGGAGAGATTTAAACAAGGCAATAAGGCTATAAAATAAATCAGAGATACAAAATTGGAAAAGAACAGGAAATATTATTTGACTCTCTAAAATTAAAACAAAAACTATTTAGAACTAATGAAAAAAAGTTTGGCCAGTATGGATGTACTATAACTAGCCATGTTCCTTTACATTAATATACAAGTATTAAAAATTATGAAATATTCAATTTATAGTTGCCATAATAACAACTATAAACAACTAAAACTGAGTATTAAACAACAGAACAAAAATATGGAAGCACTTGTGGAAAAAAATTAAAACAAAATTTTGTTCCACAAGGGGCCATAATTAAACCACTAATGGAAAGGAGATATTTGTGATGCAATAATTTAAGAAAAAATATGTAAGTATACATCCTAAGAATGCCAAAATTTTAAAGGAAAAGGCAACAGAAAATGTGTTAAAAATATTCACAGAAAATAGAATGAAAAAGAAAGCTGAAGAATCAATAAAGTAATAAAAAGATGCTCACTCTCACATGCATAAAGGAAAATACAAATTAAAAGCACAATGTACAATAGCATACCATGATCATCAGTTAAGGAAGAATAAAATATAAAGGTTGACATTACCATGTATTTCAAAAGATATCAGTGAGTTATCTTTTACTGCCAGTTGGAGAGGGTTATAAATTGTCACAAGCACTTTGAAGAGCAATTTGGAAATATGTAATAGCCTAAAAATCACCAAACCTCCTTCAGTGTATATGACCTAGAGGTAGAGGTCATTCCAGAGTCGTTGTTAGAAAATAATTGATTTGATATTTAAGAATAATTTCTCACAGGCATCTATAATTTCAGAAAATCTCCTGTTATAACTGATACCAGGAAAGTCCAGCTGAAATCATTGGGGTATGTTGTGGGAAGCAAAAGCATGCATCATAGGCACAAGTACCTGCTTTCTGATAGATAGAGGACGTTGGGTGGCACAAATATTTTGGATATGTACCTTGATCAAAAAAGGAAACACTACATTTTTTAAAGAACTGAAACAATAAAATGCAAAGAAAATATATTTTCTTTATGAAAAAGAGGTTGCTCTTAGTGGATTGAGTGCAGATGAGGTAGTACCATGTAGACAGTATAAACGTAATAAGCACCATTTTATAGATATATAAATGTACATCGTCTTATAAAGCACACATTTCATACTGAATCAGTAATTAAATAAATAGTACCTCATGTCTTGAAAAATTCCTAATACATGCAATTTATAATAAGCATTAGTTTGGTCCCCAAAACATCTCAATTAATGACTATTCCCCTTTTAATACCATGTCAGTATGTCCATTTGTTATCTTCACTTTGTGGCCACTCTGGTATAAATCTGCTCACATTTAGTCATGTAATACACAGTTATCACTATTTAGTCAAATTATCTGTGTACTCTTCAATAATATTTTAGGTAGTTTTCCAGTAATTTTTCATGTTGCTTTTAGTCAAACCCTCAGGGAAAGACTGCCCAAACAAGGCAACAAAGTTCATGGCTTGGCAGATGTTTTCCAATTACAGACAAACAATTCAGTCAACTCAATTTTCCTGCAGAAAGGGATGATATTGATTCATAAAAGTTTTAGTGCCTCACATTGGTATGATTTCGAGATGTTTTAATTACATATTGCTTTGCATCTCTTGACAATGAATGCATTGCACTGAACAGAAAAGTTACAGCCAGTTGGTTTTCTGTCAGGTTGAATAAGTTACGTTCCTTGTATTTCCAGCTATTTACTTTTATAGCTGTCAGGTCTCAATACCTCCAAGATTAGGAAGGATAGTCAATAGGATATCGCTCAGTAAACCCCAGGTATTGATGAAAATTACATCATTCTATTCATTTATTTTTCAACGACTAATAAATTAATTTTAAAAGAAATATCTTCCTAATACACTGATTGTTTGGCAATAATTAATATCATATAGTGGTGAAAGACTTGTTTAATTGCAAAATCATCACACTACATTTCCTAAAGATGATCAATTTATTTTTCTTTTACCAGAAGCAAGTATATATAGTAGAGATGATGATCATGTAATTAGCTTTTCTAATAGTATTTTTAGTGAAAGATGCAATTTTTAAAAAATTTCTCTGAAAATTCTACCATAATTATATTGCAGGATATGTGCTATTCAGTATATTTTTATTGCCTTAGAGAATGGATATAAGACAAATACTGCTAATTCTTTAGCCAACATTCAAGCACTCTTGATAATGTAGCCAACTAATGATGTTTCACCTTCTTTAGAAGTCAAGTGTTTTGCCTTGTAACATAGTCTGAGTCAATGAGATATATGCAGAAATGTTCTTTTAAAAGGCACAATAGGATAATATAACACTAGACATGCCACAAGGCAGATAGCTTTTGCAAATACTTTTTCTAATTATAGTAGTCTAGAAAAAATAGAATATTTTATGATCATACCATCAAGCTATAATCACTAAGAATTATACAAAATATACACATACAAAAAGCATATATCTAACACTATAAGTTAGGGAAGTTCTGGCATAATTATGAACTCCCTGTGCTTTTCTTCTTTCCTCCAAATGTAAAACTTCAACACTTATTTGACCTAGCATTGCATGGAATAAGTTATTTTCTGTATGCCTCCACACTTGTACAAAATTTTTGCCTAGCTATAGTTTTCTCATGGGCAGGAACTCCAACACTAATATATTTTTCAGGGGAAATTTCAAGGCAAAAAAATCAATAAGAATTTATAGCAAATGATCATGGATAGCTACACCTATACATTTAACACATTTTTAAAAAATCTGAGATAAATATACACAAATAAAATAAAAGTAAAATACATTATACATGGCTGATAAGAAATCATATTTAAAACATATTGATATTAATGTTAAATAATGAAGCAAATATAATTATCATATTGTTCCATAATAGTATATATATATTTATATGCATTATCTTAATACTGTAAGTGGGTTATAAACAGGGTATTGAACTCTTGGAGGGGAGTAAGTAGTTTCCATCACTTTACCTAAATAGATAATAGATACCATAGATAATAGTTTACTATGGATAACTGTTATAATAGATTACTGTAATAATAGGTTACTATAATAAAGCTAACATGTTAACCAAAAATACTATATCCTTAGCTACAGAGAGAAAGACCTAGTTAATTGGGTCTATTTCTTTATAACATATTAAAAAGCAGAATTTCACATTTTAAGTTTTTATTAAAATTTTTTGTAAAAATAAATATCAGATTTGCATTTTATTGGAATATTTATGCACATTAATTTCAAGGGAACTAATATGATGATTTATTGCCAGAAAATATCATTTTTTCTTTAACAGTCAGGGTATTGTAAATGATTTGGCCATTGTTTAAAGAATTATTAAAATAAAATGTTCATAGTTAAATAGAAAATAGGCCTATAGCACTGAAAGTAGCTAAAGAAATGTCTTACAAATATGAAAAAATATGCTGTGCACATTAGTGGAATGTTTTATTTAAAGAGAATATTTTGCTTTTCTCCATCTGACACATTTCTTTTCACTAGAGTTATGTTAATTTTAGACATAATGTACTTTAGAAAGTAAAGGTATGAAAAAATTTCACTTATTACATCAGTTTTACTAAATTAATATTGTTTAAATATACTGTTAAGCATACAAAATATGGAGCTCAGTTCATGGACAATTGATAACAAAGAATAAAATTCAATCCGCATGTTTAGACTTATACTTCCTTGTAACTAACTACTGGGAAGACACCACAGATTACTTTAACATTAATAAAATAGGCTTAAAAGGAATGGACAACATTTCTGTTAACCCATCCATTCTGGGCAATTTGTCATATTGGACAGAATGTAGAACACAATGAAACATCACATTGGATGCGTGATGAGCTCTCTAAATTTTGCAATTATTACTTTCTAGTACAAAGTTTGTTCTAACGAGTAAATTTTCTCAATTCCAGTATATTAACAAAAAGATTCTAGGTTTCAGGACATTTGGCTAGATGACCCCTAAAAATACCATGCTTATTTAAAAATATTAATTAGTAATTTAGGTTTGAGTAGAATGGACGAAAAACAAGGCTAATATCAGTTGGATTTATTAGTTTATTTATTATTATTTATTAGTTTCTCTAAACTACTCCTTTTGCCTAATAGGCTGAATCAGATATGCCAACTCATTTCAATTTACTATGAAGCCTGAATAAAAATGGCCATAAAAGATTAAGAAGAGGATCATTTTACATTAGGCAGTTATACTTGAAAATATCTTTAGAAGAGAGAGGAGGGAAGGTCAGTCACATTAAATATGTTACTATGAACCTCATATTCTCTGATACCTTTATTTCTTTATTATTTTTTCAGGTATTTTATTATAAGTAGTTTTTAGGTAACAGATGTTTTCCAATAACTTTGCTTTTGATTTCACCTTGTTTTATACCTACTCCTTTTCAACCTTGGAAAATATTTGTCAGATTTTAAAAGCACTGACTTGAATTCTAGAGGAAAATATTTTTGCCAACATTTCTACAGAAAATTTTTTGAGCAGAAATCAAATATATCTACCAGACATTGTGTTTGCTCTATTCACAGCTGAATTCCAGATGATGTAGGCAATTAAATAGTAGTGGAACAAAAAAAATTGAATTTTGAGTGAGAGTTAGAGAATATTTTCATTGTATCTCTATCTTGAAGTTGTAAAGGCAAAGTGTCACTGCCAATTAATCTTTAGCTTTGCTGAAATATCGTTTTCTGTAAAGATTTATTTTAATAGGAATATACTCTTATGTGTTACAATTTCATACACTGGTGTTCAAGTCAAAAATTTAGTGTGTCCTTTTGCTTTTCTCTATAGATAATAAAGTGAATCTTACAGGATTATGACTGCATTGTTTCAAGTTTAGGGATTTCATTTATCTGAATCTGTGGCTTTTCTAGCTAAGCCGTATATAGAGATAATGATACTATGTATGTTATATTATGAACCATCTAAACTCCCATTGCAAGAAAAAATAGAGCCGTGGCACATACGTGGATAAAGGTAACCGTGGATAAATTCTTGACTGAAAAGGAAAAAGCCAATAAGAGTATTGTAGCTATTAAAGAGTTAAATGAACAATCCAGTGAGTTTAATTCAGATGTTGAGTGGAAAACAAATGAATAGAACTCAGAGTGTTCCAGGGTCCTTACTGATACCTTACATTCATATCTTACAAGAGTTTGGAGGCTGGGAAAATATGTGGTAAGGCCTAACTAGATATATAATTTCTTTACAGATAAATTGCAACTTTTTTCATATAAATATATAATGTTGTTGTAGTCTTTGATTTATATGCATAAATAAAATTTATATGCATAAATAAAATACAAGTTCTTTTCAGAATCTGAGGTCCTGGGTTTTGTAAATTAAAGGACAATTTACGGGATTCTCAAGAGTAACTCTGACTACATAGTGATTTTTCTTCTGGCAGTATGACTTCAGAATCTAACCCATGAATAAGAGGAGAACCCATTGTATAAAATTATAAAAGAGAGATAGTCAAAAGCAATTTGTATTTTTTAAAAGTCAATTGAGAAAATGTCATATGCCTAATCTCCTACCACATTTCACATGGTAGATTAATGTCCATCTAAATTAAAGTAAAAATTCAGAAATTTCTAGAGATTTTTCTTGGTTACATTTGAATTTATGGTCCATTCCTTCATCAGTGTCCATTTTTCTTAATCAACAAGCATTTTTCACAAAGATCAGACTGTTCCTTCTTAAGTTCAAAGGGCTCTAAGGTTCAGAAAAGCTTTACCAAGAGTAGCATGAGATTCAAGTCTAAATGTGATTAGAAATGATCCTTAAATGTCGACTTGACTGAATATTATCAGCTTATACCACTGAAAAATGTGTTCTCTCCTGTCATCCTTCTTGGATTTGACAAGGTCAATAATATCAAAGCTGCAGAGTCAAGATAGCTTTTTTTCTTTTTCTTTCCTAAACTACATACCAGACCAGTAGGGGGAAAAAGGTAATATTAGATTGATTTGGCAAAAGTAAATAAATCCCATTTTAGAATTAAATTTAAGAATTTTTCAAAAACTCAAAACTTTATTTTGACCAGAATACATAATATTGAAAGAAAGGAAAATAACATCACATGAGAAACAATATTACTCTGCATAGGCATATATATTTTAAGGCATCTTGACCAGGCCATATTAGCTTTGTCTTGTTTGTAATAATTTTATATAGTTCAAATATTTAATTCTTTAGTTACTGGATTTTCTAATGCCTTACTTCTCTATCATATGTGTCAGTTCTGGCTTACGTTTTGCAGTGTTCTCCCATTCTTATATAAAACACAGTATCAGAAAAGGGTCACAGCAACATGTTAGAAAATAGACTGCTTGTATAAAATATGGAAAAATTTATTTTAAAAAATGACTTAAATCACTTCTCTGCTGTTTATTTATTAAAGTTTTGATACATGGCTATGACCACAAAATACCAATGGCTTTATGAAAATCGTGATTTTTAAAAAAAATTTATTGGAGTATAGTTGATTTATAATGTTGTGTTAGTTTCAGGTGTACAGCAAAGTGCATCAGTTATGCATATACATATATCTACTTTTATTTAAGATCCTTTTCCCATATAGGCCATTAAAGATTACTGAGTAGACTTCCCTGTGCTATACAGCAGGTTCTTGTTAGTTATCCATTTATATATAGTAGTGTGTATATGTCAATGAATGTTTCAGTCTCAAATGTATCCACCGTAACTCAAAAATAAGGTTACATACTTCCAGTCCAGAAGTAAGGCAGTCATGAACACTTATCTTTTCATTTCTTCATTACACTGGACACTGAGCAAAAATAATGATGTAGATCAGGAATCAGCAGAGAGAGCTGAAGAGTGTGTTTGGGCAGCAGGCTGGTGACTGAGTGCCAATTTCCATAAGTAAAATAAACTGCATGCTAAGTTTCAAAAATTTGGTGGGGAGGAAAAGGAAAGGGAAAACATGAAACTTAGAATCTCTTTTAGGGTACAGACTGGCAAATGAAAAGGAATGTTAGCCTCATAGTGACAATAGCAGCCAGCATGATGTGTATATAGATACTTAACCAAAGTCATTAGTGAATTATTTGCAGTGGTTCAGTGATTCCCAATGTTCTTGTCTACTAAATGGTAAGTGCATTAAGAAGTATAAGAATGGCTGTCGAAATTAGTTTCACCTTCAGATAAATAATTAAAGAAGAGATATATAAAGTTCTGAGCAAATGAAAGGTTGGAATTCTAAAACCTAGGGAAGCCATCTCTGCATGAACCTCATTTTCTTTCAGTATTGTACCCATTCTCTTAATGCTGGAACTTTGAACATATTTCTGCATAGAATAATCTTTCTCCCCTTTTACCTCTTTAATTCATCTTTAGATATTACTCTTATTATCACTTTGTCAAGCCATACTTCACAGTTGCTTAGACTAGGTGAGGTCCCATTTCTTTTCTTTTCTTTTTAAAATAAATTTATTTATTTATTTATTTTTGGCTGTGTTGGGTCTTTGCTGCTGTGCACAGGCTTTCTCTAGTTGCAGCGAGTGGGGGCTACTCTTCTTTGCGGTGCGCGGGCTTCTCATTTTGGTGGCTTCTCTTATTTGAGCATAGCTCTAGGTACGTGGGCTTCAGTAGTTGTGGCACATGGGCTCAGTAGTTGTGGTCTGCAGGCTCTAGAGTGCAGACTCAGTAGTTGTGGTGCACGGGCTTAGTTGCTCCTCAGCATGTGGGATCTTCCCAAACCAGGGACCGGACCCATGTCTCCTGCATTGGCAGGTGGATTCTTAACCACTGCACCATCAGAAAGTTCCCCATTTCTATATCATGTGTCTGCTATAACTTCTATTCCTATCTTAAAATGGCTACAATAACTTTCTTATCTTTTTTCAGTAGACATTCCAAGGTCTATTTATTAACATCTTTAAAAGCCCTAGGAGAATTTTTGAATACTGAGAACATATCTTGATATAAATTTTTATAGGCTTGAGATATGTCTTTAAACAAGAGGAGCACTTCACAAGGTTTTGTTTGTTTCCTAGCTACAATTTTGCCAAGAATTTTCCAGGATCTTCAAAAAGATTATCTTCTCCGGTCGCCTTGACAACTCATATAACAAAAGAAGCCAAATTTTTCACATCTTTTGTTATTTCAAAATACCATGTAAACTACATTTTATATAATAGGAAGTCTGATTATTCTGAAACACATGCAAGATCATAAAAATTTATAGAGCCATGTATTAAAAATTATATATATTATGCAAATGTACATGCTATATGAAATATATATGAAAATATATTATGCAAATGTACATGCTATAATCCATTCCAGGTAACAGGTGAGAGCACACTCACATTATTCTCACCCTAAGGGTACACTGCAATTATGTATTGAAATTAAGCCTCTGAGATTGCTTATACTTTTAGCAGTAATGTTTAAAAATGTCCTTAGATAGACCTGAGCAAAGAGAAGCCCTTGTCATTAGCTACATGTTTTAGATGATTCTGCCTACCACAAACATTGAAACATTTTTTTTTTCTTTTTGTCCTTGTAAAACATGTTTTCTGAATTTCTAGCAATTTGTTGAGTACACAATAAACACAGGAAAGGATGTGTGAGATAAACCAGGTTCTCCTGTTGAAAAAATGTGGGTCTGAGAGTGCACCAGTGTGTGCATGAGTTGTGTGTATTTGTGTAGTGTGTGTTGATGGCAGGTAAGTAGAAAAGTATAACCTTGGCCTTGGGAAATTCGACTGTATTTGTTTTAAGCTGGCCACCCAAATCAATAAAAAAAATGTGTAACCAAATAGATAACTATGTTTCCCTCCTTCCCTCTGCTTAGATGGTCTTAATTTGAAAGACCTTACTAATCGCCTGGAAAGCAGAACAGGTAAGGTTATTTGTGGGGACAGAAATTCAGCTCTCTGAGGAGTGTGACCCACTCAGTCCCTATCATAGTTCGGTAGTCATCCACACAGTTCCAGCTCTGCCCCTTCAGTCTCAGCTGAACCCATGTCACTCCTCTGACTTCCAGCCCTAGGACTGCCATAGGGTGAAAGGTGCCCTGAAAGTCTGTGGCTTGTACAGGTAAGGTGTATGGGGAGACCTGGTGTCAGGGTCCAAGTCTGGGGAAAGAGGTTGGACAATAGCTGTATCTTGGTTTAAAACTTTAAAATGTTTAGACCTATAGTATATGGTACTCCATCTGTATTGCATGAGCATACATATAGTAGTTGTATGTAAAAAAAAAAATGTAAACAGGGAAATTTCCATATGTAAGTGCAGTCAGATATTACAAGAATAAAAACTGTTGTTTCCAAAGAGTTTTCATTAATATTGGAAAACTCTTACAATGATTGGTGTAAGGCTATAATAGATAGATAGATAGATAGATAGATAGATAGATAGATAGATAGATAGATAGATAGATAGATAGCTGGCTGGCTGAGTTATAGATAATTCACTATTTGCCTTTATATTTTTCTTTAATTTTATTTAATGTAGGCATTGGAAAATACATTTTAATTTTAAAAATTCTTCCAAATATTTTTAAATGTCTGCTTGTCAAATTACAAAACCTGGAATAAAATACTTGGTGACATGTAATTAGAAGCTCGAAAACATATTTCTTCTTTCAAAATTGAGGGCAAGGGCTTCCCTGGTGGCGCAGTGGTTGAGAGTCCGCCTGCCGATGCAGGGGACACGGGTTCGTGCCCCGGTCCGGAAAGATCCCACATGCCATGGAGCGGCTGGGCCCGTGAGCCATGGCTGCTGAGCCTGCACGTCCAGAGCCTGTGCTCCGCAATGGGAGTGGCCACAACAGTGAGAGGCCCGCGTACCGCAAAAAAAAAAACAAAAAAAAAAACTGAGGGCAAAAAAAGATTGTAATCATCAATTATAGTGTGAACTCCAAATTAATTTGCCTCTCCTCTCTATTCACTTAGCCAAATCAGGATGGCGTTAGAGGTTAAAAAATGTCATTTGACATTAGGCATTTTTTTCAATACTCAGAAAATTCAGGATCTTGCCTACATTATTTTTTTAGCATTTTTTAACAGTCTTTATTGAATTTCTTACAATATTGCTTCTGTTTTATGTTTTGGTTCCTTGGCTGCGAGGCGTATAGGATCTTAGCTTCGTGACCAGGTATCGAACCTGCATCCCCTGCATTGGAAGGTGAAGTCTTAACCACTGGACCGCCAGGGAAATCCCTTGACTACATTATATTTCTATTTTTTGACAAGTATTAGGAATTTCTGAATCTTCAAAACAGTTCAATGAATTCAAATGGCAAGTATACTTGTAAACATTATCCACATTGTAGGCATGTAGAACTATGAATTAAAAAACACCTTGGATTTCTTATTCAATATTAAATCATTAAAGACCACAACATTTTGACTCTGTCTTTAGAAGGATGACATTTCTTAATGTTTTCTATAATGTAACTAAAATTGAAGAAAATAAAGTAAAATGTGAACCAATCCTCAATGTAAAAATGTCATTAAACCTTGCAGTAAATTATTATTCTATAGAGTTTTAAATTTTAAATTAATAAATTATCTTGGTGCTCTCAGATACAGAACTGGGTTTCTGTTCAGATAGGAAAATAATAGGTTTAGAATTTTGAAAACAAATGGTCTGAGTGCTTTGCATTCAACTGTTCACTTGGGCATTTTCAGTTACAGAATTGTTTTCTGACTCATCATATTCATGACTATCAGGCACTTCTGAAAGAATGATTGGGCTGGATATAAGTATTAGTTCTATTAATTCACTGTTTAACCACTTCATTTCTCCAGGTAAAGATTCAAAACAAATATGTGATCAAGATAGCTTGGCATAGGGTAGCACTGACTTTGATATTTTCCTAAAGGGTCATTTACTATCTGTCTGTCCAAATCTCTGTTTTATAGCAGTTATGTCTGAGGGACATCCAGGTTTTCACAAAAGAGAGACACAAATAAGATCTCTATTACACATGAGAAATATTTAATTTTAAGGCCTCTTGTTACTTCAATGTTGTGTTAGGCCTTAGAGAGCCTTACTTTGAACACATGCTGTTCAAGATTCTTCAGTGACCCAGATTGCTAGTACTTCTTGACCAACCATCTCTCATTACTCAGTTCTCTAAATTTCAGTCTTCTGCACCATTCTAAAATTCAATCTATTTTCTTTTACCCAGTGAGACTGTCACTCTCTGTTTTGGCTCCGTTTACGTACAATATTTTGGAAATATTCTCAAGCTAGAAGCTGCAGTGATTGTGGTGCTTGCCTCATGGGCTTCCTTGTTCTCAAGAATCACATCTCTGGGGCTTACCTGGTGGTACAGTGACTGAGAATCTGTCTGTCAATGCAGGGGACACAGGTTCGAGCCCTGGTCCAGGAGGATCCCACATGCCGCGGAGCAACTAAGCCCATGCGGCACAACTACTGAGCCTGTGCTCTAGGGCCCGCGAGCCACAACTACTGAGCCCGTGCGCCACAACTACTGAGTCCCTGTGCCACAGCTACTGAAGCCCGCACGCCTAGAGCCTGTGCTCGGCAACAGGAGAAGCCACCGCAATGAGAAGTCCGCGCACCGCATCAGAAGAGTGGCCCCCACTCACTGCAACTAGAGAGAGCTCGCGCGCAGCCACAAAGACCCAATGCAGCCAAAAATAAATAAATTTATTAAAAAAAAAAGAATCACATCTCTGTGCTGAAACACTTCTTTTATATATTTTCCTCAATTTTCCATTTCTTTATTGCAGGGGAATAAGTCAAATTCCAAATAGTCCAGAATAACTAGGACCAAAATTGCAATATTTTCTTTTAAAGAATTTTAAATATGTAAGAAGAAATTATTTATTTTGTGGAAATGTATCAGCCATTCCAATTTAACATCATCAAACCACTCTAAAGTATACATATTTTAAAAAATAACAGCAGGTCTATTCTTCAACTCTGTAAAAAAATGTAACCCACACATCTCTCTGTACTTGTTTTTCAGAATCAAAGAAATAATTTCATCATCTATATTAATGGGTACAAAATAATGATTAATGAGTGAAAGACTCCACCCTCATTTCCTTCTTTGTCTTACCTCTAGATATTCAAATATACTTAATATATTCTTTGCATGTGTATATACCCTTGAAATATATGAAGTTATCCATCCCCAGACACTTAAGTATGCCTAATATATTCCCTTGCATATGTATATATCTTTGAAAGGTATAAAAAATTCCTTATAAATATTAAAGAACTGATATTAATCCTTCTAATATTCACCTTTATAATCCCAAACTGATAATTACCCATGTGCATTGACATCATTTTTTGTATAGAGTTTCCATATGACAAATTACTTTAACAATTGAAAAATACATAAGTGGAATAAAGTTTATATTAGCAGTCATAATTTTGTTTACATTTGCAATATTAATGCCAAAACATGTGAAATGCTGTATGCACGCTAAGCCAAGCTATCTGCTTTTGTCACACATACACCTGATGATACAGTCAGGATAAAAACTTTATTTCAACTATGTAGAGACATATGTGGATTTAAAAGACTTTTTTTCATTGAGAGTTTTAAAAAGGAATTGATATTTTCAAAAGACATCTTGCATTTTACTTGGAAATTTGGATTGTGAGGTTAGAGACATAAATATGTTCATGTTTTATAACCAAACATTTTGTGAGTTTTTGTATTAGCTTCATTAAAAATTCATAAGCATGTCTCCCAAGAAGATTTCATAATAATAGGTATTCTTTTTCTTCCAGTGAGAAAAATGATTTTTTTCCTTCCATGTATACCAATAAGTTATGAACCCTGCCATCATTTGAAAACATATCATATTTTCTTAGTTGTTTGACAGTATTTTTCTCAAGTACATTACACAATATCAGATAATAGTGATAGAGTAACATTAAAACAGTCTCAAACTGCAAACATCAAATATTTCTGCTGGAATATGGTACCATATTTCTACTCCAATGCATGACTATCATTGATAATAATGGAATTATGTGTTTCTAATGGTATGTAATATCATTGTAACTCTATTGAGAAATACTGGTGTTATCATAAGCTGTACATCATATAAAAGCCAAAGGGCAGAGAAGGAAATCAGATCAGTACCAGGAATAATAAAATAATTTGTGTAATATATTTTAAAAATACATACAAAAATACAGTCTTATTCCTTCCAATTTCTTCTTTCTATCCTGGTCTTAGTGATCTTACTCACTTCCTTTATAGTATATAAGAGAGGAGTATACTAGTTACAGTGCTTTCATTTAACCCCAAAATGTTAATGCTTGTTTAACAGAGCATCACAGATGATATCAATATATGGAAAATAGCAATGGCAGGTTTGGAAATCATAAAGTGAAGAATGGATAAGTTTTAATTCAGAAAATGGGGAAATAGGTAATAGTGCAAAAGGACAAGGGGTAAGTAACTATTACCAAAGTGAATTATGGCAGAGTAACCTTGTAACTTGAAATTAAATTTAACATAAATAATCCATAATAAAAAAATGCTCACAGGGCAAACAATACATGTTGAGTTTAGAAATACTAGTATCTAAAAATCATCTTATGGATTTGAAGTCAGAATCTTAGATTTTATTTCTATCATCACAGTTTTCCATTAAAAGGCAAAGTTTCATTTTCATTTTCATATTCCTTTCCGTTTCACTGGCATGTTATTTCCCCTGTCTCTGTATTCCAAATACACATACATTCCTATTTCTCTCCCAACCAGTTTAATCTCAAAGTTGACCCTAAATGGACCCATAAGTTTACTTCAGACTCATTCTTACTATTCAGTATAGGCATATTCTGTTAGTAAGGTGGGAGGTATCTAAATAGAAATATAAGATTATATAAATCATGAAAATACCCTTCTGCTATTTTCCAATCTTCCAAAGAAATGCTATTTCCCCGTCCATACTTCCTTCTACCTTCCATTTGCACAGCTATTGGTCATTTCTCCCAAGTTGTATTCAATGTTTCTAATGTATTTTATGTCAAAGAGCTTCCCTGAAACTCCAATTGCTTGCTGAACTTTACCTCTTTTTCTCTACCACATCCCCGAAGATTCTTGTGCTACTAAAATTTGCATTTTAACACCAAGTCTCTAGTATCACGTGGTTACAAGTTGTCAGCCGATATGTTACAAATTTTCTCAAGAGAATGGCATGAATGGTGAAGAGGAAGGGCCATAGCACACCACATATTACCAAAGAATACTTAACGCAGGATGGTGGGTGTGAGCTCTCACTGGCTGAGCGGGTCATAGCGTGGTGCTTGAGGGCTTACTGCTTGAGAATATCCAATTAATGTGTTGTACAGATTTTCACTGCTGAGACTTTAAATCTGCTATCAGAAAATGGGAAAACTATAGACTACCAGGATACTATAATGGCACATATTTTTAGGACAATATTTTATAGAAAACAGTCCTATGACCAACTGGCACTGGGTATTATATACTGGATGATTTAGGTATACTTATACCTGACTAAGAATGAATAGATATCTTCATACTTTTCATTATAAGCAAACAAACTCTCTAAAAGTGTGCATTAATATATGTATAGAGATAATATACTAGTTGGTAAGAATATGGACTCAGGGTCAGATTATTTGTCTGTGAAAACTGACTCTTTCACCCTTTTTCTGTGAAACTTTGGACAAGTTACTTAACCTATCTACTTATCATTTTCTTTCCTGTACTCTGGAATTCTTGCTGCTACCCACTTCACAGAATTATTTAAAGATTGAATAACTGCTAAATGCTTGAAAAAGCAATTTGCATATACTAGTACTGTAAGTACTTGTAATTACTGGAAAGTAAGTTTTGCTACATTATTTATTTTAAATAATGTAGTATAAAGTGAGGAGGCATTGCTATCATCTGTGACATGTCTAAATCTGGCACATAACCATGACTTGACTCCACTAAAATTCCTGTTCTTAATGGCATATTCACAAGTTCATTTGCAAACATAATGTATGGAGTTTTCACTTCAGTGCTTTTCACAGAAAATTTTTACATGGAATAGAATAGAAGAGCTCAGAGACACAAATTCCTCAATCTGATTGCCCATCTACTTAACAAGTCTAGCTCATTTATTTTAAACTCACATGGTTGAAAACCATAGCCACAAAAATGACAAAGAAGGATACTATGCACTGCCACTTATTTGAAGCTGCTGCACTAAATGGGCTACAATTCTGACTCTTGAGAGAAGTTTTAAGAGAAGAGTTTCTGTAGATAAAAAAAAAAAATATGTCAAAAGCTCTTTCCACATGTCATTCAGAGGATAAACAGTCCATGGTGTACTACTTTTAATGATTGTAACACAGGTGTTTATTAGCAAACTAGGCTTTAACGCCCATTAGAGGTGATAGATTAATGGCTCTGGAACATCACATCATCTGTATATTCATGAAAGAGGTAATGAAAGAGGCTTTTATCTATTCGGTATAATACATCTCATGTACAGGAATCCCTGAGCTCTTTATGTACTATGTTACATCTTATTTTCTTGATTTATTTATTTTTAGAATAACTACTGTGTTTTACTTTTCCTGGTTATAATTCTCAACAGCTGATAACAAAAGCATTTCGAGTTATTACCACTTATCATTCTCCCTTTTGCCAAAATACATCCAACAATTACCTGTGAAATATTTATTAAATGAGGCCTATCTATTGAATGTTAATATTTCTTCCTAATTTTGATAATGTATTTTTATCTCATATAAGTTGCCATTGGTTGTGATTCATGCCATTATTTTATTGTGTATACATTAAGAATAAAAGGAACAAATACCCTCACCAAACCAAAACAAGCTGTAGAATATAGGACACATCCAAATTTCTAAATTTCTGATATAATAAAATGTGAAAATATTTGATTTGCAAAATTGATAAACTATATTATTTGGTCCTTCTGGATCATAGTTAAAATGATTATCTTAAAATTATGTCTTTTTGGCTTTATTTGTTTGGTTTTTTCCCCAGTTTCATGAGATGTAATTGACATATAATATCGTGTAAGTTTATGCTATACATGCTGCTTTGAAAAATATATTGCAAGTGATTACCACCATAGTCTTAATACCTCCCTCTCATTACATAATTACCATTTTTTGTGATAAGAACATTTAAGATCTACTGTCTTAGAGACTTCCAAGTATATAATACAGTATTATTAACTATAATCACCATGCTGTTCATTAGATCCCCCAGCACTTATTCATCTTATAACTGGGAGTTTATACTCTTTGACCACATCTTCCCATTTCCCCCAAACTTCGGCCCCTGGTAACCACTACTCTATTCTCTGTTCTATGAGTTTGGCTTTTTTAGATGCCACATATAGAGGATATCATACAGTATTTGTCTTTCTCTGTGTGACTTATTTCACTCAGCATAATGCTTACAAGTTTCATCTATGTTGTCACAAACAACAGGATTTTTTCTCATGGCTGAAAAATATTCCCTCGTGTATACATACTACATCTTTTTTATCCATTCATCTGTTGACAGACACATAGATTGTTTCCTTATGTTGGCTGTTGTGAATAATACTGCAATGAACATGGAGTACAGATGACTCTACAAGATGCTGTTTTTCACTTCCTCTGGATATACAGTACTCAGAAGTGGGATTGCTGGATCATATGATATGTTAAGTTTTTGATAGTGTCTAATGAAATTAAATCTGGCTTGTTCTTAGAGATACTAAAATTAGGTTGAAGTTACCTTATTCTGCATAAGATAAACAAGTGAATATTTGTGTGGTGTGGGGAGCAGGTATGGGAGATCAGGAAAAGAGGCACATTATCAAACATTTTTTAGTCCAGACAACTGAATAACAGTAAGCATTTGGAAAATGCTTGGATTTATAAATTCTAGACTAAAAGTTATGTCTCAAATGAAAAAAAACCACAACAATTCAGCAAATATGTAGTCACCATGATCTCTTTTGGCCTCAAAGTAAATTATTTTAGGAAGATATACCATGTGATGACAACAAAGCCTTCCTTCTGAGTCTTTTCAATTTTCCATTATCTCAGAAAGGGACAAAATTTAAAATAATTTATCCTAAATCCCACACTCTTTTTGATGCAGTTAATTGGGTGTGTATATATATATATATACATATATATAATTGCAAAAATGTTTATGCATGTATATATCTATCTTTGCAAACAAGTATATGGGAAGAGAGAGAGGAAAACTTTCAAATACAATCTTGGTCCATGCTTTTAATGTAATGTGAGTGTGAGGGGCCCAGGAGTTAGGTAACAAACATTTGTGGAGGTGAGAGTGGAGCAAGATATTTTATGCCAGTTATAGTTAGTTGATGGAAAAATAAGAGAAGAAAATGTTTAGTATTTTTCTTCCATCTTTAGTACATTAAAGGAAAAATCCTATTACCCTGAAGAACAAAACAAAGCCAGAAATCTTTCCCTTGCCACCCAATCAAGTAGAATTCATAATGGTGATTACACAGGACCTATCAGCTTCCAATATCATGTTCTAGGGGAAACCACCCACCTAGAAACCCCATCTCATAGTGTAAAGAGCTATGAGATATTTGGCACAAGACTGTTAGACGGTGATTACTGGCATGATGTGATTGGCTCTGTCTAAAAGAGGTATAAACTAGTCATGCTGGTTCTTGTTGGATTTTATGCTAAGGAATACAGAGGGCGAGAATATTAGTTGCGAGAAGAATAGTGAATCAGATATATCTTGATAAAATATTTTTTAAACTATCTGAAAAAGATAAAAACATCTTGAGTCAGTAACATTACCTCTAGTCCTAAAAGCTTAGCTTTTTGGAGCCTGTATACATCCATAAATTACACCAGTTTATGAAAAGTTAATCAGAATGAGTTTCTTGAACCTCCAAGCCCAATACAGTACAGTACAACATCATTTTTTTATAGCAACACACAATATATTTTCAGAACTTTGCTAGATGGTATAGATAAATATAAATAATGAAATATAAGGTATGATTTGTATCTTCCTAGAATTTTACGTTTCCGTTGGCAAAGAAAACTAAAAAACATGAGGTATCAATTTTTTTTTTTAATTTAAAAGTTCAGAATAATGTGATATACTTTTTATTGGATAGAAGGACTGGGCTCAATAGAGATTACAGCATTTTTAAAAGTTTTTGTAGAAGGAAAATATTCACAGAGAGAAACTAGACGTAGATGATCTTTGAATAGTGACTGAAACAACAGGAAGAAAAGCACAGGAAGAAAAACATTCTAGGTAATGGCTGTCATGATTATTGAATGTGGCAGTTTGTGGGACAATATGAAGACTCTTCTGACTAAACATATTAGAGATTAGGGAAAAATGCAGACAGTGAGATCAGGGGGTAGTTTATCTGAATGCGAAGCAATGTGATTTTAAGTTAGTAAATTAGGAACTAAAAGTTTATTTGTTCATTTGTGTATGTATGACTTTAAAAGAAATATTCCCATGATGAAAGACATGTTTAGGAAAGTTTACTGCTGATAACGGGGTTTCTATCTTAATATCAAGCCTGGGTTACAAGCATGAAGATTTTACTGCTGACAATGGCATTTTAATTTTATTATCAAGATCAGTCCTTATTATGTTTCCAATTAGATAACCAAGTTGTTGCCTCAGTAATTGATTCCATGCCCTATTGTTTTAAGACACTTGAGCACATATTCATTCTGCCAGCCCTCCTTTTTTCCCGGTTTTAAGTTTTTCCCCTAATCTTCATATGGTAAGAAGTCTTCTACATGGTCTTAGATTTTGATAATATTACAGGTTGGACTTTGAAACCCCTAAGCTTTGATTGTTGAGATTAGTCAATATCTCCAGTTGGTTCCCTTTGGCCAAACTCTTGCCTATAAGATTTCTTATAGAGTTATCTCATAGACACTCTAAACTTTCTTTGGAAAACTAGAACTGAACCTTTCCAGCTTCAGCACCTCCCTAACACTGCCCTTTCCCACTGAAATAATTAGAAAGTACCAACTTTGCCATCAGATATGCTCACTTCGCAATACAAACATGTAAATAATTTTTGGAGAAAAGTTTTAAACTCTTCTTTAAAGGACAGAAAAAAAAAGAGCTATTTGGATGAAGAAAATAATTGTAGCTACAAAGCAAAGCACTTGGCAAATTCAACTGTAATAACAGAATTAGTTAAACACAGGGCCTAGACCCAATTTGTTGTCCAGATGTGTCAATAACTGGACAAATATGCCTGTAATGATAATTTTATTTTGCTAATCAGTGCCTCCCTTGTGATAATATTGCAGGCATAAAGTGAATATACTGTATAAATCTATATTAAAGGATGTAAAGAAAGCTGCACTCAGAATGCTGCAACTGGGGAAAGATGGGAGCGCCAATAAGACACTGCTGCTGGGTATATACAGCTCTGTATAGCTTGTCTCAGCCAGACAAGACCAAATAGGCAATACATTCCAATCTTTTGATTTGTAAAATGGCTATACCTCAGAACTGTTTTGCTTACTTAAGGAAATGCGGCTATTTTGATAGAAAGGCAAAATATATAATTATTCTAGGACATCAGGCATAGTAGTCCAGGACAGTCCTCGTAGAATTGGGGTATCTTGTCACACTAGTTATATTGCATCTGAATGGCTAATTTAAAGAAAATTCAGATGATGGTCACTACTGGAATGGCATTATATCCACTAGGGGAAATGGGGGATCACCAACTTATTGCCAGGTGGCATAGAAGTCTGGTCCCCACTTGGTCTCATTGATTCCTAAAGGAGTCATCTTGCTACTTCTGGGCAGGAGTGGGACTTAGTGCTCTTGCCGATTCCACTGTTACTGAAAGGGTAGAAGTGCCTTGTTATTGTTTTCCATGTGACCTCCACTGAAACCACAGTAGAGTTTCTACTGAAACTTACAGTGGCAAGGCCTTGGTAGTGCTGGGGGGATGGTGAAAGTCCACCTCTAGACTAGGCCTTCTCTGATACCTCCCAGCAGGGAGGCACAAGATGCCTCTTTACTTCCAGGGCCAATGGAAGTCCAGGCTCTTCATGTGGTCTCTACTGACACATAGGGGAAGGAAGGATCATTAATGCTTGGCAAGGACAAAAGTCCTGGCTCCCTTCTTGGCCTTCTCTCACATCACCCAGTGTAAGGATTGAAGCCTATCATTGGTGTAATCTGGGTCGGGACACAGTTTTTTCCAGTGTCTTTTGTTGGAGTAGAGTGATTATTATCTATTATCTAGATTTCTCTGTCTCTTTAGGTTCTCCCTTTCGCAATTCTAGAGAAAACTGGCTTCTGTTCTGTGTGTATCTATTGGCATTTCCAGATTACTCAGTTATACAGCAATTACTCTGGGATATACAAAGCAGGAAAAAAACAAAACAAAACAAAACAGAGGGAATTCCCCAGCGGTCCAGTGATTAGGACTCTGTGCTCTCACTGCCGACGGCCTTGGTTCAATCCCTGGTCACGGAGCTAAAATCCTACAAGCCGTGGGGCATGGCCACAAAGAAAAAAACAAAACAAAAAAACCAGAGAACTTGAACCACTGAGTTATTCCTTGGGTCCCAAGATCCCTAGCCAATTCACCTTTTTCCATCTACCTTTCAGAGTCTTCTTATGTTTAATTGCTGTTATTTATATATTTTTAAATTGGATGTCCAGAGTTTTTATTTGTACTCTGGAAAAAAAAAAAAAAAGGTAAAAGTACATCTATTCCATCTTCCTGGAAGCAAAAGTCTCAATTACTTTATTTTGAAAAAACAAAAAAATTGGTTTAATCTTTGAGGAAATCACACTTGTCTGACATGATCTCAAGTTCACTTGACAGTGTCTTTGAAACAAAAATGTGCCAAATAAATTCATTAGTTATTAATTTGATAAAGTTTGGTTAGTTTATTAATCCTTAGTTATTCTTCCGGTAAAATACTGTCTTTGTAAACAGGCCCTTACAAATCACTTTAAAATCAATTTGGTAAGTAGTTGACACTGTTGATAGAGAGCATACATATAAAACTACAGTTTAACAAATCAAAACAAACAACACAGTAGAAAAACAAGTGTCTTAAATTTGTGGGAATAGCTATTTAAGTAGTAGGATACAACTTTTAGTAATAATGTCATAGATGATTCACCTTATAAATTAATATGACATTCCCTGGAAAACTGCTAAATTACTGTAGAAGTTTAAATCTGACAAAGAGAGTGATGTCAAAGCTCTATTGAGGAGATTGAATGATTTCATAAAAAATACATGGAGAAAAAGAGGTTTAAATTAAATATAATTTAGTATTATATGTGATTTTTAGTATATGACTATTACTTTATCCATATATCTAAAATTTTATATTTGCAGGTTGGCCAACAAGTTTCTGGAGTGATCTTTCATTGGGAAAATAGTGCTCATTTTATATTCATTATCAATTTATAGTTAGATATGTACAGTAATATGAAATGCTGAATTTTGTTTCAAATATTTTCCTAAGCCAACAGTATATTAATTTGGTCCATGGTCTCTGGAATTTATTAATTTTATTAATTAAAAAAATTTTTTTATTGGGGTATAGTTGCTTTACAATGTTGTGTTAGTTTCTGCTGTACTGAGAAGTAAATCAGCTATATGTGTACATATATCTCCTATATTTTGGATTTCCTTTCCATTTAGGTCATCACAGAGCATTAAGTAGAGTTCCCTGTGCTATACAGCAGGTTCTCATTAGTTATCTATTTTATACATATTACTGTATATATGTCAATCCCAGTCTCCCAATTCATCCTACTCCCCTTTCCCTCCTTGGTGTCCATAGGTTTCTTCTCTATATCTGTGTTTCTATTTCTGCCTTTGCAAACATGTTCATCTGTACATTTTTCTAGATTCCTTATATACATTAATATACGATATTTGTTTTTCTATTTCTAACTTACTTCACTCTGTATGACAGTCTCCAAGTCCATCCACGTCTCCACAAATGACCCGAGTTCATTCTTTTATATGGCTGAGTAATATTCCATTGTATATATGTACCACATCTTCTTTATCCATTCATCTGTCAAAGGACGTTCAGGTTGCTTTCGTGACCTGGCTATTGTAAATAGTACTGCAGTGAACACTGGGGTGCATGTGTCTCGGAATTGATTAATCTTAAAAGTTGTTAGTTTTAAAAAGTAGCAATACAATAAGACAATGGAATCTTTTAATTATCTTGTTTAAATTTTCTTTTCTGAAAGAAAAACTACTTGTTTGAAAACTATTTCTATTTCAATGTGCAGATGGAAATTTTCACATACTCTTTCAATAATACAGTTTTCTTCAGCGACTTCCATTCAATTCCAGAGATTTGTTAATAGACTTTTTCTCTGATAACTTTTTTCCCCATGTGCCTACATACATTTATTTATAAAAATGTGCAGGAAGTATTCTATAGATTTTTTATATGCATGTGTGGATATTTATTTCTCATGGCCTTCACAAATATTAAATTCACACTGTTCAGAATGTTGGTATTTTATTTTAGATCTACAGAAATCTATTCTAAACAATGGGATTGATTGATAGTTGAAAGTAAGAACTATTATTTTGTTATGGGCAAGACTTTGCATGAATTATCTCATTCACTTCTCACAGTAACTCTAAGAAATGAAAACTATGTTTATGTCCCTTTTCTAGATGAGACAACTGAGGCACACGCACACAAAAAAAGATGAGGTAACATGTCCAATGACACACAGCTGTATGTTTCTAGGCTAAAGGCAAACAAACTTCTTTTATTCAATTCTGAAAGAAGTTTAGGACAGTATGTAATAGAAAGACACGATTAAAGGGTTGTCTTTTGAACCACTAATCATTGATGAGTATAACTAATTTTTACATCAATATCTCAATATTCAGTAATGTGTATTCAAGTTGGGAATGTATGCAAGGGATATAATGATCCTTATTGATGTTATATGAACTGACTTTAAGGCCATATTTACATTTCTTGGAGGCAGTGATTTTAATGAACAGGTCTATACATGATAGGACTGATCATAATAAATAAAATATATTAGAAATAAATTGCTCAATCTTCAAAAGAATAATCAATAATCTACCAATTGAGTTAGGTATTATTATTATTCCCATTTTAGGTATGAGGAAGTTAAGGTACAGGGGTGTTCAGTAAGCTGGTCAGGGTTACACAAACAGAAGGAGTTTAATTTTGAACTATGACTCTTTGGCTCCAGGTTCTGTGCTTGTAGCCACTGTACTCCTCTCTACATGGATTTGCTTTAAAAAGAAAAAACAAGGTCAGGTTTTCCCTGATTCTCCCTGTTCTTTAGCTATGAGGATGATAAATAGGACACTTAAAAATGCTGTTTTTCCCCATTGGGTCTTGAAAGTCTGAGTGACTTTATAACAACAATAGTGTCAGTTTTAGGAACTGAAATCATTAAAGGGGTGTTAGGAAAATATCAAAATTGAACCTCACTTCCCTAAGAATTAGGGATCAGAACCACACACTCTACCTCTCTGGGAATCTTTTGATAGGGCTTTACTCAAACTTAGGGTAAATATTTATAGCAGTTCTGAGTCCTCTGGGATTGTCTTTTTTTGCCCAATTTGATGGAAGGTTAAATGAATTTTTAGCACTCAGATAAAAAAAGCCATGGACAAAATTTGTCAGAATATATTTCTCTATGCATATCGTAAATCCATTTCACATCACCTCTCAGTGCTTGTAGCAGGCAGAGTGCCGTTTTGCATTTGACTTTGATTTGAATGTGGACTCTGATCTTCTGCATAAAAATTAGTGACTGATGGGTACTTTATATTAATTAACATATTTGCCTCTAATAAATTTGTTTCCAACAATTCTCTGGTGCTAGATATTAAAAGAAATTAGAATTATCAAACTATTAAACTGATGGTTGCTTTCTGATAACCCCTATTTTCTGATTGGAGGCTGAGATGTGATTAATGAAGATAGTGGTTTAATGCTTCTTCTTTTCTTTAATAGCTGGAACTAACGGCAATTTCATGTCCCTGCTGCTTTGACCAGTAGACTGTATCAGAAATAGAAAAACTTCCAAAAGTCAGATTTATAAGACATATTTTTGAGGGGATCTGAAGCTACTTTTCAAAAGCATAATTTATGAACATTCTTCCCTTTATTTGGTCTAACTTTTTGGTAGAAGAGAAAAATCATTTAATGTAAACATATAGTTTTGTTTCTCTAGTGTTCTTTTGTTTCACTAATTGTGTAGACTGTTTTGAATCTACTGAAAAGAGTGTTATAGGTTATATATTTTATATTGTTCTTCACAATATAAATTTTGTCCTATTAAATGCTGTTATAATTATTTAAAACAGTTCCCTGTTAGCACTATCTTTGTTCCCCATCATTTCTTAATCCAATTACCAAGTTTTAACCAATTGTATTATCACAGTTTTTCTGACTGTAGCTTGTTGCCATCATAGCATATCACACTTCTGAAGAATATTTAGTGTCATGCCATGATCTAAGGCACTTTTTACTATCTGGCATTAATTAATAATCATGTCCATTTTTGTTGGAATGACAACAAGGGCTTCAGAACCTGTCTCTAATGGAAGCCTCAAACAGACAATTTAAATGGACAAGACATGGCATGAGGGCTGTAGGTGACTTGTTTTGAAGTTTTCTATGTATGGCCGCATGTTGTAATTTACTAGAGTTTATCTGAATGGCTTGGGTGTGTTAAAGATAATTTATATGAATACTTCCTCATTGTCCCTTGTCCCTTCCAGTGCATACCAATTATATTGTCCCCTGCTTTCACAATATCCAATGCATATTCTGTGCCTGAGTCCTCACAGTGGCTTTAGGAGAAGCCGTTATTATTTGAATTTCGGGGACATTTTGCTGATAGTAGAAATTAGTCTAAATTGAGATAAAACACTAATGGTTAAAATGTTTATCATTAATTTTCCTTTTATAAAACAATTGTATTTTAACAGAAACCTCTAGTACATTTTCAGAAAGTACTCCTGGTATAAATTCTAGTCACTGTATTAAGGCCATATTAGTAATAATAAACAGCAACTTCTACTTAGCTATCACTCTGTGCTAAAAATTTATTTGTATTATACAATTATCCCTCACCATACCCCTATCATAGAATATTACTTCTAAAAAAAGAAAGTCCCCAATACAAATTTACAATATATTAGGGATAGCATTCAATAAAGATCTAATCATGCCCTTACATAAAACATAGGAAAAAGATTTTGCTGTTAAGGTCAAAAGATGTATTTCATCTCTATTTCAATGTTCTAATCATTAAAATGCCTTTTATTTTTCAGAAATCATGGTATCTCTTTATCATTTCAGCTTGAGATTGCATCCTAAAAAGGTTTTGTTTAAACTTCAAGTTTGTATAACATGGTCTATAAACTTAATAACATTAGGCCTTATACTGACAATGCAATTACCAGCCTATTATGCATTTCCTTGTGGCATGTGTATTTTTTGTTAAATAATCAGGCTATTTGAGAGGTTTGCAACGTTGACTAATTTTTAAACTATGGCATACCCGATGGGAACAGCACGTGTGTTTTTGGAAAGACTCAGGATACCGTATCAGAAGCAACTGAGGTAGGCCCAGGGCTCACAGGAGCAAGACAGCCCTAAGGTGCAATAAGTTCAGCTGAGAAGATATGCATAATAGATGCCATGTTGTATTGGATAGGAGTTCCACCTGGCCCAGTAGCCAATCATAGTCATATCTCCCTATAGTGGGCAGAATAATGGCTCCTTAAAGATGTCCTAATCCTTAGAAATTGTGAATATGCTACATTACATGGCAAAAGGACATTAAGTTTGCAGGTGCAATCAAGTTTGCTAATTATCAACATTTGCCATGGGGAGATTATCCTGGGTTATTCAGCTGTATCTAAACTAGTCACTGGTGTCCTTAGAATATGAAGGAGTCAGGGGGATCATCAAAGAGATGAGATATAAAAAATGCAAGAAGGGAACCATGAGCCAAAGAATACAGGTGATCGCTAGAAGCTAGAAAAGACAAGGAAACAAAGTCTTTAGAAAATAATGAAGCCCAGCTGATACTTTACTCAGCCCAGTGAGACCCATATCAGACTTCTTACTTAGATAATAAACTTGGGTTCCAGCCAATAAGTTTGTGGTAATTAGTTATAGAAGCAATATAAAACTAATACACTCCTGTGGTAATTTTATAGTGTTTTCCAGTATGAGTGGCCCCAGTATTATTGGTTGTGATGTCCTCGTTTCAATAACAAAAGTTTTTATGGACCCTCACTTAATATATTAATTGTATATTTAACATGTGTTGTTGAAACACTATATAATGATCAAAAAATATCTAAATCTGTATGTATTTTATTATTCACCCCATCATATATAAAGCTTTAAAATGGAGGGGGAGTTATTTGGTTGATACCAATGCTTGATGTGCAAATTGACTTGCAGTTTGACTCCTGTTAATAACTTAATGAGACATCAGTGATGAAAGCCCATAAAATGTGAAAAGATGGCTCAATGATGTGGAATTTAGGATTTCAGAAGACTGGAGATACCAGGAAAATATCACTTTCACTATTCTATGAATGTATCATTCAAAATAGGCTCCTAAAAGGCTGCAGCAGTGAATTCAAGGTAGAGAGACTGATCATGAGACCATTACAACTGTTAAAGAATTAGTGGTAGATTGGATAAGGAAAGTCTATTCCTGCACTTATTGATTCAAGTTGATGACAGATTGAAATCATAACGGAGCAATCATAGTTGAGACACACAAAATGGAGTTGGGTGGCCATTGAGGATCTGGTTTCAGACACATCCTTGCATCACTGAGAACTTGAACTTTCTGAACTGTACCAAACCCAAGGACAGCACCAGACGTTTTAAGAACAACATCTGCCAACTGCAAACCTGTGGTCTCAAGGTTCCCCTTTGCAACTATGTAACCATTTTGGATCCCAGCTAATCGTTGCTTAACAAGCACCCTTACTTCTTGCCAGCTCCCATCATAATGCTTGACAAACAATTTATGTAACTAACTGTGGCCTTGCAGTTTTGCCTTTATAAACTTCCTCCATTTTTTAGTCCAGTGGAACACAATTCAAGTGCTCCTTGAATCCGTTTCTCCTGCACTGCAGTCCAAAAATACCCTTCAAATATTTATCTCTTTATTTCAATCAGGTCTTTGTTTCTGAAAATTTTGGTTAACAAACTATTTATTGAGCTATATTGTTTGCCAGTCACTTGACATAGCCCTGAATGTTTTTATGTTAATTATAGCCTACAACATTTACATAGTTTTCATTCATCACCCACATTTTTCCACCTTACTCCATTTCTTTTTGATCTGCAGCTCCAACTTAATCTCCACAAAAAAGAAACTACTGTGAATAGAGTTCCATATTAGGCATTCTAGGGTATTGAATTTTGGATTCCACTGGGAGTGGGTACAGAGAACGAAAGTTATTGCGAGTGTTCTTGGGATCAGCACTAGGGAAGAGCAGGGAAGGAAGAAGGATTGGTCAAAGAGAAGCTGAATTGTGATACACTCCAAAAGAAGGCTTTCACTCATTCAATGGGGAACTCTGGAGCTGGAATGACCTTCAGAGTCATTTCACATTGGGGTAAGGAACTCTGGCTTTTAAACTCCACACTGATCAATTTTTAGACGTAGGCTGCCCATGGAAGGACACATGACCTTGGGCAAGCCCTACGTTTTTAGCCAATCTGTTTTTTAGCTGTTTCCCACAGTGGATGGACCATCGTACATTCCCACCAGTAATTTACAAGGGTTTCAAATTTTGCACACCCTTTCTAATGCTTTTTGTTTTGTTTTGCTTTTGTTTTAAATCATTGTCGTTCTAGTTGTTGTGAAGTAGTACCTTAATTCATTATTCCTTAATGAATAATGATGTTGAGCATCTTTTCATTTGCTTATCGGCCATTTGAATATCTTATTTGGATAAATGTCTATTCAAGTCATTTGTCCATTTCTAAACTAGTTTGTCTTTTTGTTGTTGTGTTATAGGAGTCCTTTACATATTCTGGAATATTAAACTTATCAGATACATGATTTGCAAGTATTTTCTCCCATTCTGTGGGTTGTCTTTCACTTTCTTGATAATGTCCTTTGATACTATATTAGGGTTTTCCAGAGAACAGAATCAATATCATATATATGATATATATTATATCCTATTAACTTACACACAAAAAGGCTGTTGGAATTTTGGTAGCAATTGTGTTGAATGTGTAGATCTTAACAATATTAAGTTTTCCTATCCATGAACATAAAATGTCTTTCCATTTATTTAGGTCTTTAATTTCTTTCAGCAATGTTTTGAAGACTTCAGTGTATAAGTCTTTCATCTTCTTGGCTTAACTTATTCCTAGGTATTTTATTATTTTATATTTTCTTATAAATGCTATTGCTTTCTTAATTTCCTTTTTGGATTGTTTATTGCTGGTATATAGAAACAGCTGATTTTTGAATAATTTTTAAGTGTTAAAAGTATTCAAGGTAAATGCAAAAATTCTCCTTTAGAAAACTATATATTCTTTATTTTTGAAAAAAATTCTGAAGAAATTATGTATTTATCTGCCAGCTATGAATCAGAGACTCTTCCTACATTGGATAGGGAGATAGGGAAAGAGATTAAAGCTGAGATTTACATTCAGACTGTGAAAATGAAGGAGAGATAGAAATAGGTTTAAAGCAATTACTGGCATTTTGTGTTGTGGATTAGTTGAAATGGGATGAAGACAGTTTATTATCTAAATACTTGGGATTGTGCAAATATTGAAGTCTCTATGTCCATCTTGCTAAATATTTGATGTAGGGACTAGGTAGAAACTGAATACCATCTTGAAATAACACAGCATCTTCATATGGTCATAAATGTGAAACATTTTAGTGGATAGATATTAAAAGTATTAAAACTAAAGTTTCTGAATAATTGAATGTCAAAAACAAGTATTATTTGTGTATGTGGGAGGGAATGATGTATGACATGGTTAGCTTTTCCCTCTCCTCTTCAATATTTACTCAGTTTTAAAGTCTCTGTAATAAGCTTCTCTTCTTTGAAAGATTAAACCCTGTCCTGCTCATTTTTTCCCACACCTAACACAATTTCCTGTGTATAATAAGCATTTAATATTTATTGGTTGAATTAATATGCCATATATCCTATGTTTCCCTTCCAGATCTACTCTCTGCTCTTCACCACCATCCTCTCTATCTCAGAAGACTTATCTGATTTATATCACTTAATAAATTTATGTCCTTTGTCCTCTGGATTCCCATAGAGTTTTATCAACAGGGAGTCCTGGCAGGATGTTAGAGGGTGAAGTCAGCATATTTATTCTACTGCCTGCCTCTTTCCTGGATTATCAGTCTAGCATTGTTCCTCACTAGAAAGTGATAGTCATGTCAAGGTAAAAGAAAACAAAACTAAACAAAAGCAGAAGTCTCTTCTTCAGCATTCAATAACTATCCTCAGGGCTTGGTACTATCTCTTTTGGTTTTGTTAAATCCTGCCACACATTTTTACCTAGGTCCTGTAACATTGTTCTAACTTGTATGTGCACACCACTTATACTGGGACTCTGATGGATAATCAAATGGCCATTTATAAGGCTGAATTATTTATAAAAGTTAATCCTACAAATAAGCAGCATATAAATATTAGCTAAATACAGTTTATCTTGTTAACATAACTTCTCCAGTTGATTTTCTTTTCCTTCTTGTTAATCTATGTGATACATAGAACAAGAAGATAGCAGAGAGCTCATGGTGTTTCTTTTCCCTTTAGACCTGTAAGGAAGGTATCAAAACATAAAATAAAATAAATACATTTTTTCACTCTTTCCTCCTCACAATCAGTAAACCCTCTGAAGCAGACAAGGTTAAAGAGTAGAAACTTCTTCACAAGTCATTGCATTTAAAGTGTAACTCCCACCAGGAAACTGCCTTTTTAAAGTATTCTCTTAAATACTCTTCAAATTGTCTTGGACTGCAATCTGTAATACTGTTTTTATAGTTTAATAGTCCTTGGTCTAGTCTGTTAAAATGTGGCTGTATATCTGTGGTACAATAAGTATAAACTGTGGAGCTGCTCCCAGTATGCAGCATACTCAAGCAATACATGGATTATATAAGAGCAACATTTTTTTTTTTGAAGATTGAAAACTTTAGTGAGATAATGATTATTCTTTTGGCTTCCTTCCCACTCTTTTACTTTCCTTTTTAGACAGTGACATTAAGAAACTATTACCATACACAGCTGCTATTATTCACTTGTTTTCTTCCCATTCTCCACAGCAATTAAACAGTATCTGCATCTAGCAGAGATAAACTCTGATCCTTCCAAAGTTAGTGGTAAGGGGCAGTGGGAGCAATGTTCATTAGTAGCTTTGGTCCAAGAATGATAGTCAATGCTTGACATTTCACCTTAACAAGCTTCTTTCAACCATTCCTATCTCAGTCTTAACTCCTCTAGTGAAGAATTATACTTAGGATTACCTGATAATCCAGTTTTCCAGGCATAGATCTTGTTTACGGCTGTTAACATGATTTAATCATAGATATGAACACTTTTACTTTCAAAAGTGTTCTGATTTATACAATAAATTATATGATCAACCTAAGTATACAATCATATTTCTTGCATTTCATGTCAGATCAAAGGTAGGATTGCCAGATCTAGCAAATTTTATATCTTATGCAATGTTTGGCAGATATTTATACTTAAAAAAATTCATTGTTCATCTAAAATTCAAAGTTACCTGGGTATAATGTATTTCTGTATTTTATATGGTAATTTTACCAAAGGGAAACTGAAACACTGAAGTAAGGTAGCAGCAGTTTACAGCCTGTCTACTAGGGTTCAGTGAATAAGACCCCAAAGTCAAAATTTTTTTAAAAAGAAGGAAATTCAAAATTTCCCTAAAATATTTGTTTTTAAATTATGAATATAGCAGGCTTCCCTGGTGGCTCAGTGATTGAGAGTCCCCCTGCCGATGCAGGGGACACGGGTTCATGCCCCGGTCCGGGAAGATCCCACATGCCGCGGAGCGTCTGGGCCTGTAAGCCATGGCCACTGAGCCTGTGCGTCCGGAGCCTGTGCTCCGCAACGGGAGAGGCCACAACAGTGAGAGGCCCGCGTACCGCAAAAAAAAAAAAAAAAAAAAAAAAAGAAAGAAAATAGCATATGTACATGATAAAATATAAATATTTTAACAAAGAATAAATGTGATGCTAATTTTATTTTCTCCCAACGTATTCAATTTTCCCCAGAGGCAGACATAATTAGCAACCTCTTGTGTGGCTTTTGAATGTCTTTTATAAACGCTTTAATTTTGCATATACATATAAATATATATAATTTAAATATTGTAAACAGTAGAGAGAAAGGGAAGTAGAAGGATAAGGAGAAAGAGAGATAGGTATCATATCTGTGGATGTCTGTCATCTGTCATCTCTCAATTTAACTGTTTATCTATCTAAACTTTATTCTATACAAATGTTATCATCCCACAAACAGTCTCCTTATCTACATTTTGGAAACTAACACTGCATATATAGATCTACCTTCTTCTTTTTCAAAGACCTGGCAAACTTTATTTATTCAGTTCCTTCTTCAAGGCAATTTAAACTGTTCCTAGTATTTTATTATCATAAATTTCCCTTCAGTAAACATTTATATAAATCACTGTATTCATCCAAGAGTTTATCACTAGGATGATTTCCTATTAGTAGGATTACTAAATCAAAGGCTGTGTGCACTTTTAACTTAAAAAGTGTTGAATGTCTAAAGAGATCATATTAATTTACAGTTCCACCAAAAGTGTATGAGTGCCTGTTTTTCCTCACTTGCCTCCCACACTATATATTGTATAAATTTTTGATCTTTGTCAAGCTTTGAGGTCAACGTATTTTAACTGGCTTTCATATTTGTATACCAGTGGGCTTATATATGTTTGAAATATTTTTAGAAAGGAATTTACCTTTCTCTGAGAATTGCCTTTTTATGTCCTTTTTTTTTGCTTTTCTATCATGGTTTATTATTTACAATATCCTTTTTATATATTAATAAAATAGTTATTACATTACAACTGTGGCATCCCGCTATGACTATGACCATAGTAGATTTTTAAAGATAAAAAGTTTAGTTGATTTATAGTCCAATTCTTTCCTTTTTAATTTTTATGTTACTTAATAAATCTTAACACATAATAAAATTATTTAATTTTTTTTCTTATTCATTCTGCTAAACTTATACATTCATTAATATTTTGATTCACTTATATTTCTATTTTTTATCTATGATATATTCAGTCACCAGGAAAAAGTTAAGAATGAAAACTTTTCTATATATATCATGTTTTTTGCCAAGTGTCCAAACTGTTGAATAATCAAGTTTTTCTCTATTGACTTTAAAATCACACATTGTCACATCATGAGATTCATGGTTCAAAGTCCATTTTTGAAATTTTTTCTATTATGTTGATCTATTTTTTCATGCTCAGAACTAAGATAATTTTCTTTAATGATGGTGTTTTATATTTTAGTATTTATTAATCTTGTTTTGAGGGAATTTCTTTGCTTTCCTGTGCATATTATACCGTAGTCTGCATAAAATGTTTCCAAAAAAAAAAAAATGAAAAGAAAGGAAACAGCTTATTGGAATATTGGGATTTTACTGGAAATTCCTTAACTTTATCGGTCAATTTAGAATAAAATGATATCTACATATTTGCTCCTTACTTTGGAACCAGTTAGCTTGTGCTTATAACAAAGCACCCCAAAGTTAGTGGTTTAGTATACTAATCAAATGTGTGAGTTGGCAACATGACCTGAGTTCAGCCAGGTGGTGCTTTTGCTCTTAACTGGGCTTACCAGGTGTCTATATAGTGAGCTGCTAAGTCATCCAAAGGCCTGCTGGCCTAGGACTGTGTGATGGTTAATTTTATGTGTCAACATGGCTAGACTATGTTGCCCAGTAGTTTGATCAAACAGTAGTCTAGATGTTGCTGTAAAGGTAATTTTAAATGTGATGAACATTTATAAGCAGTTTACTTTAAGTAAACCAGATTACCCTCCACAATATAAATGGTCCTCTTCCCATCAATTGAAGGCTTTAAAGGCAAAGACTGAAGTTTCCTAAAGAGAAAGGACTTACACTTCCAGACAGCAACATAGAAAATTTTCCTGAGTTTCCAGCCCTTGTACTTAAAACTTCAGTATCAGTCCTTACCTGAATTTCCAGCCCACCAGTTTACCTTACAGATTTCAGACTTGTTTTAACAGACTTAACTCTTTATATTTTTAATTTCATGAAATTTTAATTTTTATATATTACAGATTTTCTTGAATTTCTTGATTTCGAGAGTTAAGATTATCCACTCTATAGAGTTTTGAAAAATCTCTTGAATTTTTCTCTTTGCTTTACTATCTTTCTGGTGTTTAATTTAATTCATATTTATCACTAGCTTTATATTTACTAATACCTTATTCAGCTTAGGTTTATTTTGTTGTCATTTTCTCAAATTATTTTTCCCAAAGTTTAAAATAGCTTATTTTTATGTTTTTATTATTTTATATTCTATTAATATATTCAAGACTAGAATTTGAGTTCTATTTTACTTGTATTGCATAAGATCATACTAATAATTATTTTATTATTATTACTATTCTGCAATTTTTTAAGTGCTTGATGTGGTTTGATTTCCTCCTTGACCAAAAATTTTTTTAAGAAGGTGTCCTCCTCAAACTTCCCCCTCCTCCAATTTCTTCCCCCACTCCCCCACCCCACGGTAAAGAATCAGAGGAATTGTTTTCATCTACTTGTACAGAAATAAATATGGATACTTATTTCTACTTTGGCAATATTCACTGAAGTTTTCTTTGTTGACTATTGTATAATCTAGTTTTGTAAGTGCACTTAAAAATACATAAGTACTCAAGCACTTAACAGATTTTTTTTCTATTTTAAACAGCTATTTAACATATCAGATTGTCAATAATAATTGTTTTTGATGTACTCTATGTTTGAGTTTATTTGCTTAACCTGAAATGAACCGTAAATACTAATTAATATCACCTACTCTTATTACTGATCTTGGCTCATTTTGTTTTTTATAGAAGTTGATTCTTTGTTATTTGATGTGTTGCAATTTGTGGCAGAATTTTAAGATATTCAACATTTGTTTTCTTTGAATGACTTTGCATGATATTAGTAGTCAAACCTGCTTTGGGCATGTATACGCATGGTATGTCTTCTCCATACTTTTTCATTAGAATACAATGTATATTTTAAATGAATATTTTCTATTAAAAATTGATATGATTCTTTTGTCAAGAATGAGAAATTTTACTTTTACTAGGTGAGTGTGCCCTTTTACACTTATGAATATCCATTTGATTTTATAATTAACGTTTGATCATTCTTAACTTTAGGTGGATTTTCTTTTCATTACATGTGATTAATTGGATTACAATTTGGCTAGGCCATAGTACCCAGATATTTGTTCAACCATTCTTCTAACTGTATCTATGAAGGTATTTTTAGATGAGATTAACATTTAAATCAGTAGATTTTGTGTAAAGTGGATTACCCTCTATAATGTAGGTGCTTCTCATCAATCAGTTGAAGGTCTTTACAGAAAAAGACTGACTTCCTCAGAATTTTGCCAGCATATGGCCTTTGGACTTGAATTGTAACATTGGCATTTCCATGAGTCTGTAGCCTGCCAGTCTACCTTGCAAATTTTTGATTTGCCAGTCTCTGTGAGTCAATTCCTTAAAATATCTATCTATCTATCTATCTATCATCATCTACCTACCTATTTACACACACACACATACATACACACACACACACACCCTTTTGGTTCTATTTTTCTGGAGAACTTTGACTAATATACTACATTTATTTTATATATATATATATATATTTCCTTCTATATAGATGATTAATCTATATAGATGATTATAGATGATGATTAATGATTTATTTTATTCATTTTAGTGGCTTTCTTTTAAACTTTGTGAACAGCAATTATTGCATGACTCCTACGATTCCTGCCAAAAATAATGAAGAAATCAATAAGGTGACACTATTCTGCATTTTTGCTGTGTATTCCCCTTCCAATATATATTCCAATATATTTCTTTTATATTTCTATATGTATTATTATTTTACCAAGTATTTGCATATATACTTCAAAGAGTCATTTACCTTTTATGTTTACATGAAGTCATACTTATCCAACATTCCTCATCTGGCGATATATTATTACAGTCCCAGGGCTATTTGTAGCTACAGTTTACCTCCCAAACATACCCATTAAGTAAACGTTTCTTTTGTACATGGCATGTTTGCATATTTCCCTGTTGGGGCCTCCCTCCTGTGCCACTCCACAGTGGCAACACTGCAGATCCAATGTTGCTGCTCCAAGTAAGGGCTCTTGTTTTTACCACTTCCACATTTGTGTACCTAGTCTTCTGTTTAAAATGCTTAAGGTCTGGAAAATATACATTTTCTATCAGCATCATTTCTTGTACTAGTTCAGTTGTCTATGAATTTTGAAGGCATCCTTCATATACTGAAGTTGGAAATTTCTACATTCTTACTTTCATTGAAGATGGAGTTTTCTATTTGTCAGCTAATTTCATAGGAGAAAGAGGTAGGGAAATAACTAGTTTAACATCTTTAGATGAGGGGAAAGGAATCCTAAAACATCCTTTGGTTCTTAATATTTGAAATGCTTAACAGAAAGGGAAAACATAATGAAATTTAAATTCTAACAATTTTTCTATGATCATTGTTTAAGACTGGGTGAATATATCATCCAGAGATAAGAATATCAACATGAATGATGATTGTTTAGATAGTGATACTGACAATTGTGCTAAAATAGTCTCGCACATCAATACCTTAAAAAAAAGAAACAAAATCAAAGTTTAAAAATTGGAGAGATTTTGAAGAAAAATACGATTTAAGATTTGGAATTGGTGTTATCAATTTTATTATGTTAAAAAGGTACTTAAGCATCTTTACCTGGTATGTTTTCAAAAGATAAATTAGCATTTATGAAGTTTTGAAATTTAAGAAATTGCCAAACAATTAAAATAGAGCCCATTTCCTTTACTTTTCTATATTGGCTATGAGACAAACCTATAGTTTCTATAATTTTTCCCATTGCTAAAATATAGATATTATATACCCCTTTCTTTGTATAGATATGCATAGCATTCTTCAGTTTCAAAATCTATTACAAAAGTGTTAGTAGGTGTTTTTTTTCTGCTCTTTAAGATATTTAATTTTGTCTTACTGTAGAACATCAGCCATTTTCTTTTGAAAACTTGGCTTGGGAAGAAATAAGTAGTCTTTACTGTGAAAGTAATGATAAAAATTACATGTAGATAATAAGAAAATATGACACATGGGTAAGATATATATAATTAGGAAATTTGGCTTGAAAACAGGGTAACTAAAATCCATACATAATTTATGTAATTGGTGAGATCCTGACACTTATTTGCCCTTAAATAAGCAGCGACTTCCTCTAATTTAAAAATAACCACCACACTCAGAATTTTCTTAGGCAAAGAGCTTTTTACTTTTTTTTAATACATACTCTGCATTGAAAATATTTACTGAATTAATTATCTGAGTTCTAATTTCAGGGTTTCCAGAGAAAGTTTTTTTCTTTTCAATATCTAGGATTATGCCTTATTCATCTCTACTTTGATATTTTAACAAAATGAATTAATAGATATTATAGAAGTTGCTCTGTCAGTATTTAATACAGAGTAAAATTGACCATAAAGTGATACATGTTTTTAAAATTTCATATGGTTACATATTTCTTTATTGATTTTCTGTTCTTATCAGAAAGTGGAGGTTGGAGTAAGTACAGATGTAATTGCAACCTTAGAATATTGATTTTTTAAAAATTAATATATTTTTAGTTCCTCACAGTTTTACTAAATGGAAAATTTATTCTATTTATACTATCACCTATTGGTATTCCAAAAACTTTACTCCATTTTTTATAATGTAACTCAAATCCCAAGTGGTTGACTGAGTACTAAGGGAAGTGCATTGGTGTTATATTAATAACAGCCAGGAAAAATGTACAGGAATTTTGCTCATATGAAAGAGCACATGTAGAAATTAGCCAATCCTATTATTACTCTGCAGGATAAACTTCAACAGGCATTTAAATATGGTTGGGATCTTAGAAAAAAATGTTATGCCCCCATTTATGGGGTAGTAATGTGTAAGGCAGAGATCATGTTCTGAAGATCACATCAAGAGTCATAAAATATAGGATATTGGTGTGGTCCTTTGGCAGTTGCCTTGGCATTATCTATGTTTATTTTTTTCCTATGAATGGTCAATTTGCATTATAGAAAACTCAAGAAAATGAATGTAACCAGAGTGTTTAATAAGCAGAAAATGAAGCAAATTATTATTTTGCCATCACTGCTTTTATAGTATTTCTGTTGGATCTCTCCCCCTTATCCTTGATTGTAATCCTAGGGATAACCCTTAGTTTCCCTTGTCACTTTCAACTCTTAATGAACAATTTCATTTTCAGGCAATAAAAGAATCTAGTCCTGTCAATGTTAAAATAATGATTTTTTTATCCAATTAAAACTCCTGTGTTCCTGAGCACAGACCTGATCTTTTGGAAATCTTTAGGGAGGAAAGAGATTAGAAAATGTCTGACTTCTACCCTCTTCTTTGCTATTGCCTGACATGTTTGCTCTGTTGTTTTCTGTTCTTCTAGGGTCAAGGTCCAGGGGATTTAAAATCATTCTTATTTTCTTGAGAAGTGCTAAGATTTATTGGGATGGCTGGATTTCTTATCTCTCACTTAAATTCTAGCATCTACAAAGTTTTGCTTATGTTGTTTTATCAACTTGACTTCTGTTTTACCAGCAGGACTTTATTTTCTAAACTACAAACATCATATTTCTTGCAAATTCAAAGTATCATTCATTAAACTCTTACATAAAACTGATTTTAGGGAAAAGCTTTCATGGCAATGAACAAGGACTAATGAGTTTGTTATCTGGACTTGCTTAGCCTTATTTCAAGGAAAGTAATCCAAAGCCAGTTCTCAGAATATATGGATTGTACCTCCACATGAAAAGCAGGAAAATCCCAAATAGAATGGACCCCAATTCCAATTTCAGTCAAATTTCTTTTCTACTAGTGCTAGACAGGCAGAGAAGAGAAAGGAGGTCTCCTCTAAGATGATGGGAACACTAATTCCTACAGGTACAGAGACAGCACAGTTGTGGTTAATAGGACATACTCAAGAGCTAGAGGTCTCCACCTCTAACCAGCTGTGTGCCTCAGAAAGTTACTTCAACTCCCTCTGTTCATTTTCAACAATTGAAAGCGGCAATAATGGTAATATCTATTTCAGTGTTGCTAGGAGATTTAAATGACTTATTTGTAAAGTTCTTCAAGCAATGTCTGGCTCAGAGTAAGCAGACTCCCTAAGCATACATGAATAGGCAGATTTGGATGATGTGAAGTCATATAGCTTGAATACAATGGAAAGTTACCATCTTGAGCAATAGGATATCGGGAATACATGAATGTAACATTTTGGGGTCACAGAAGTCTTTCTTCACCTCAGGGCTACATTCTCTATGTAGTTTCCCATTCAGCAGTAAATGTAGGAAAAGAGAAACAAACAGGAACATGTTTCCTGGTACTTATGAATACTTCTCTGTGTGTTCTGTATTAGTAATTTTGAAAACATCTTTTCCTATTTCTCTCATTGACAAACTGTAGAAGGATTATAGTCTAGTATGGGAAGGCTCAATAAATGACACACTATAACGAAGTAAGAAAGTAGTTCTAGGAAAAACATATAAATGGAAACCAATTAAGATTGAATATTGGACATTTAATACAAGTTATTTTGCCAATTTGTGGCAGAAAATCTCTCCATGTTCTCTAACAGTGTCTTCATATCTTCTCAGAAACAGTGCCTCTCAAAAAACAAATGTCTTTTAATTTATCATATATCATAATTTTGCATAATTAAAGAATTTAATAGGCTTACCTGTTCAAAATAATCTATTATGACCCATCATCCCAAACTTCATAAATAAAGCAACACCTTTGTATACAGTAATTTATCTTTCTGTTATACCTATTTACTAGAATTATTAACTATGTCTAATAAACAGCTATATTGTTTAAATCTCTACCAGAAATTCTAAGAACTTTTAGTGTTCTGTTATTATTATAGATCCAACATTTCTCTTACTGAACTCATCTTTTACTTTTTGCCTTAGAAGTCTCCTTCTTGTATGTGTCACTTCTTTGAGGTAGTCAGAATTCTAGCAGTGACATACGTAGGACCTAACTTCATGCTTGGGTCCTCCTTTTAATCTCACACAAATCTGTCATGGTGTCACACCAATACTTCAGTGGTTATATGTCTTCCAATAATTAGTTCTTGTTCCCAGTGGCATTGTGACAGTCTTGGCTTCATCACAAAAGCACAAGGAATGACTGAAATAGCCACACAGATTTTCTGTCTACATCTTCTTAACATCTCTTAGACATATCCTCTGTCATTTTCTCATACTGATATAAAGTGTGTCACAAACCTCAACAGTTTTTAGTGGCTGCTGAAAAGTGGTCATCTTTCCTTGTGTTAGTCTCTTAGATGGCAATTTCACAACAGTCAGTCTGGTCATTACATCTCAGGCCCTCATTGGGCATATATTGAACTTTGAGCCTTAACTCACTTCCTTCTCCCTTCCAGGATTTTCCTTGTTTCTCTGCCTAGAAATTCCTCCCCTCTCCTATTGGTCATTCAATGACCATTTGAGACACAGTAAATCCTTCCTTCTCTCAACTCAATGATATTAGTTTCATTACCAAATATGACAGTCATATATTGTCCTATGAAATATAAAATTCTTTTTGCACTACTGTTGTATTCCTTCCGAGTTCACAGTGGCTAGTTCAGTGTACTTCATTTTCTAGTTGAAGTGGACAGTTATTTTTCTTCAGATTTTAGAAATTAAAAATGGCAAAATTACAAGTTTGATATATTTTTGTCAGAGTTCTATTTGCATGATTTTACATTAATGGAATGTGTAATATACCTCCTACTGGCATAATGCTGCAGGAATAAAAAATAGTTCAAGGGCTTCCCTGGTGGTGCAGTGGTTGAGAGTCCACCTGCTGATGCAGGGGACACGGGTTCATGCCCCGGTCTGGGAAGATCCCACATGCCGCGGAGTGGCTGGGCCCGTGAGCCATGGCCGCTGAGCCTGCGCGTCCGGAGCCTGTGCTCTGCAACGGGAGAGGCCACAACAGTGAGAGGCCCCGTACCACAAAACAAAAAGTTCAAAAGTAAATCAAAAGTTAAGAAAATCAATACTATCCAAAGCCAAATTATGAAATTTCATACAATATAAAATTGATTGCCAACTATGTAACACTGGATGATATAGAATAATATATGTTTCTTGGTTTCAAGTTTCATCAAATACCCAGAATAAAACATCAAGAAACTGCACAATTGCTTCACATATCTTTAGGAAAGGCAGATTTGACCTTATCATACTTTTTTTTGAAAGCTACCTTGAAAAAGTAAAATAATAAGGTATAGAAAGAAGATGGTAAAAGAAGATATATACATATTTCACGGTAATGAGAACGATGATTTCTTAATATATTTATGTATTTTTGCATAAACTCTTTGATTTTTTTTCACCATCAATGTAAATTTTCATTCTTTGTTTTTATGGTTCACAAAATCCAGTTTTCATTTACAAAAAGTGATTGGTTTAATACATTGTATAGAGAAAAAATATTCAAATTCATTTTCTTCCTTGATTTTTGTCATTATTTTAAATGATGTGACAAATTTTTCCATCTTTTAATTTAATTATTTAACTGTGGTTCACCGATTTAAACTGTGAAAACAATGACAAGTGGTAAAATAAAGGAATTAAATTGAGTCATTTACAAATAAATCATTCTAAGTGGTTCCATGTATCTCCTATATAAACTATGTAGCAAAAAGCAATAGCATAAAAGTCTCCACAGTAGGGGGAAGAAAAAGAAAATTAATAAATTGGATAAAAACAGCAGGATTTTAAATGGGGAAAGAACAGATAAAATAAGGTTATTTTTGTTTTACTGTCTATAGATTTTCAGAGAAAAGTTTCACATGAAACAGAGAGAACCAAAACTGTCACTTGGTAGAAAACTATTTTCCTAAGTGACGGTTGGATTTGAAAACTGCTTTTTCAGTTTATACATTAGCTGAAATTGTAGGTTTACTATCATCACAACTGAAGCCTGTCAGATCAAAATATCTGAAAGGATTTTAGCTTCAGTTCACAGATTTTTAATCTATGTGAAATCTAATACAAGGGCAAATATAAAGTATGTTAAAATATTGATTTCAAAAATATTAGATAGTCTTTGGATTTTTTTTATAGAGTTGAGGATGAGGTGTACCTTCTCTATTTTATTTAGAAAAATAATTACTATTAATATTTTGTGAAGTTTATGGAAAGGCTCAAAGTTGATTAGACTATGTGAGAGCTCTCTTGGACAAATTACCTAAAATTACTTTGAGTTGTTGCTTTCATTTATCAGGGATAAGGGAAAGTAGTTTACAGCAGTAAGCAAAATTAACATTCTGGTGGACCATATATATAGTAATTTAGACTTTATTGCTATCTGTTTTTAACTCTATTACACAAGGAGAATGATAGCTACTAATCAGTAAAAATGCACATGTATTGTCCTATACCACTTTCTTTTAAAAACACAATTAAATTTGGGACCATAAAAGAGAATAAATCTAAGGGGCCTACACAGGGATCTCAGTTATTATATTGGTAAACAATAACATCAAAATGTATTTAAATATGTAACTTGGTCACAGTCATGTTAATTATAAAAATACTGTCCTTGTTATAGTTTTAATGCTCTAAAGAGCAATATAATATTTCATCATAGATTATAGCCAGAATAAATTGAATTCAGGTTTAGATATGTTTGAAAACTCAATTACATTTCTACTATCCTATAATCAAGCATTAATAGTAATAGCTGCCTTAGAATGTTTGGCTTGTCTTGTGTAATTTACCTGAAAAGAACTCAAAATTATAAAATATTATTGAGAATTTAAAATATCATACTAGGTTCTGTAGGCATTAAGGTTAATGCATTGAACGTGACCTTAGCCTTCACTGAGTTTACAGTCTTGTATAAAGTTGTAAAAGTATTAGGTACTATAAAAATTGTGTAACAGAGGCTTTTAATGTAGATTAGAGCATGAGAAAAAGGGAGAAAATGGAATAGGCAAAAATGAGAAAATAAGGAGTCCTCTGTGAAAAATTGACTTTAATGTTCAGACTTAAATTAGGGACATAAGTTAGCTAAATGAAGGCATAGGGTGAAGAATATTTCAGATAAAGTATTGATAAATAGTGAGGGATAGTAAACAAAAACAACAAAGAAAAAAATTGATTAAATTCCTTCAATTTCTAGTAGAGAATGCCGTAAGGCATTTTAAAGTTATGATATCAGAAAAGAAATGTGGGTTAGACATGGTGGTAGAGAGTTTTCGGCACATAGATTGTGATTGAAGCCATCAAAATGGTAGAGATTTTTGAGGGAGAATATGCCAAAAGATAGGAGCTCTGGGATATCTGATCTTAAAGCATTCTGTAGAGAAGGTAGGACATTTGTAAGAAGCAGATAGGAATGTCTACAGAATTTAGGAGAAATCCAGGAAAATTTGAGCCCATTGAGACCAAATAAAGAGGTGTCATCCACAGTATTAACTATTTATGAGTTTGATATAATGATAAAACAATACTGTCATTATTCACCAACTCATAGAGGATCATATGTGTTTTCCAAATGTACATAAAATACTAGATGGGAATGCATAAACATAATACAAAAATTTTTAATCCATGAATATTGAGTATATTTTCTTCTTTTTAGCTTTCCATATTTAAATTTTCTCTATCATGTGATAAATCCAAAATTACTGTTTTCAAAACTGTTTAGACATGATCCTGAGTTGCTTTTCCCTGTAAGGCAGAGATATTTTAAAGTAGTCTACTTTAGTGTGTCTACTAAAATAAACCCAGTGAAAATTATTAGTGAGTTCTGGCAGTTTTCAAGGAATTGCTCATTTTAAACAAATTCTAGGCAAAGAAGTGAACACACACAAATGAAATTGGCATAGTTGAACATTTTTAAGTGTTTTTAAAGTGAGAACCAAAAAACCAAACAAACAAAAAAGAAAATTGGAATACTGGAAGAATATTTTCTTCTAAAATATTGGAAGAAAAAAGAAAATAGTTAAATATTAAGAAAGAGATAAAGTAAGTAATATTCAAGACAGTGAAGAGAAGGGAAAAAAATGGGTTTTAAGACTGCATTCATGAGATATGAATGTGCTTAGCAAACCCTGCTGGGTTTTGCTGTCCTCTACCTTAGGGAGAAATTAAAGTTTATTTTGTCTTGAGGAAGAATATGAAGTAGTCCCTTGGTACATCTGGATATTTTACCTTTAGATAGGCAATGCTTACTACAATAAGAGATGTTACCCAGTTTTTCTTTTATAAATATCCATATTTCAGTGGCAACTTTAGGAACACATTGGTAAAAACATTAATAGTCCAGTACCAATAGAATCTTAGATATATAACTCCATAAATCTAACTACATTATTCAAAGTACCAGTAAATAAGCATAGAAAATAAATTACCAATCCTTAATATTATTAACTTACAGAAGGACACTAAGCATATACGGATTTTAAAAGGAAACATATTCTTGTCTTAGTAGATTAGAAGTTAGGAAGTTAGAATTAGGAATGTTTTCATAAACTTTTGTTAACATACGTAGTGTTTTCAATTGTCACCCGATGCCAGAAGATTGGATTTGTGTCAAAATATAGTACTTTTTCATCTTAATTTTGTCATTGGAACTCTGGAATACAATTTAGTATAAAACAGTACAGTTTAAATCATAATAAAAATGTTCTGTTACTAAAACACCAATGAAATCTTGAAAGTAGGTCTTGGTTGTAATGCGATCTGACACTCTGACTGCAACCCTAATGGACAGTCTTTTTTTATGAATGATTAAACACAAGTGCAAAATCAATCAAAGAAATTTTAAAACATATCTAAAGTGAAATGAATCCATTAGGTTTATACTGAAGTTTCTTTTATATTAGAGAAGTTTCTTTTTGGGAGTATAAGAGATATCAGACAGAATTTGGGCATTGTTTTCATATAATCCTCAGTTGATAAAATGTGCTATGATGAGATGCCAGAAAATGGAAAAACATTTCCAAATCCTCTGGATATTTATAGTATTTTGTCAAAACACTGAAAAAATGTTCACCAGACACCCAACTTGTTGGCGTTCTAAAGCAAGAATCATTATGTTTGCTTCTTTACAGGTTGACCAGTAAAGAATGAGTATGTCTCCTTGTAATTTACTAATTTCCTATATGAGTTTTAAGTAACATAATGGGTGTAGAATTTTCTGGATATGTCTCATTTCTACCAACCAAGATAATGAAATTTTATTTTCTGCATTGAAAAATCCATGATTTAGATATCAGAAGGCCCTTAATAAAATTGATATAGTTTGCTGATATGGAAAAATTCTGGTAGTTTAATTGTACTTAGTTTGAAATCTATACTATTTTACTGAATTAACAGACATACTCAATATGAAAAACAAACAAACAGAGAGCACCAGAATCACAACTAACTACTGAATAATCATCGACAGGAAGACACTGGAAGTCACCAAAAAAGATACTCCACATCCAAAGCCAAAGGGGAAGCCACAATGAGACAGTAGGAGGGGTGCAATCACAATAAAATCAAATCCCATAACCACTGGGTGGGTGACTCACAAACTGGAGAACAATTATACCACAGAAGTACACCCACTGGAGTGAAGGTCCTGGCTTCCCAAACTGGCGGTCTGGCAATGAGAGGTGGGATTCCCAGAGAATCAGACTTTGAAGACTAGTGGGATTTGATTGCAGGGCTTTGACAGGACAGGGGGAAACAGAGACGCCACTCTTGGAGGGCACACACAAAGTAGTGTGCTCATCAGGACCCAGGGGAAGGAGCAGTGACCCCATAAGAGGCTGAAAAAGATCTACCTTCTAGTGTTGGAGGGACTCTGGCAGAGGTGGGGGTGGCTGTGGCTCACCATGGGGATAAGGATCCTGGCAGCAGAATATTTAGGAAGTGCTCCTTGGCATGAGCCCTCCCAGAGTCCCACTGTTAGCCTCACCAAAGAGCCCTTAGCCTCCAGTGCTGGGTCTCCTCATGCCAAACAACCAACAGGGAGGGAACTCAGCCTCCCCCCCCACCCCACCCATCAACAGACAAACGGATTAAAGTTTTACTGAGCTCTGCCCACCAGACTAATATCCAGCTCTACCCACCACCAGTCCCTCCCATTAGGAAGCTTGCACAAGCCTCTTAGATAGCCTCATCCAGCAGAGGGCAGACAGCAGAAGCAAGAAGAACTGCAGTCCTGTAGCCTGTGGAACGAAAACCTCATTCACAGAAAGGTAGACAAAATGAAAAGGCAGAGGACTATGTACCAGATGAAGGAACATGATAAAACCCCAGAAAACAACTAATGAAGTGGAGATAGGCAACCCTCCAGAAAAAGAATTCAGAATAATGATAGTGAAGATGATCCAGAACCTTGGAAAAAGAATGGAGGCAAAGATCAAGAAGATGCAAGAAATGTTTAACAAAGACCTAGAAGAATTAAACAACAACCACTTAGAAGAATTAAAGAACAAACAAACAGAGATGAACAATACAATAACTGAAATGAAAAATACACTAGAAGGAATCAATAGCAGAAAAACTGAGGCAGAAGAATGGATAAGTGACTTGGAAGACAGAACGGTGGAATTCACTGTTGCAGAACAGAATAAAGAAAAAAGAATGAAAAGAAATGAAGACAGCCTAAGACACCTCTGGGACAACATTAAATGCACCAACATTTGCATTATAGGGGTCCCAGAAGGAGGAGAGAGAGAAAGGACCCAAGAATATGTTTGAAGAGATTATAGTCAAAAATTTCCCTAACATGGGAAAGGAAATAGCCACCGAAGTCCAGGAAGCACAGAGAGACCCAGGCAGGATAAACCCAAGGAGAAACATGCTGAGACACACAGTAATCAAATTGACAAAAATTAAAGACAGAGAAATTATTAAAAGCAACAAGGGAAAAATGACAAATAACATACAAGGGAACTCCCATAAGGTTAACAACTGATTTCTCAGCAGAAATTCTACAGTCCAGAAGGGAGTGGGACGATATATTTAAAGTGATGAAAGGGAAGAACCTACAACCAATACTACTCTACCCGGCAAGGATGTCATTCAGATTCAATGGAGAAATCAAAAATTTTACAAGTAAAAGCTAAGAGGATTCAGCACCACCAAACGAGCTCTAAAACAAATGTTAAAGGAACTTCTCTAAGTGAGAAACACAAGAGAAGAAAAGGGCCTACAAAACCAAAACAAAAACAATTAAGAAAATGGTAAGAGGAACAGACATATCGATAATTTCCTTAAATGTGAATGGATTAAACACCCCAACCAAAAGACACAGGCTTAGACTGTGCTGATAGCACAGTAGTTAAGAATCCACCTGCCAATGCAGAGGACACGGGTTCAAGCCCTGGTCTGGGAAGATCCCACATGCCAGGGAGCAACTAAGCCCATGTCCCACAACTATTGAGCCTGCATTCTAGAGCCCGTGAGCCACAACTACTGAAAGACAAACACCCTAGAGCCCATGCACCACAACAAGAGAAGCCACCACAATGGGAAGCCCGTGTACCGCAACGAAGAGTAGCCCCCACTCGCTGCAACTAGAGAAGACCCAGGCACAGCAATGAAGACCCAATGCAGCCAAAATAAAATAAATAAGTAAGTAATTACGTAAGTAAGTAAATAAATAAATAAATAAAAGAAAACCCAACACACTATTAAAAAAAAAAAGACACATGTTCGCTGAATGGATAAAAAACAAGACCCATATATATGCTGTCTACAAGAGACCCACCTCAGACCTAGGGACACATACAGACTAAAAGTGAGGGGATGGAAAAAGATATACCATGCAAATAGAAATCAAAAGAAAGCTGGAGTAGCAATACTCATATCAGATAAAATAGACTTTAAAATAAAGAATGTTACAAGAAACAAGGAAGGACACTACATAATGATCAAGGGAGCAATCCAAAAGAAGATATAACAATTATAAGTATATATACACCCAACACACGAGCACCTCAATACATAAGGCAAAGGCTAACAGCTATAAAAGAGGAAATTGACAGTAACACAATAATAGTGGGGGACTTTAACACCTGACTGACACCAATGGACAGATCATCCAGACAGAAAATTAGTAAGGAAACACAAGCTTTAAATGCCACAATAGATTAGATAGATTTAATTGATATTTATAGGACATTCCATCAGAAAACAGTAGATTACACTTTCCTCTCAAGTGCACACAGAACATTCTCCAGGATAGATCACATCTTGGGTCACAAATCAAGCCTTGGTAAATTTAAGAAAATTGAAATCATATCAAGCATCTTTTCCAACCACAATGCTATAGGATTAGAAATCAATTAAAGAGAAAAAAGGTAAAAAACACAAACACATGGAGGGTAAACAATACATTACTAAATAATCAAGAGAACACTGAAGAAATCAAAGAGGAAATCAAAAAATACCTAGAGAAAAATGACAATGAAAACACAATGATCTAAAACCTATGGGATGCAGCAAAAGCAGTTCTAAGAGGGCAGTTTATAGCAATACAATCCTACCTCAAAAACAAGAAAAATCTCAAATGAATAATCTAACCTTACACCTAAAGGAACTAGAGAAAGAAGAACAAGCAAAATCCAGTTAGTAGAAGGAAAGAAATCATAAGGATCAGAGCAGAAATAAAGAAAACAATAGCAAAGATCAATGAAACTACAAGCTATTTCTTTGAGAAGATAAACAAAATAGATAAGCTTTTAGCCAGACTCATCAAGAAAAAGAGGGAGAGGACTCAAATCAATAAAATCAGAAATGAAAAAGGAGAAGTTACAACAGACACTATAGAAATACAAAGCATCATAAGAGACTGCTACAAGTAACTCTATGCCAATAAAATGGACAACCTGGAAGAAATGGACAAATTCTTAGAAAGGTATAACCTTCCAAGACTGAACCTGGAAGAAATAGAAAATATGAGCAGACAAATCACAAGTGATGAAACTGAAACTGTGATTAAAATCTTCCAACAAACAAAAGTCCAGGACCAGAAGGCTTCACAGGTGAATTCTATCAAACATTTAGAGAAGAGCTAACACCAATCCTTCTCAAACTCTTCCAAAAATAGGCAGAGGAAAGAACACTCCCAAACTCATTCTACGAGACCACCATTACCCTGATACCAAAACCAGACAAAGATACTACAAAAAGAAAACTACAGACCAATGTCACTAGTGAATATAGATGCACAATTCCTCAACAAAATACTAGCAAACAGAATCCAACAACACATTAAAATGATCATACACCATGATCAAGTGGGATTTATCCCAGGGATGCAAGGAATCTTCAATGCATGCAAATCAATCAGTGTGATACACCATATTAACAAATTGAAAAATAAAAACCATATGGTCATCTCAATGGATACAGAAACAACTTCTGACAAAATGCAACACCCATTTATGATTAAAACTCGCCAGAAAATGGGCATAGAGGGAACCTACCTCAACATAACCAAGGCCATATATGACAAACCCACAGCAAACATCATTCCCAATGGTGAAAAACTGAAAGCGTTTCCTCTAAGATGAGGAGGAAGGGAAGTTTGTCCACTCTCGCCACTATTATTCAACATAATTTTGGAAGTCCTAGCCATGGCAATCAGAGAAGAAGAAAGAAATAAAAAGGAATCCAAATTGGAAAAGAAGTAGAACTGTCACTGTTTGCAGATGATATGCTATACATAGAGAATCCTAAAGATGCCACCAGAAAACTACTAGAGCTAATCAATGAATTTGGTAAAGCTGCAGGATACAAAATTAATGCACAGAAATCTTTTGCACTTCTATACACTAACAAGAAAAGATTGGAAATATAAATTAAGGAAACAATCCCATTCACCATTGCAAGAAAAAGAGTAAAATATCTAGGAATAAACTTACCTAAGGAGGTAAAAGACCTGTACTCAGAAAACTATAAGACACTGATGAAAGAAATCAAAGATGACACAAACAGATGGAAAGATATACAATGTTCTTGAATTGGAAGAATCAATATTGTGAAAATGACTATACTACCCTAAGCAATCTACAGATTCAGTGTAATCCCTATCAAAATACCAATGGCATTTTTTACAGAACTAGAACAAAAAATCTTAAAATTTGTATGGAGACACAAAAGATCCCAAATATCAAAAGCAATCTTGAAGGAAAAAAACAGAGCTGGAGGAGTCAGACTCTCTGACTTCAGACTATACTACAAAGCTACAGTAATCAAGACAATATGGTACAGGCACAAAAACAGAAATGCGGATCAATGGAATAGCCCAGAGAATAACCCATGCACCTATGGTCACCTAATCTATGACAAAGGAGGCAAGGATATACAATGGAGAAAAGACAGTCTCTTCAATAAGTGGTGCTGGGAAAACTGGACAGCTACATGCAAAAGAAATAAAATTAGAACACTCCCTAACACCATATACAAAAATAAACTCAAAATGGATTAAAGACCTAAATGTAAGATGAGACCCTACAAAACTCTTAGAGGAAAAGATAGGAAGAACAATCTTTGACATAAATCACAGCAAGACCTTTTTGACCCACCTCCTAGAGAAGTGGAAATAAAAACAAAAATAAACAAATGGGCCATAATGAAACTTCAAAGTTTTTGCACGGCAAAGGAAACTGTAAACAAACGAAAAGACAACCCTCAGAATGGGAGAAAATATTTGCAAACGATCAATGGACAAAGGATTAATCTCCAAAATATATAAACAGCTCATGCAGCTCAATATTGAAAAAACAAGCAACCCAATCCAAAAATGGGCAGAATACCTAAATAAACGTTTCTCCGACGAAGACATACAGATGGACAAGAGGCACATGAAACACTGCTCAACATCACTAATTATTAGAGAAATGCAAGTGAAAACTGCAATGAGGTATCACCTCACACCAGTCAGAATGGCCATCATCAGAAAATCTACAAACAAATGCTGGAGAAGGTATGGAGAAAAGGGAACCCTCTTACACTGTTTGTGGGAATGTAAATTGATACACTTACTACTATGGAGAACAGTATGGAGGTTCCTTAGAAAACTAAAAATAGAATTGCCATATGACCCAGCAATCCCACTACTGGGCATATACCGAGAGAAAACCATAATTCCAAAAGACACATGCACCCCAACGTTCATTGCAGCACTATTTACAATAGTCAGGTCACGGAAGCAACCTAAATGTCCATCAACAGATGAATGAATAAACAAGATGTGGTCTGTATATACAATGGAATATTACTCAGCTATAAAAAGGAACAAAATTGGGTCATTTGTAGAGACGTGGATGGATCTAGAGACTGTCATACAGAGTGAAGTCAGAAAGAGTAAAACAAATATCGTATATTAATGCACATATGTGGGAAATGGTACAGATGAACCAGTGTGCAAGGCAGAAACAGACACACAGATGTAGAGAACAAATGTATGAACACCGAGGGGGGAAAGCAGGGAGCAGGGGTTGTCGCGGTGGGATGAATTGGGAGATTGGGATTGACATATATAAAATAGATAACTAATAAGAACCAGCTGTATTAAAAAAATAAAATTCAAAAATAAAAACAACCCAATCAAAAAATGGGCAGAAGACCTAAGTAGACATTTCTCCAAAGAAGACATACAGATGGCCAACAAACACATGAAAAGATGCTCAACATCACTAATTATTAGAGAAATGCATATCAAAACTATAATAAGATATCACCTCTACCCGTTGGAATGGCCATCATCAAAAAGTCTACAAACAATAAATGCTGGAGGGAGAGTGGAGAAAAGAGAACCCTCCTACACTGTTGGTAAGAATGTAAATTGGTACAGCCACTATGGACAACAGTATTGAGGTTCCTTAAAAAACTAAAAATAGAGCTACCATATGATCCAGCAATCCCAATCCTGGGCCTATATCTGGAGAAAACCATGGTTCAAAAGGATACATACATCCCAATGTTCATTGCAGCATGGAAGCAACCTAAATGTCCATCAACAGGTTAATGGATAAAGAAGATGTGATACATATATACAATGGAATATTACTCAGCCACTAAAAAGAATGAAATAATGCCATTTGCAGCAACATGGAGATTATCATACTAAGTGAAGTAATTCAGACAGAGAAAGACAAATATAATATTGCTTATATTCAGAATCTAAAAAAAAATGATACAAATGAACTTATTTGCAAAGCATAAACAGACTCACAGACTTAGATAACAAACATGATTTCCAAAGAGGAAAGGTGGGGGGCCTGTAAATTGGATGTTTGGGATTGGCATATACACACTACTATATTTAAAATAGATACACACTACTATATTTAAAATAGTATAGCACAGGGAACTCTGCTAAATATTCTGTAATAACCTAAATGGGAAAAGAATTTGAAAAAGAATAGATATATGTATATGTATAACTGAATCATCTTGCTGTACACCTGAAACTAATACAACATTGTTAATCAACTATACACAAATATAAAATAAAATAAAATAAAAGACATGCATTGTGAACTAGATTGTTTCTTATGTGATAAAAGCAGCAGATGTGTTTGGAAACAATAGAGTCTATTATCAAAACTGCATTGACAGAACTGCTAGCACTGCCACAGTGGCCTAAGAGTCCAAATTGTTAGTGGTTCTCATTAACTGTGGGCTGGCAGAACATCAAGAGTAACTTGTGTAGGCAACAGCAAAACACATCTGAATAAAATATTGGCAAATAGAACTTTTAATAAAAAGTCAGTTAAGGCATTGTAAAGCTGCCTCTTGGGAACCGCTAAACCAATTAGGAATATAAAACACTACTATTATCAGCATAATAATATATTACGTGTTCTTTAATGTAAGGCCCAGGCTTGATTGGAGGCCAGGAAATATACTTAATGTTACATTCTCCATTCATTTCTGTTTGAATGATCAGTCAAATAATCTATGAATTTCTACATATGAATTTGATTTTCAATTGATCAGAAATAATTGTGTAAATATTGAGAGTCCATGGAATTTTAAAGCCTAGTTACCATTGAGATGCTAACCTTATTTTACAGATGAATAAACAGATTAAACATAAACCTAGAACATGATTTTCTGATTCTCAAACTAATGTTTTTGAATGTAGGGTACTGCTTCCCAAATCAGAGATATTCAGACAAAATGAAAAAAATAAAAAAGGAGTCTGGATGAGCAAAATTTTCTCAGTATATTATTCTAATTTTACTTTTTTCTCTTTCTTTTTTCTATTCTCATTTTGTCATTATTTAGTCACATTGATGTTTAGTTAATCATAGTTTACTTGAACACTTTTTCTTTATTTGGATTTCATTAATATCTACCAGTGTCCTTTACAACTTGCAACTTTATATGATATAGTTTTAAATTTTTTTAAACTTGTGGCCTAGAACTTTGAATTGAATCTGATCCAGCCACTGACTTGTTCAAATGCAAATATGTGAAAATATCTTAACCATTCCATATTTTAACATTGTCATGTAAAGTGGGATAGTTGGATTACATAATCTCTACAATTCTACCACTTTTAAAATTTCTGTTTTTATGTTTTAAGTCAAAGTTGTATAGGAGCAGTAATAAAAAGAGGTTTGTACTATGAGAAGAGAGACATTTGTATTCATATAATAGAGAAACAGAGGTTATTTCTTCCTATATATGTATGTCATAAGTAAAAAAAATTCATTATCATATATAATTGTAGAACTCATGAGAATAAATTCTTACTGATGTCTCCAACTATTATCCATTACCACATTGATCACTCTAGTTTGAAACATCAGTATGCACTCATGTTTAACTTAATTTATACACAGATAACTTCATACCGAAAGATTTTATGTGTGTACATAGTTTCTAATATTCTCAGATAAAAGGAGCCAGGGCTGAGACTAAGACTGAAGCAGGAAATATACAAGATGATCTTGGAATATATTCTCATGCCAGAAAGTAAGAAAGTGCTCACACACACACACACACACACACACACACACACACACACACTGATGGAATATGTCAAAGCGACACAGGAACCAGCAGAAGGAGTTGCGAAAGGCCAAAGATTGAACAATTTGAACAATAAAATAAAGTAGTATTATTTTATAATCCACAGTGTATAATAAAACATTGAGAGACAACACAAATATAAGTGACTGAATAAATAAATGGAGAAGAGACTAATCTCATATGAAGAATAATTCCAAATAATTTATGTAGATACCCCACCCTCAAGCAGCTAGAGTGTAACTCCCCATTCCTCCAGTGCAGGCTGCACATAATGACTTCCTTCCAAAGAGTACAGTATGGAAAATGCGGGAACAAAGCATAACTTTGCAGTGGAGAAAACCATCAAACTCTACCTCAACCACATAGTCAAGGTCAACACCAATAGTTATAAGTTGATAGTGTGTATCTTTTATATGATGAGATGAAAATGGCACATTACTCTGGTCTTTCTCCAAAAACCCCATATCCCCAGTCCAAAAACATCTGACATATTTCAACAGGGGGACATTCTACAAAGTAGAATACTGACCAATACTTTTTAAAACGGTCAAGGTTATCAAAGAAAAGGAAAATTTGAGAAAATTTCACAGCCAAAAGTAGCCTAAAGAGACGTGATGGTTAAATGTAATGTGATATCTTATAGGAGATCCCAGACCAGAGGAGGAGACTAGGTAAAACTTAGGAAATATGAATAAAGTATGGACTTTAGTCAATAATAATGTATCAATACTGATGCATTGTGACAATTGTACATACCAATGTAAGATGTTCATAATAAGAGAATTAGGAGTGATATATAAGGGGAACAATTTATCCTATCTTTATACTTTTTCTGTAAATCTAAAACTGTTCTAAAATGTAAAATGTATCTTATCTTTATCTACACACACACACACACACACACACACACACACACACACACACTCCAAGTGTGGTGTTATGTCACAGATAAGCCCCTTATCATGGAGACCAGACACACTGCCTGCTTATCCCTAACTAATGGGTTTCAGTTTCCTGCCAGCTGATGAATTATTGAAATAAGAAAATTTCATCCTCTTGTGAAACACAAAGATCACCTCACTCTCTTATGACTACAAAGCCTGCTGCCCACAACCTTGCTTGTTCACTCTTTTCCTTAGTGAAACCTCTATGTGGCCCTGAATGGCATAAATGTCCTCCACCCCAGGATGTGGGTATACCTGACTAATAAACTTCTGTAGATCTCATCTCTCCAGTCTGGTGTTGTGTGTTTGGCCATTTCCATGACCCTGGGTTAAAGAAAGAGATAATCAAAACACCAAGAGAAAGTGCCCAAAACTTTAGAACCGGAACTCTCCCACTTATACCTATCTTGTAACTGTTTCCAATTTCCTGACTTTTCAAGCTGTGCTTCTCTATTTTTTGCCACATTTTCTGCCCCTCCCCCTACTTGGTTTCTAATCTTTATTTCTTGAATATTATCATTCTTTCCACTTATAAAATCTGAAATCCTAAAGAATTTATGGAAGCTGGGTAATGACCCAACCACTACTTGTAATCACTCTGAGACATTCCTTATTACATCTTCACTTCAAGGACGTCCTTTCAATTAGACTTTTGAAAGCTTATGGCTGAGACACATTTGGTAAAAACATTGCCAGTCTATTACTACTAGTATTCTTTTTCTGAGTTAAATAGTGAAATCAAAACTTTTAAAAGAAATTATATCAGTTGCTATTTTATGTTAATTGTCATATTTAGATTTAGTCTAAATAAGAATTAACTTTGTAAAACTTTATTTTCTAATCTATTCATGCAAATTAATTAAAGATTTCTGACAATTTATTGTCATTCATGATTTAAATTTGTTTATATATGAACAAAAGGACTCAAATACTTCATAAAATTTCATCTCAACAATATGTATGTTCTTTAACAAAAGCAAAGTTTGGTAGACTTTGGAGTAAAACCTACAGTTGCAGGTGCCTATATTGAATACTAATGATGTATAGCTGTTGCTTTTTCTGTATAATCAATCTCCTTAGGCATATGATATGTGTTAGTTGTCCATATGTTTATTGATATTGAATAAAATAATCTGTGTGCATTTCTGCCTTAACTGTTTCTATGAAGTAAGTGAATGAAATGGTTCAGACACAAATATGACAAAACAGGAAAATAATCCATAGATTAATAGTTTTAGCAGGTAGGAAAAAAACTGCCACCACTAGTAAGGAGCATGATGTACAATGTCGTGGTTTTCTTTGCAAGCTTGTATGCTTTGCTTGTGAAACCAGCTAAGATTGGTGTTTTTTGTAAAAGTTGCTGTTTGATAACTTGATATGTTTAAACTTCCTCCATGGGGTAAGTTTTGGTGATTTTTATCTTTCTAGAAAGTCCATATCATCCAAAATTTAAAATATATCTTCATAAATAATATATTAAACAGGAAGAAACGGTGAGTGTTGATGAAGATATATTTAAGGGGAAAAAAAAAAGAATTGCTGAGAGTACTTACCTGACAGTCTTCAGTTACAAGACATGTTGTCTGTGAGATTGGATGGGATAGGGAGTTGAGGAAAATAAAGCTTTGAAATGGCTATTGATTAAAATAAGAGGAATGAAATAGGTTTGCTAAATAGTAGTGGCTCTTCTGAGATTGGATCAGAATATTCTCTTTGAAATGTCTTTCACTTTTATCTAAAACTATCTAAATTCTACATTTGTTTTTAACCATTTCAGTCACTCCTCCACCATAACATAACCAGGCCATATTTCTTAGTTTCCTCAATTTCCAGTTTCTGTCCAATTAGTTCAATTAACTCTATAATGGAGGAATTTTTAAGGACCCATATTTTCTACAATTTATCAGAGTCTGAGATTAACATATACACACTACTATATATAAAGTAGATAACCAAAAAGGACCTACTGTATAGAACAGTATTATTCTGTAATAACCTACATGGGAAAAGAATCTGAAAAAAGAATGGATATATGTATATGTATAACTTAATCACTTTGTTGTATGACTGAAACTAACACAGCATTGTAAATCTACTATACTCCAATATAAAATAAAAAATTAAATTTAAAAAAGCTGCAGTTGATTAAATATTACATTATAAACTTCTTTTACATTTTTGACCCCACCAAGGATCAAATTTTTACATCCATTTCACTGTCCCTAATACCACTTCCCTCCCCACTCAGCTTTAACTCTGTGTACTTTCATTGCAATCATGCCTTTGCAATCATCCTCAATAATTTTGTCTACCTTTCTCTCTATCATACTCAACTGGAAAAATTCCAACTCAAGCTAAATTCAATTCTCCATATGTAAGTATGGTCAAAACATATATACATGTGTGTATCACACATATTCACACACACACCAGTACAGCTATCTGCCATTTTAAATCAGGATCACTAATACCAAGTAAAATTTTAGTCATGATAGGAATTCTTCTGCATTGTCTAAAAGCCCAGTGCTTCCAATCATTATTAGTCAAAATAATTTAGGTTATTCTCTGTTAATAAGCACCTCCTAACCTTCAATGTAAGCATACAAACAATAGCTTACTTCTCACTCACTCAAAATATTTAGCAAGACTGGGAAGCTTTCCTAGGCAGCTGTTGGCTAGGTGATGGCTCAGCAGCATTCATCCCTCACAACATCTTAGGATTCCACAATTGCAGGGTTAGGGGAAAAGTTCTCTGGGAGATCTATCTCACACAATCGTTTGCCTGAGAAACAATTTGCTGTCTGAGATAGATTTTCCAGAGAAGAGAAACACATTTAAATGGCAAAAATGAGTCAAATGATGACACGTAACCTCAAGATAAAAGTGAAATTGCTGCAGTATACAGGCACCGTATTTCTCAAATAAAAATGTTCTCACCAGAAAAAAGGTAAATATGTGAGCTGATGGATGTGTTAATTAACTTGATGGGGGGAATCCTTTCACAATGCAGACATATATCACATCATCATTTATATACTTTAATTATCTTACAATTTTATCTGTCAATTATACCTCAACAAAGCTGTAAAAAGAATGCAGGATTGCCAGTTAAATTTTATTTTCAGATTAAAAAAGAATAATTTTAATATATGTCCCATGAAATATTTTGGAAAATGCTTATATTAAAATATTATTATTGTTTATCTGAATTTTAATTGGGTGTCTTGAATATTATCTGGTAACCCTATACCCAAGTACCCAAAAGGAAAACTGCAAAATATTAGTAAGCAGTGCTATGTATGCCATCCCAAACTTTTCATAACAGAAACCATATTAAAAAAATCACAGGATCTGCTACTGGAGCCCTGTTTGAGCCTGTTCAAGACAACAGGTGACCGGCCCTGGGGTTTCAGGTGTCCCAAGTCCTGGCCTAGTCAACTTGAGAGCTGAAGTGAATAATAACATCATTAGGAAAGTTCTACCCTAAACTATTCCTTCTACCAAATCTCCTGAAAGTGTTCAATTTCGTAGTTACATAACAGTTGGTTATCCATTCATTGGTTGATGGACACTTTTCTGATACTTAAAATTTTGTTATTAAACAATGACAGATATTGAACTTCAAAGTGGTTAACTTTAATAAAGTAAGTAGTCAGATATCTTCTAATTAACCAAATAGACAAAGTAGAGCTGTGTAAAATCTCTGACCCTAGGGTCTGAGTGTCTATAATTTCTTTTTAAAGTTTATGTCAGAGTGATAACCACTGAACTAAACAGATCTTAAAATATGTTGCTTTACATACTCTTCAGTTCACCAACCTAGATTCAAATGATGCAGAAAATCACTTTTTAGAAACAGAGGTCAAAAGAAATTCACCTTTTGAATCATCCATTTTTCTCTCTGCATACCAGCATTAATGCTTTAAGGAAGTACTACTCTCAGTTTCAAGTGTCTGGTTGTTTACCAGGGCTAGATAAACAGTTTAGGAGTCCATTGACAGTTTAGGAGTCTAGCCTAGGAGCAGTAGTGAGCTCCAGGGATTATTTTGTCCTTGGTTGTTGTCCCAAACAACATAGCTCAGAATTGTGTATGTAATGAGAACACTTTAAATTCTTGATGAAAGAATGACTGAAAGTGAAATATATGTAAATATAGTATATTCGTCAATACCTTCCTTAGAAAATTGATCCTCAAGGTCTTTTACCGGTCTAGTAATTGAAACAATAGCTTCCAAATAATTCTTTGCATTCAAATATGATACTTTAAGTGGAAAAAAAACTCTAATATATGATTCAAACTCGCTCATATTTTATGTGTCTAATACAAAATCTGGGTGCCCTATCTTCCTTTTCAAACCTCACCAATCCATTTTTTTGATCATGTTACTGAGAGAAGACAGCAAAAAAATATATTAAAATATTTTTAAACATTTTGCTTCTGTGATGACAGACTATACAAATATGCAGCAAAGTAAATACCTTTAAGTCAAATCAGGCCCACATTTTATTGTCACACACAAAAAAAACAACTTGCCATCTGCATGACCATTACAAAATATTTAAAATATCCCACTTCTGGCATATGCCGAATTCGTATACAATTCTGTTTCACATAAATTTGTTACCTGGAAACAAACATGTCTAAAAGAATATGAATTGGTATCTCATGGTGTTCAGTATATTTGAGTATAAATCTGAGAAGGGATTATCACAGAGCAGTTAGTTATGGTGAAAAAAAACAGATGAAAAAGTTAACATTCACAGTCCTATTATTTAACTCTCTCTACATAAACCTTTTCAATGCAAACATTTTGAGTGATTCATAAATTAGTATTCTATCCTTACTAATGATTACTTTTAGATAAACACCCACACACACACACAAACTCCTTCTTGGATACCTTTTTTGATTTCTACATATAGCTATAAGGAGAAGTATCTATCATCAAGGCTGTGTAAAAATCATTCATTTTCTCAAAGATACATCAGGATGGCCATGTGAAAAACTGACAGTATATATAATAGAAATACCTACGAAATAGACATTTATCTCAGGATACTTTTCATTTTTATGTTATTAGGAAACAAAATCTATCACATGTCATTTTATTGCCTATAGTAATCTAAATATCCAATTTTAGTCTCTTACAGGTTGTAAAATGAAGAATTGGAACTGAATTAAAATCAATATCTGTTTGACTCCAAAGTCTTCCTCTTTCCCATCCACCAAAACCCCTAACAGGAAAATGCATTATAGTTACATTATTAGAACTTGGTTTTTAAAAATGTTGGAAAGCATGCCCATATGCAATTGTACATGTACATGTATGCACATGAATATTTGTTTTCAAGATTCATGGATTTAAATTAAGGTAGTCAGGATTCGGTTTGTCCCTTAGTGTTATTTTAAATGCAGATGCAGATCTCATTCTCTAGAATTGAATGAATTCATAGTGTTTTGGAATAAACATTTACTGTTAAAGACTTTTAAAATATTTTCTCCCAAGACCTCTAAAAGATATTAAATTTCACTTGAAACTAAGAGAGATTCAATAGTTGAATGGAACCAGCCAATGATAATATTATCATGGATACACTAAGTACTATATGGTTCTAAGACTAGTAAACACTTTAAATGCTTACTTTTACTGGATATTGGTGCCTGGAGAATCATTGACATTTTAGCACTTTGAAAATTATTAGGGTATTATTTGGATATACCTTGATTAGCAGAGGCCAAGGTTTTGTTGTTTTTTTTTTTTTAAACCAAAACTCTTCTAAATAATCTGGATTTAGAAACCCGAGTTCACATTTCAATTATTGCTAGATACACTTATTTATTCTTTCAAGGACGGTGAGAACTGTCCTAAGTGTAGGTGGGTGGGGTATTATCTGTCCTTTGTCTGCTGGTTTGACCTTTCCCCAATACAAACAAACACACAGGCATACACACTCACACACTGTTCCTTACTTTGTGGGTACATATAGTACTACTCATCTAGAGAGCCAATAATACTAATTATTCCTTTGAGTGGAGTCTTTGGCAGAATATGGCACAATGCAATTTGACTGATATGTTTCCTTTTTAATTATATATTTTATAACATTTTTCATTTCAAATAAACTAGCTCTATGAAAGGATTACCAAAGAGAGTATTTTGCAATAATAAATCTATTTGAAAAACTTAGGTGATGCCACACATATAATCAATTGTGATACAAAGATTGTAAGAGCAAAATCATAGTTACTTGAATGCATTTTTGAACGCATGAATGCATTTTTGAATGAATTTCAATATGGCATGAAAAATTTCAGCATGTAGAATAAGCTTAATTCCTATTCTTGTATCTGGTTTTATCAAATTGAAAACATTGTGTGTGTTTGTTAATGTATATGTCCTATAGGATGAATTCAAATGTACACTATAAAAATATTCATCATGTCTAATCAAAAATTGCTAACATTTACTGAGCATTTACTTTGTGCTAGGCAAGAAACAAGTAGGACAAAGAAAAATATTATATTTTCTCAAAACTGATGCTTACAGAAGAGCAACATGGTGGTCTCACTGCTAGTAAACGTTAAAGTGGGGATTCCAATCAAAAGCTCTTTTACTTCAAAGTCTAATGTATCAACATTATATTATATAATTTTTCAAAAAAAACTGCTGGAACTAATAATCTGAATATTAAATATTATTTACAAAAAACAAAAGACTCAGATAAAAATTATAGACACTATATGTATATCTGTCACTATAAATAATAATAGCCAAGACATAGTATTAAAGCAAAAAAATCTCATTTCCTTTAACCCAGAAATATGCTTACTTCTTCTGACTTTTATAATTCTAAATGTGAATCACTAAATCATCTAATCTGTACTTTGGACAAATATATAAATGATTCATTAAATAAAAAATTATCTATAAGTAATAATCATTATTTATAACTTCTGCATGCTAATTAGCATTTCCAAATTTTATATTTATGATGAATCTTAAAAATATTCAGGGAGTTTATCAAATGAGTTTACCAGATCCTCTCATATATTTTAATATTTTGAAAGGAACTCTCATTAGATCCTCTTTTTTCCCCCAAATAAAAATATGTATTTTTTTTTCTTTTACTTATGGGGCCTGGAACAATTATGGAAAATACTCCACATTGTGAGGTTGAATTGATTTAATTCGATCACACACCACTATAAGGGAGTATTTTTTATCCCTGGGCACCCAGTTGTCACTACCTTCCATTTATTCCCATTGCCTAAATGCCCAGACCATTCATGTTCCCAAATGCATGCTCTGTTGTCCTCTTATTGCTGCTTTGCTCCATATAGTCCCAATATTCCATTAAACTCACTTTCACTCTCAATGATTTATAGGAATCAACAATAGAAATCACTTAGCAATCTATTACTTAAATTCACTTGCCAATGTCAAAGAAGTGAGTAGTGATAGAATCTAAGCACCTAACTTCTAACCTGTATTTACATAAACTTAGTAATCAATTTACAAGTATAAATATATGAATAAGTACATCTGCTCTTCTGTAGCTATCTCATGAATCTAACATTTCAACAATATAAGAGATTATAGGGGGAGGTAGTTTAGTCAAAAAATGCTTGCTCCTGTTTATTGAAGACTATTGATAGTGATGAAGAGAAAGAAAGGTGTTAGGTATTTCCAATTCTCCCTATGTTCCAAGATAAAGCATAAATTATTTTTTCACTTCTAATATACTGGTATTAATTAGTTCAGGCAAAATGTCATGGACTCAGTGGCTTAAACAAACATGTATTTCTCACAGTTCTGGAAGGCAGAAGTCTGAGAACAGTATCGCTTCTTATGAAGGCACTAACATCATGAGGACCCCACTCTCATGACCTTATCTAAATTACCTCCCAAAGGTCCCATCTCCAGATACCATCATAATGTGGGTTAGAACTTAAACATATGGACTGGGGGAGGGGGACACAATTCAACCATAGGATCCCTCTATTAAATGCAACTTTATTCAATGTCTCTCTACTTTGCTTGCACTCACATCTAATCTAATGGAACAAACAAGTCATCACTGAGCTTCATGATCATCCATAAGCTTAAATCCATCAGGCCTAAGGAACTTAGTACAATTCCATCAATCAGTGGAGAATAAAGCCTCATTTCAGAGGGAGAAGCTGGCCTGGGTTTCACCTGTGTAGCAATGTCTACCTCTACTCTTGCCTTTTAACACCCAACAATTAGATGTTCCTAAATCACCTGGACTCTGCCTTGGCCTCTGCACTCAATTCAACCAATTCAACTTTTACCAGTCATGGATGACTAACAAATTAACTGTTTCAATAAGTTGTTTTAAAACTGTTTTAAATTCCATTCTTTAAACAAGAGATACCCAGCGCTAGTTATATACCAAAACTTCCAATAGTGCTTTTGAAAAGTGAGAGTGTTCACAACCTAGCCCAGAGTTTTCGATTCAAGAGGATTGAGGTAGGGTTCAAGTATCTAGGTAAATTTAAAAGGATCACAGATGATTGTAATGACAACCAGGCCTGAAAACTTTCTAATCTTTGAACTGAAAACCCAAACCACATTTGGATCTTTTGGTCTCACTAGACAATCTTGGTCTGGAGAAACACACACCACATATGTATATAGTTGTTATTTTGTTTTGTTAATTGTAAACTGAGAGATTGATAGTTCAGTCTTAAAAGAATAAAGTTGCAAATCCTGCTCTAATTCCATGCCTGGCTCCACGATTTTTATTGTTTGGGAGATCTTGATTGTAGACCTCTTTATTAATCATTTAGCTTTCTTATGCAGATGTGGAATTTTTTATGACTTGGTTACCTTAAATTTCCCCTTCCTTTCCATGCTTCACTAAGTCACCCATCACTATATAAGAACTTTAAGAATCATGTTATTTAGTTTCTCAAATAACCAATTCCTGCCATTCTTCTTTAGTGATGTTTATCTTGAAGCATGATTTAATTTGATTCTTCATCCTGCCCTTCCTCAACAGAGTATCAAGAACATTAAGTCTGTCAGCTTTTCTCAATTCTCTATGCTCTACACCCAAACATCTTCCAAGGAACCTTTAAGCTACTTTTCAATTTAAAATAGAAATTAGAACTAAAAAAAAAATTTATCGTAGTATATTTGCTTTATAATGTTGTGTTAGATTCTGCTGTAAAGCAAAGTGAATCAGCTATACGTATACATATGTCCCCTATTTTTTGGATTTCCTTCCCTTTTAGGTCATCACAGAGCATTGAGTAGAGTTCCCTGAGCTATACAGTAGGTTCTATTAGTTATCGATTTTATACATACTGGTGTATATATGTCAATCCCAATCTCCTGATTCATCCCACCTTCCCTCCCCCCCACGCCGTTATCCATACGTCCATTCTCTACATCTGTTTCTATTTCTGATTTGCAAATAAGTTCATCTGTATCATTTTTATAGATTCCACATATAAGCAATATTATACAATATTCATTTTTCTCTTTTTGACTTCACTCTGTATGACAGTCTCAAGGTCCATCCACATAACTGCAAATGACCCAATTTTGTTCCTTTTTATGGCCGAGTAATATTCCATTGTATATATGTGTCACATCTTTATCCATTCTTCCGTCAATGGACATTTAGGTTGCTTCTATGTCCTGGTTATTGTAAATAGTGCTGCAATGGACATTGGGGTACATGTGTCTTTTGGAATTATGGTTTCCTGTGGGTATATGCCCAGGAGTGGGATTGCTAGGTCATATGGTAGTTCTATTTTTAGTTTTTTAAGGAACCTCCATACTGTTCTCCATAGTGGCTGTATCAATTTACATTCCCACCAACAGTGTAAGAGGGTTCCTTTTCTCCACACCCTCTCCAACATTTATTGTTTGTAGACTTTTTGATGATGGTCATTCTGACTGGCGTGACGTGATACCTCATTGTAGTTTTGATTTGCATTTCTCTAATAATTAGTGATGTTGAGCATCCTTTCATGTGTTTGTTGGCCATCTGTATATCTTCTTGGGAAAAATGTCTATTTAGGTCTTCTGCCCATTTTTTGATTGGGTTGTTTGTTTTCTTGATATTGAGCTACGTGAGCTGTTTGTATATTTTGGAGATTAATCCCTTGTCAATTGCTTCATTTGCAAATATTTTCTCCTATTCTGAGGGTTGTCTTTTCATCTCGTTTATGCTTAGGGTTAGGGTTAAATGTTTGATTCACCAGAGTCAAATAAACAAATATTTTAGCTATTTCTGTGAAGTTTTCAAAATAGGTAGCTAATTCGGATGTAGTAAAAAATAGTACACATATAAATGCATGTGCTAGATTACATTTGTTTTTAGGGTTTATTTAATTCCAGTAGGGTCTAAATATACAGACCTGCTCCGTATATTTAGTTGTTAAAGACAACTAAGTTCTACCAGAGCCATCTACCAGATGGCTCTGGTAGAGCTTAGTTGTCTTTAACTTCATTTGAAACAATTTTGTTAGATTGTATGTGATAGCTGTCACGTTAGTGTGCATTTAAAAAAAGACTTAACAAAACTGGTGAATTTTTGTGTTGCCATTTTAATATTGAAGATGGAAGAAAAAACCCAACATTTTTGGCATATTATGTTTTATTATTTCAAGAAAGGTAAAAACGCAACCGAAACACAAAAAGAGATTTGTGCAGTGTATGGAGAAGGTGCTGTAACTGAGCGAACGTGTCAAAAGTGCTTTGTGAAATTTTGTGCTGGAGATTTCTCGCTGGACGATGCTCCATGGTCAGGTAGACCAGTTCGGGTTGAAAGCAATTAAATTGAGACATTAATTGAGAACAATCAATGCTATACCATGAAGGAGATAGCCGACATACTCAAAATACTCAAGCTTTGAAAATCAATTGCACCAGATTGGTTATGTTCATTACTTTGATGTTTGGGTTCCACATAAATTAAACAAAAAAAACCTTGACCATATTTCCACATGCGATTCTCTACTGAAATGTAATGAAAATGTTCCGTTCTTAAATTGTGACAGGCGATGAAAAGTGTCTACTGTATAATAATGTGGAATGGAAGAGATTGTGGGCCAAGTGAAATGAACAACCACCAACCATACCAAAGGCCGGTCTTCATCCAAAGAAGGTGATGTTGTGTACATGGTGGGATTGGAAGGGATTATGAGCTCCTTCTGGAAAACCTAACGATTAATTCCAACAACTTCTGCTCCCAATTAGACTAAATGAAAGCAGCACTTGATGAAAAGTGTCCAGGATTAGCCAACAGAAAACCCATAATCTTCCATCAGAATAATGCAAGACCGCATGTTTCTTTGATGACCAGGCAAAAACTGTTACCAGCTTGGCTGGGAAGTTCTGATTCACCCGACGTATTCAGCAGACATTGCGTCTTTGGATTTCCTTTTATTTAGATCTTCACAAAATGCTCTTAATAGAAAAAATTTCAATTTCCTGGAAGCCTGTAAAAGGCACCTGGAACAGTTCTTCGCTCAAAAAGATAAAAAGTTTTGGGAAGATGGAATTATGAAGTTGCCTGAAAAATGGCAGAAGGTAGTGGAACAAAAGGGTGAATACGCGGTTCAATAAAGTTCTTGGTGAAAATGAAAAATGTGTCTTTTATTTTTACTTAAAAACCTAAGGTACTTTTTGACCAACCCAGTATTTATATTTATATGGAGATTTTGTTATGAGGAATTGGCTCACACGATTATGGACACTGAAAAGTCCTACAGTATGTAAGCCAGAGACTCAGGAAAGCCAGTGGTGTAATTTAGTCCAAGTCTGAAGGCCTTAGAACAGGGGAGCTAATGGTTTAAAATCCAGCTGGAGAAGATGAAATGAGGTTTCAACTCAAGCAGGCAGGCAGGAAGCAGAAAAGGGTAATTCTTCCTTCCTCTGTTCTATTTAGGCCCTCAATTGATTGGATGATATTCACTGGGGAGGGCAATATACTCCACTGATCAACCAACGCACCTGCTAATCTCGCTCAGAACCATCTTCACAGACACACTTCAAAATAATGTTTAATCTGGGCACCCTGTAGCTAGTTGACACACAGAATTAATCATCATGAATATCATCATCCAACTGGGAAGTTATGAGAGATTAAGCTCTCTGTTATACTGCTGGTGGTTATGCTACATTAAACGATGCCTATGAGGGAAATTCAAAATATCTAGAAAAACTGCATACTGATGAATTTATCCTTTGACAATCCTACTACCAAGAATCTGAAAATATACTGGCAAAATTTGAAATAATTTAGGACCAAGATTATCCATTATAGTATTTATAGAAATAGCAAAAGATTAAAATGAACACAGTGTTCATTAGTATAAGCCTGATTGAATAAATTATAATAGCACAACCACTGAATGCTACTGTAAATATCATAAAGTGATAGAAAATGATAAATTCTTTATATTCTCTCATGAAATAATTTTCAGGATTTACTTTTAAATTAATAAAAGTATGGTAGAGAAGAAGATAGTTGCAGTATTATATCATTTGCATATCCCTTTACTTTTTATACAAAATATTTATATACCCACATACATATAAATGCATATATATGTACATTTGCTTATATTTGTCACAGGAAATAGTGACAGTGAGGAAAGAAAAGCTGGGAACAATAGAGAATAAATGGGTATGACAGAGAGTAAAGAAAGAGTTGTCTAAATATGTCATTATGTAGTTAAATTTGAAAACATAATTTCAGAAGATATATTCAAAAAGTAAAATTAAATAAAAAAGCAATGGCTGAAAATTACAAAACAAAACAAAACAAAAAACCTAAGTTTGTATCAAGTTGGTGACATATCCCATTTGAGAATAATTATTTCAAGTGGTTTTGGAGTATTTACAGTATTTTGTATGCACATTTGTTGTTAGAATATATTCTACAGAAAGAAAAAAACAGATGAAAAACATCTTAAACTTCATGCAGCAGTCTAAATATTACCTAGTGTAGGGATTATGTTAAATGTCCATGCATATGTGGATAACTGAACATACGGAAAATTTCAACTGCAAAATTAGTTAAAATATCCAATACTTAAATAATCTTAGTGTATACGTACATTAATGCTGGCTTTTATTTTGAGTATTACCTCTCTATATTTTCATATTAACTAGAATATAAACTGTAAAATATGTTTCTATTGGTTTATACTCAGGTATGAAGAATAACTGTTAATTTAAGATATGAAGAGATGAATTAATCTAAAGTTATATTTAGACACATGAAATACCTAGCAAATTAAGCTGCGTAATGCATTGCTTTACAAATAAAAAGCATGGAACTTTATATTGGCATGTATATATGTAATATGCTTATGTATCTTTATTATTACATTGTAATAACTTAGAAACAAAGCGTATCTTTATTATTACGTTGTAATAACTTAGAAACAAAGCGTATTTTCAAAATGTAAACAATTTTGAATTTCATCATCTAATTAGAGTGTGTGTGTGTGTATAAACTGGTATATAATTACACTGCATGAGGTGACATAATGTGTGTATGTCCTTACAGAGAGAGGGTCATTTTATTTTAATCTCTCAATGATAATTTGGATTTTTCCAAAGCTGAATTCTTTGACAGTTTTCTCTTGCTAAATGTGTTTTCTTTTTTTTTTTTTCCTTTGCTCTAATGTCCTGGCTCTCCTCTTATGCGATTCTCTTTGCATTGACAGATATATCCCCTAGGAATCTTGGGAGGAGGGTAAATGTGTTTAGTGATATATGACATTGTAAAATTCAACAACTTGTACTATTGCTCATATGACTGACATAGTCTGAACAATGGCCTGAAGAAATTGAGTCACTGAAGACATGCCTTTTCTGACAATTATTTTCTCTTTCAAAATGTGATTCTTTTCTTTACAATTAAAAAAAATCGATTCTGTATAATGATTAGACTTTCATCCTTGTAATGCTTGGCCACTTGTGTAATTGCTATTTGAGTCTAATAAATTTTTAGTTGTACAAGTACTTCAAAGATTTTTAATAAAACCCCACTATTGATAAAATACAAACATTTGAACATCTCTTCAATTTCTTTCACTTTATAAAGATAAAGCATGCATATTTTTTAAAAGTCATTGAAGGCATATTTAAAAAAATTATAACTCAGAAAAAGTTTCCCTGACCTACTCTCCAATTCTGTTCCACAGAGGCAATTTCTTATACTGTTTTAAGACATTTCTTCTCATATCTACACTAAATAGCATGCACAGACTCGTTACTGGATAGCTCAATTTTAGAATTTACCAATTTATTTTCTATTAATTGGATGGAGATTTAGTCATCTTAAACTCCTGCTAATAAACTCCCATTAAAACATCTTAAGTATTAAAAATTTATATATATAAATTGTGTACATATATATTAACAGGCTTATCCATCCATTTTGGAAATGCTTTAAAAATTATTTTATATAAGTTATGGTAAATATAAGATACAATTAGAAAAATACTATTTCATAAGGTTTTCAAAGACATTTGAGACATGGCTTTCTACTAATCATTTAGCTTAACTAAAAAATTCCTCTTTAAAGCAACTGGCCAGATGAAGTTCCTTTGAAAACTTTTTTTCTAGAAGAATGCTTCAGGCAAAATGATTTTACTGACATAAAGCTCTGACAGTGCACCGACTCATACATAGACTTACAGTCTTTGCACAGAGTCATTGTACTCTGCAAAGAGAGATTTCTAATCCTTTAATCTTCCCTTGTGTGTTCTTAAATTGCAATTTAAATCTATCTTTGCAAATTCTAGAAAATTTATTTTGGCTTTGCATAATTCATTACTGACAAAAATATCATTTAGCATACTTAGTATGCCTCCAACGAGGAGAAAGTTTTGAAGTTTTCATTGCACTCAATCTGAATACAATTTAGGCCAAAATTATTTTTCACTAAAGCAGTATTTAAGCATTTGATTCACACCTGATTAATATCTTTCATTACAGGCACCAACTTTGGGAGGTGAGTTAAAAATGAGTGAAACTGACTACTTAAATATGACACTGAAAATGCAGGTGGATAATAAAATGAAAACATCAAAATTTGTGGGATGTTGCAAAAGCAATGTTTAGTGGGAAATTAGTAGATTTGAGTGTTTGCATTAGAAATGAAACAAAAGTTAAAATCATTTCTCTAAGCATACACATTAAGAAGTTACTCAGATTTCCCTAAGAAGTCTTCTTGGAATGCCCAAAGATATCTTTCATTCTATTTCATTAAGTAGGAAATGGTGACATAGCCACACCTAGATCCAAGGAAGTTTAGAAAATAAAACATCTAGCCTGACACAGGTCTACCATAAATACAATTGAGATTTCTTGTGAAAGGAGAAGCGGGAAATGCCACACAGCTAAATACAGAGATTATACCTAAGGCTCTCCTTTTTAGTACCCCAAGAAATGACCCTTTCCACATACATCCTAGGCAGAAATAAAATTAAAAATGGAAACTGGCAGCATTCTTTGAGGGATGATTTAGACCAAACTACAGCCTGAAAAATATGTGAAGGAAAGAAGAAAAGGATAATAATATCTATTTTGTCTTGTTTAAAACTAATTCATTTAATCCACAAGTATATGGAATGCCCACCTCATGACAAATCCTAGTTTACATATCGAGAATACAGAGATAAATAAGACAGACAAGGTCCCTACTTATAAGGAACTTATATTATGCTGAGGAGGCATACACTAAAAATAAAGAATAATAATCCACTATAAGTACCAGGAAGAAAATAAAACAGGGTGGGATAGGGTAGCAAGTAGGGATACTTTTTGGTGGATGTTAAAGACAATCTTTCTGAGGAGGTGGCATTTGAGCTGAGAATGGAATTAGTTAATGACAATGATTGTGTGTCTCCAAATTATTCTTTATTAATAGTTATTGGAGTCATTTATTTTACATACTGTGTACTAGCTCTCCAGATATAGATACAACTTATAGTTGCCTTACACTTTAATCAGCAGTATCATCAATGATATTTAAATTATTTAACATTATTTTAACATTATTTAACATTATTTAAATTACTTAACATCCCTGAATGCTTCCTATCTTAAAAAGGGATAATTCACCCAATACTGTAAAACAGACAGGTTTGGTCAACTAATATTTGAGAATGGAACCAAGAATACTCAATAGAGAAAACACAGTTTCTTTAGCAAATGGTGCTGGAAAGATTGGATATTCACATGTAAAAGAATGAAACTAGACACCTACCTTACACCATTCAAAAAAACTAACTCAAAATGGATTAAAAGTTAAATATAAGACCTGAAACCATAAAACTCCTAGAAGAAAACATAAAAAAAAAAATCTTTGACACAAGTCTTAGCAATGATATTTTTGTATGTGACACCTAAAGCACAAGCAACAATTTTTTTTAAAAAAAAGTGGAATCACATCACTAAAAATCTTCTTCACAGTAAAATTAAAAAAATAAAAATAAAAAGGCAGTCTACAGAATGGGAGAATATATTTGCAAATCATATACCAGGTAAAGAGTTAATATCCAAAATATATGAAAACCTCATACAACTCAATGGCTAAAAAACCCCAAAGTCATAAGGTGGGCATTACATATACTTGTGGATTAAATGAATTAGTTTTAAATGAGACAAAATAGATATTATTATCTATTGGTTATCATCAAAAAGACAAGAGATAACAAATGCTGGAGAAGATGTGTAGAAAAGTGAACTCTTGTGCACTGTTGGTGGGAATGTAAATTTGTACAGCCACTATAAAAACAGTTTGGAAGTTCCTCTAAAAGTTAAAAATAGAACTACCATATTATTCAGCAATTCTACTTCTGGGTATATAGTTGAAGGAAACAAAATCAGTATATCGAAGATATATCTGCACCCTCTTGTTGATTGCAGCATTATTTACAATAGCCAAGACATGTAAAGCACCTAAGTGTCCATCAACAAATGAACGAATAAAGAAGTGATTGTGTGTGTGTGTGTGTATACACACACAATGGAATATTATTTTGCCATAAAAAGAAGGAAATCCTGCCATTTGTGACAACATGGATGGACCTTGAGGGCATTATGTTAAGTGAAATATGTCAAACAGAGAAAAACAAACACTGTGTGATCTCATATGTGAAACCTAAAAAAAAAACCTCATTAAAGAAAGAGATCAGATTTGTGGTTACCAGAGACAGGGAATGGAGGGTGCATGGAAGAATTAGGTGAAGGTGTTCAAAAGGTATAAATTATAAGATAAATAAGTATTGGGAATGTAATGTACAACATGATGACCATAGTTAACACTGTTGTATGGTATATTTGAAAGTTGTTAAGAGAGTAAATCCTAAATGTTCTTATCACAAGAAAAAAAACAGGTTTGAAGTTAATATTTTTTATTATTATTGTGGTAAAAAAATAACATTAAATTTACCATGTTAATCATGTTTAAGTATATAGTTCAGTAGTGTGAAGTATATTCACATTGTTTTGCAAAACATCTCTAGAATTTTTCATCTTGAAAAACTAAAACTTTATACCCATTAAACACTAATTTTCGCATTGTCCTCCTCCAAGTCTTTGGAAACCACATTTTTACTTTCCATTTATATGATTTTAACTACTTTAGATGTTTAAACAAGTGGAATCATATAGTATTTATCCTTTTGTGATTGGCTTATTTCATTGAGCAAAATGTCCTCTAGGTTCTTTCATGTTGCAGCATATGATAGCATTTCCTTTTTTATTGTCTTCATAATATTCCATTATTTGTATACATTATATTTTCTTTATCCATTTATCAGTCACTGGACATTTAAGTTGGTTTCCACATCTTGTCTATTTTTAGTAATGCTGCAGTGAATGTGGAAGTGCAGATATCTCTTTGAAATCTTGATTGTAATTATTTCCCACTTATACCAAAAAGTGGGACTGCTGGACCATGGTAGTTCTATTTTTAACTTTTAGAGGAACTTCCATAACTGTTTTCTATAATTGCTGCAACATTTTACTTTCCAACTGACAGTGTAAAAATGTTTCAATTTCTCTACATATGCTCCAACACTTATTATTCTCTGTTCTTTAATAATAGCCACCCTAATGGATATAATGTGATCTCTTGTTGTGGTTTTGATATGCATTTCTTTTACAATGAATGATATTGAGCATATTTTCCTACGTTTACTGGCCACTAGTATGTACTCTTTGGAGAATTGTCTATTTAAGTTCTTTGTCCATTTTAAAAATTGGTTATTTGTTCTTTTGTTGTCGAGTTGTATGAATTCCTTACATTTTCTGGATATTAATCCCTTATCAAATATATAATTTGCAAATTTTCTTTCCCATTCTGTAGGCTCTATCTTCATTCTGTTGATTGTTGTTTTTTCTTTTCTGATACAGAGAAGTTTTTAAGTTTGATATATTCCCATTTGTCTATTTTTTTTTCTTTTGTGGCCTGTGCTTTTGGTGTCATATCCAATAAATAATTACCAAATCTAATATCCTAAAGTTTTTCCCCTTGTTTTCCTATGGAGGTTTTATAATTTTATGCCTTACTTTCAGGTCTTTATACTGTTTTGAATTATTTTTTTTGTGGTGTAAGGTAAGGGTTCAATTTCATTTTTTGCCTGTGAATATCTAGCTTTCCCAACAACACTTACCGAAGAGACTCTATTTTCCCCATTGTGTAGTCTTGACACTTATTTTCAAGATCATTTCAGCTATTCAGTGTCCATTGAGAGTATTTAAGGTGAATTTTTCTATTTAAAAAAAATGTCATTGCAATTTTGGTAGAGATTGCATTGAACATGTAGATAACTTTGGGTGGTATGGCCATTTTTACAATATTAAGAATACCAATCCATGGTATTGGGATGTCTTTATATTTCTTTTTGTCTTCATTAATTTCTCTTAGAAATGTTTTGTAGTTTTCCGTGTATAAGTGTTTTGCTCCTTGGTTACATTTATTTCTAAGTATTTAATTCTTTTTGAATCTATTGTAAATAGGATTATTTTCTTAATTTCTTTTTCAAAATACTCATTGTTAGGATACAGAAATGCAACTGATTTTTGTGTGTTGATTTTGTATCCTGCAACTATGCTGAAAGTGTGTATTATTTTTCACAATTTTTGTAGAATCTTTACGGTTTTCTACATATAAGTTCATGTCTTTATAATCTCATACTCTTCCTTTCCAATTTGGATGTCTTTTTTTATTCTTTTTCTTTCTTTTTTAAAAAATTGTTTAATTGCTCTGGCTAGGACTTCTAATACTATGTTGAATACAGCTGGCAAGAGTGGACCTCCTTGCCTCATTCCTGATGTTAAAGAAAAAGCTTTCAGTCTTTTATCATTCTGTATGATGTTAGCTGTGGGCTTATCACACATGCTTTTATAATGTTGTGGTAGTTTCCTTTTATTCTTAGTTTGTTGAGAGTTTTTATCATGAAAAAATGTTAAATTTTGTCAAATGATGTGGTTTTTGTCCTTCATCTGTTAATGTGGTGTATTACGTTAGTTTATTTTCATATGTTGAACTATCCCTGCATTCCAGGTTGAAGTAAATGTTTTGATAACACGTTTTCTAGAAAGAATCTTTTTCCATTATAATGTGATTTTCTCAATTGCAGCTATATTTAAGTCTTAGTTTAAACCCTGCTTCTGATGAAACAGCTGATGTCTCACCTTGGCTAGATTCTGATGACTAAGAAATCAGTGTGTGTGTGTGTGTGTGTGTGTTTATGGGGGTGAATACTTTGTACAATGAATGAGAATAAGTACAAGATAGTAGTTTGAGAATGTGAGCTCTCAAGTCATACTCTATGAGTTTAAATCTCAGCTCCTCAGTAATTTGAGGTTGGACAGATTATTTAGCATGTTTGTGCCTCAGTTTCTTCATCTGTAAAATGGAAGCATTAACAGTAACCTATCTCATATAGCTACAATAAGAATATAATATACATTATTGCACCCAAGTTCATTGCTGATATTGGTGTTGATTTTTAAATAAACTTTAAAATTTCAGATTTATAGCACAATTGTGATGATAGTGCAGAGAATCCTAATATTCTTCACATTTAGTTTCTCCTATTATTAGCATCTTACATTAGTATGGTAATTTGTCACAATTGAATGAACTAATGAACTAGTATTAATACGTTTCAAATTTATTCAGATTTTTTAGTTTTACTCTATGTATTTACTTCTTTCTAAGATCCCATACAGATTACCACATTATATTTAGTCATCATGTCTCCTTAGGCTCTTCTTGGCCATGACAGTTTCCTAGACTTTCACTATTTCTTATGACCTTCAGAGTTTTCATAAGTACTAGTCAGGTATTTTTCTAGAATATCCCTTAGTTGGGAATTTTCTTGTAGTTTTTCTCATGATTAGACTGGGGTTATGAAGTTTTAGGAGGAAGACCACAGAGTTACAGTGCCATTTTCATCACATCATATCAAGGGTACACTCTATCAAGATGATTTATTACTGTTGAAATTAACCTTGATTACCTGTCTGGATAGTATTTGTCAGATTTCTCCACAGTAGAGTTACTGTCTTCCTTCATTTTCTATATTCTTTGGAGAAAGTCACTCTATGCCACAGCCCACAATTAATAAGTAGAGTTGTGTCTTTCTCTTGGGAGGTAAACTATCTTATGGGGTAAAGCATCAATTATTTGGGCTTATTCTACATGGGAGATTTGTCTTTTCTCCCCATTTACTTAAACATTTATTTATATCAGTGTGAATTCAGGGATATTTATTTTATACTTTGGACTATAACTCTACTACTTCATTTCTCAAATTGTCCCAGCTTTAGCTATTGGGAGCTTTTTGATTGGGTTCTGTGTCCCTTTCAGAGACTCTCATCACTGTGATCTGTTTTGTTTTCTTTGTTTTATAACACTTCCTTACTTTCTGGCATTACAAGATACTTCAGGATCCTCTTGTATATTTTCTACCTGAGTTCTGGAATCAGCCACTTCTTCAAGGAGCTCTGGTTCCTTTTATTGGGGAATGGTATTAGTAACCAAGATCCAGACACAAGGACTGCTTGTTGGTACTGGTATGGCTTTCTAGGCCCAGGATACATTTATATTTGCCACAACTCATATTTATATACTTCAAAAGCCTTCCTTATTCAAATAAGAATCGAAAAAAGAAGACCAGTTTACATAGATACTATAGAGAATTAATGACAATACAGAATTTGGAACTGTATGTACGAAAATAAATATTTTATGGATATCTATCAATTTTAGAATTGTAGATATTTTTTCACATGCTTTCTATTTCAATGGAAAAGCACTAATTCTGAAAGGCAGTAGTTATATGTGAACTCTGAAGCCAGAATTCAAATATTATCATTTTTTAATATTGACAATAGCCATATTCATATTAGTATTTAGAAAAACATCTATTTCATTACTCTACAAACAATTTGGTATTTAAAATTGATACAGCTTTCTTGATCTTTTGTTCTTTATCTATATTACACAAATTGAAAACATACGCAATCTTAAAAGAACATGATATCATTATATAAATAACAATTAAATCGTTCTAAACATTTAAGTTGTCCCAACAAAATGACTTCTTAAAATGTTTGTTACTCCTTTCAGATAATAATATGATAATTTACTTTATATAGAGACAAATGTTATTTAAAAGTCCCTTCTAGAGATAGTACAGTATTTTGCTTCCCTAGTAATATATTGGTTACCTTTCTTAAATATAATTTAACCACATATTAAAGTATTGACCCATTGCACAAATAAATGGTATTTACATATTTTATAGGTCCCTTTTTAAAGATACTTTATCTTTCTTACTTTCTGTACTAACATCTATCTAAAAGGTAAATTACCTTCTTTTAATACTATTAATAATTAAGTGAAAGAAAATTTCAAAACAACCCCTACTATTGTTTTATTCTATATTTTGCTTCTGCGTACTTAATTTCTGACTAAATATGAATCTTAGCCTCATAAAAAAATTAAAATTTGGAAAGGTCAGTAAATTGTACAGTGAATTTTTGTTTTTGTGTCTTATATTATTTTGTATCTTTATAAACCTACCAGTGAACTGAGTCAAATAGCTTGTCAACTCAAGCAAATACTTAAGTTTACCAATGTTTGCCTCAATTACTGAATCACTAGATTGTTTTGATGTTTTGTAGACACATCTCCAAATTATAGGAAAACACCTTTACAGATGCAATCTCTTTGACAACTGAGCAACTTATAAACTTGATATTTCCCCCTGTTATTAGGGAAACAGCTGCAAAAATAGCCTGATTATGCTTATAAATGTGCTGTAGGGTTAACTTCTGAATGAATATGTCATAAAACATTTTGCTTATAGAAAGTGCCAGTGTAATTCTAAATATCAGGCTGGCTCTTATCACTACATCTGAAATGAAGCTAGAAAGATCTGGACAGGGTAAAAGCAGAAACCTCATTCCAATACCCTCATATATTCTTCTATCAAAATGAACAAATATCCAATCCAGTGATTCCAATGCCTCAAATACAAATTGGGGATATCAACTGAGGCAATGACCACTTGAAAACAAAAGAAAACCAAAATCAGTAATTATAGAGAAGTAAAAATACTTTGTCATATATATTTTTTTAAATGCCACACACAAATTCAGGTAAACACAAATACACATAAAATAATGAATATCCTAGAGAAGAGCTGGCACACTTTTTCTGTTAAGATCCATATTATAAATATTTTATGCTTTGTAAGCCATATAGTCTGTGGTATTTACTCAATGCTGCCATTATTATGCAGAATCAGATACAAATGACATTTAAATGATTGGGCATGGCTGTATTCCAATAAATTATTATTCATGGACACTGACATGAAAATTTGTATAATTTCTATGTCTCACAAAATATTGCATTAAAATTGTTTTTAAAATCATTTACAAATGAAAAGCTATTCATAGCTCATGGATTATACAAAAATAGGTGATGGTCTGGGTCTGGCTTTGGTCTTCATGCCATCATTTGCCAATCTCTGGTTTACAGTGACTGCTGCAGGGCAGTTTATTTCATGTAGAATGAAGAAAAATAGCATTTATACATCTCTGGTTATGCTGCCACCAACTATAATTGTATGTGTTGCTCCTTTTCTTATATTTTTTACTTCCAATAGTAATGACCAAGAATTTTACCAATGTCATTTTTCCATTTTGTTCTCTTGGGAAAGTCATTTATTCCCTCTGGAACTTAGTCTTTTTCTAAGTGGCAAAATAATGACTAATTCAGATTTATTATGAGGTTGATAGGAACATCTAAACACTGACTAGTACATAACAGAAGCTCAGTACATTTTAAAAATGATTATGAATCTTGTTTTTTTTTATGTTAAAGCCTACTTTGTCTAAAAAAATGATTATGAATCTTGAGGGTCACATTTTTATTGACTTTATTATCTGCCTATTGCAGAACTAGCCACTGGCCTTACCAAAAACATTAGATGTTTTTCTTTGTTTTTACTGAGGAGCAATGAGGTAGAGAGATTTATAAAACATGATAATTTTTATAATGTGGAATAAGTATGCACTGACTTTAAATGAATAGATGAATAATTGATATAATTCCTTAAATGTACCATCTTTCTCAGTTGCAATAATTACTAAAGAGATTAGAGCCAGTTCATGATGTTTATCACTATACCTAGAGATACACATGTATTGATAGAATTTACTTTCAACAGGTTGGTAAAAATATAAATTATTATTTTCTACTCTTTCAAGTTACCCAATTTAATAGGGTACTAAAAATACCTATGTAGAATTTTGCTAACGATAAAGTGATTCTCATGTACTTTTAAAATTTGTTTTATCTTAATATTTAAAAATATTTGTTGCTCAGAGAGGGTTTTATTAATTTAATTTTACTAAGAAGAAATATGAAACTCGGTAATTTATTCCATTATACAATCTAGTCAAAAGAAGCATTTAAATTAGAAAATACTTCTACTGACTATCTGCTTGGTACACCTTCAACAATATCATATTGCTTCTAATATTTTCTTTACCTTGATAAGGTAAAGAAAGATCTAATCTTTCTTTACCTTTCTTATTGCTATGAGTAAAATAAAATCATACAATATGACATCATAAGGACCAAAAAAGATTCAAAATGGTGCTGTAGTTAAAGAGGAACCATACCTACCAAGTGTGGATCATGAAATATAGCTGCTTTCTTCTAAATATGATCCAAGGCAAGATCCAACATCTGTGGATTTTAAACGCAAACATAAAATCTTTGGGGCTTTCATATCAAATTCTAGTTGGTGGTTTAGGGAAAAATTAATCACTTTACAGAAGAAAAAAAATATGGTCATGCAATATAGACCAAAAAGCAAGTTCCACTTCCAATGAATGCAAATTAGGTAATTTGGATCAACTCTTCTGCCTAAAACAAAATATATAAAATTATTTGCCTGTAAACATTAAAAACTTAAGAAAATTGTGAAATAATTACCAAAAGAGAGAGGTTCTGGGGGAAGGAGTCCAGCATTTGGTACCCCTTTATCCCCAAAGGAAAGGCCACTGCTGAAGAGGAAAGACAGGAGGCAGACTTTTTTGTACTTTGGTAGAAGTACTAGAAGCCTCAAAGGGCTAGAGGGGTATGAACTGTTTTTTTGCTTGTTTTTGAATTAGTTTTTGTCTTTGGTGAATGCTCTCTCAATTTGGGGAGGGTCCTCAAAAAGTTGTAGCATATGAGCTTATAATTTGTATGTTCAAGATGATAAAATGCAAGGCTGTGAATTTCAAGAGAGAACTAGTAACTATGAAAAGTAACCTAATAAAAATTTCAACATTAAATAATAAAATAACTGAAATTAAGAATTGTTTGGATACTTTTAACAACATATTAGGCAGCAGTAAACAGAGAAATTAATAAATTGAATAGGTCAGAAGAAGCTAAATAGAGAATTAGTAAATTGAATAGGACAAAAGAAGAAAACATACAGAGTAAAATTGAGACAGATAAAGGATATTTTTTTCGAAATATATGAAACAGAGAAAAAGTAAGGGACTTCAAAGATATGAGGAGGTTTAAAAAAGTATAATTGAAAATTAGAGATTCCAAGGAATAAGATAAAAGGAATGAGTCAGTAGCAATATTTGAAAAGATAAAGGAAGAGAATTTGCCAAAGTTGATGAAAAACAAATTCACAAATTCAGTAAATCTTACCCACTCTCAGATGGGAAAAATTTTAGAAAAATCATACATTGTCACTTCATGATGAAACTTCTCAAAATAAAATATTAAAAACATTAAAAGTATTGAGAGAAAATTAGAGAAATTATCAAAAACACAGAAATAGACTGGTGGCAGAAACAATGGAAGCCATGAAAAATAGAATGATATCTTCAAAGTATTGAATTAAAATAGGTTCCAGTTTAGAATTTTATCCTGTTAAATATCTTTTAAAATAAATATAAAATAAAAAGCGTTTCAATAAAATAGAAACTGAGGTAATTCATACACTTACTAAACTGAATGAAGTACTAAAATGTACTGTTCAGTAAGAAGGTATAAATGTAAACATATATGTGACTGAAATAAAAGAGGAAGAACATATATTAAGTTTTTCAAAGTCCTTTACATTATTCTAACAAGAGTAAATGTATTACTAATAATGAAAACAGATGATTTAGGAATAAGTGCTGTAATTTGCTATATAAGCATTAAAAAATAGTAAAGTATTTTATAATTACCAATTTAATTTAGGTATAAGGTAAAATAATGAAATACCAAAATAATATAAAATGCACAAAAAGAGAAGAAAAGAAACATACTGCAGGTAGAATAAATGAAAACTTTTAGAAAAGTAATAGATATAAATCTAAATATATCAATGATAATATTAAATGTAAATTAGATAAATTCTCTGGTTAAAAGGCCTAGATCTTTAAATCTGATGAAAAGAAGAAAATGCAACTCTTACTGTTTATAAGAACACTCCTAAAACTTAAGTCCATAAAAGAGATTGTATTGTTTCCTAGGACTGCCATAATAAAGCATCACAAATTCGTTGGCTTAAAACAACAGAAATGTATTCTCTCACAGCTCAAGCTACAAGTCTGAAATCAAGGTATTAACAGGGCCATACTTTCTCTGAAGGCTCTATGACAGAATCCTTCTTTGCCTTTTCCTAGCTTCTAGTGGTTGCTGGCAATCCTTGTATTCCTTGGCTTGTGGACAGTTCACTCCAATATCTGCCTCTGAATTATATATGGCATTCACCCTGTGAATCTGTCTGCATTTGAATTTCCCACTTTTTATAAGGACACCAGTTACACAGCATTCAGGACCTGCACTAATCCTACATGGCCTCATCCTAACTTGATTACATCTGCAAAGACTATTTCCAAATAAAGTCACTGCTTTAGTTCATTGGGCTGCTATAACAAAATGCCACAGTCTGGGTAGCTTATAAACAACAGAAATGTATTTCTCACAGTTCTGCAGGCTGGGAAGTCCAGTATCAAGGTGCCAGCATTGCTGTGTCCTGGTGAAGGCACTCGTCCTGGTTCATAACTGATGCCTTCTCACTGTGTCCTCACATGGTGGAAGTGGCAAGGGATCTTTGTGGGTTCTCTTTTATTTTTATTTTTTTGTTGTTGTTTTTAAAAACTTTTTAAATTGAAGTTTAGTTGATTTACAATGTTGTGTTAGTTTCAGGTGTACTGCAAAGTTATTCAGTTATACATACATACATATCTTTTTTTCAGATTTTTCCCTTATAGGTTATTATAAAATATTGAATATAGTTCCCTGTGCTATACAGTAGGTCCTTGTTGTTTATCTATTTTATATATAGTAGTATGTATATGTTAATCCCAAACTCCTAATTTATCCCTCCCATTGTGTTTCCCCTTTGGTAACTATAAGTTTGTTTTCTATGTCTGTGGGCTTATTTCTGTAAGTTCATTTATATCTTTTTTTTTTTTAGGATCCACATGTAAGTGCTATCATATGATATTTGTCTTTCTCTGTATGGCTTACTTCACTTAGTATGGTAATCTCTAGGTCTATCCATATTGTTTCAAATAGCATTATTTTGTTCTTTTTTATGGATGAGCAATATTCCATTGTAAAAATATACCACATCTTTATCTATTCAATCTGTCTATGGACATTTAGTTTGCTTCCATGTCTTGGCAATAAGAACAGTAATCCCCGGGCTTCCCTGGTGGCGCAGTGGTTGAGAGTCCGCCTGCCGATGCAGGGGACACGGCTTTGTGCCCCGGTCTGGGAAGTTCCCACATGCTGTGGAGCAGCTAGGCCCGTGAGCCATGGCCGCTGAGCCTGCGCGTCTGGAGCCTGTGCTCTGCAACGGGAGAGGCCACAACAGTGAGAGGCCTGCGTACCGCAAAAAAAAAAGGACACTAATCCCCTTTATGAGGGCTCCACCCTCATGAGACCTAAGTACCTCACAAAGGCCCCACCTCTTAATACCATCATCTTTGAGGGTTAGGATTTCAACATATGAATTTTGGGGCAACATAAACATTTAGACCATAGTAGTCACATTCAATGATTCTGGGTAGATATGAACTTGGGGGTAAACTAGTCAACCCAATATAGTCCTCCCTTCAGCTCTCAAATACTCATCTCCTTCCTGCCTGCAAATTACTTTCACCCTATATCAACATCTGCAAAAGTTATAAACTATTTTAGCATTAACTCTAAATCCAAAATTTCATCTGAATATCATCAACTCAAAATAAATAAAATTGGTAGAATATCACCAAAAAGTAAACACACAAAGAAGCATATCAGAATTCAGACAAAAGTAGAGGAAATTAACACAGCAAGTGTCCTTTTGAAACATAAATGAAATTGATCAACTTCTAGAAATACTGATCAAGATAAAAGGGAGGTACAAATTTTCAATGTTAGGCATGAAAGTGAGGATATCATTAGAGAGATATCACAAATATTAAAAGGCTAATTCAATAATATTATAAGAAAATTTATGACACCATGACAACTTAGATGAAATAGACAAATTCCTTGAATTGCACTAATAAACAAACTGATACAGTATGAAACATAAATCTAAATAGCCCTTTATCTTTGAAAATAATTGGATTATCAATAATTTTCTGCTAAGAGAACACCAATTTTAATGGTTTCACAGATAAGTTCTGTCAAACACTTGAGGAAAAAATAATACCTATATTGCACAAACTCTTTCAAAGAAGTGGGGAGGATGGAACTTCCCAACACATTTTATGGGGCCAAAACAACTCTGATACCAATACTACAACTGGCAGACATTACAAGACATTACAAACCAATTTTCTTTCATGATCAATAATCCTTAAAATATATTAGCAAATAAATCTGGCAGTATAAAAAAAAGTATAAAATATCCTTACAAGTGGCATTTATCTCAGGAATGCAAGGCTGGATGAACATTGGAAAAGTGATCAGTGTAATGCTCTGTATTAACAGAATGAAAAAGAAAAACCACATGATTTTCACAATAGATCCAGAAATAAAATCAATTTAAAAAAGTCATCACCCATTTATGATTAGAATTCAGAACACTCAGCAAACTATATTAAACAAGAGTATTTCCCCTTGATAAACAGAACCTATGAAAAATCTACAGTTATCCTCTTTCTGTAGATTGGCTCTTAACTATATATATATTGTGTATATATGCTTTTGGCCCACAAGAACTAAATAATTCATTCTTTTGTCCAAATTTTGAGTACCCAGGAAAATATGATTGAACTAGCTTTGATCAGGTAGCCATCCCTGTGGTGACTGGCTTCACCGTAGAGTTATGTATTCTGCTACGCACTCAAAAATTGCTGAGGAGTAGATTATCCGACAAGGGAACAAAACCCATCTCCTATACTACTGAAACCTGAAGTAAGATTAATGATTAAGTGTCAAAAAACTCTTTCTTCTCTCCCAGAGGTGGATCATGAAGGTTTGCAATGATCAGAAAAAGTTTTAGATGGGAGAAGAAATGTCTCTTGAATAATAAAAGTTTAATCAAATATCAAAGTTCCACCTCTAGTCTTTCTTCTACTTAGATTGACATAGAATTTAGACTTTTTTCAAAGCAGACTTAATTGCAAGCATTAGAGTGATAACCCATTTTCCTACCTTTGGTGATGCTTATGAAAACAGCCACTTTAGGATTAATAATTTGTTTCATGATACTGAAAAATGTCTATATGAAATTTTTGTTTGAAAATTCCTGTATTAAAAGATTCTCATGGAGTCTCTGGACATTAATTTTTTAGACATATTGGGAGGCCTTTGATATAGCAATACTGACCTCTGCTTGGAATAGGACTTGTATGTATTAAGACCACTATCTCAATTGTTTGGTTTTTGTTACAAAGGAAGCCATAAAATTTTCAGTTCATTCACAAAGCACAGTCTGATAGAGGCATGGTGTGCCTCTGTCAGCAACCCTGCAACTTTGAAAACCATCCATTATCTTTGCAGTGCTTCTCCTCCACTCTTGACCATGAGAGCAAAGCTAGCTTCTCCTGGACCCCTTTTGCACGTATTCTTCATTAAATGCTTTAAGTTTTCTTTACTTTTTTTGTAAGATCCAACAGTGTTAGTGGTGGTGTAGAGGGTGTATTTAATAACAAGGCTCAGTTACTGTATCTGACTTATAGAAATAAGTATGAGTATTTGACCAGATTGCATAGAGGAGTATAGATAATTGATCCATAATATATTTGGAGTCAAAACATATTAATTGCTTAAACCCTGATCAACAGTGTCACTAGTAATTTTGTTTTACAAGAAAAAGAAACCAATATATCCTAAAAAGAAAAATGTTTCAATATATAATCAAACATCCATGTCACCTTTCTCATTCAAATCCAGGTTACAATTCTAATCAGACTAAGAAATTCTGTACAAAGAATTAATCTGAATTACTTCACTAACAGAAAACACACAATTTAAGTGACTATTTTGTGGTAGGTCCATGAAGATTAAACAAATAAGCATTTAAATAAATAAAAATAAATAAGCTCATATACCATCTACCAGAGAAGATAAGACATATGAAGAATTTGCAGTAAAATAGTTAATTAGTGCTGTTAAATGAGTGACAACATAAGCAGAGGAAACATAAGAAACAGAGGCATACAAATGCAATTCTTATTCAAGAAAACCACAAACTTTTGCTGCAGTTAGAACATAAGGAAGACATTGCAATTAAAATCTGGAAGGTCAGTTTGCAATCAGATAGTAGAAGATCTTGAATGCAGTGTAAAGGATTTTGGATTAGAAAAGGTCTTAAGGGTTGGCAAGGGAAAGTGATATGACCAAATACTAGTTTTAGAAAGAAACTGGCTGGCTTGTGGAACACGGTTTAGAGTGAGGAGAAACAAGCAAAAGGGGGAGTTTTTTGAGCTCAGGTGAGAGACAGAACTGATATAGGGCAGTAGAAATACTTATTTTACAATAAAATCATTGGATTCTTTATGCAGTACTAGGAAAAGTGAAAGGAGAAAAAAGGGACAGTTGATAAAGAAGAGTGTAATGGAGTGATGGAGTTTACATACACCGGCTATAGAATCTAAGGAAATCCAGAGGTTGGGGTAAAAATTGGAAAAGGACAGAAAAGTAGATAAAGGATGAATAGGAAGTCACAATTCATATTGATACTTTCCCATCGTCAAGTAATTATTTTGGACCATATACATTTTTTTTCTGAAACAACTTACTCCCAATTGTTTGCCCTATGAGATGATTGTACAGTATCACAACTCAGCAGCACTGCTTCCAGAAGCCTTAAAGTCTAACAACTAAATTGTTTTCCTAAATTCAGGCCATTTTTGTGACCATACCCATCAGGCACTATTGTAAAATTGGTTTCATTATTAGCCTTGGGCTTCTAGTAAGCACTCTTGCTTTTTTAAAAGGTGACTATCACAGACCCTGTACCCTAAGTAACTGAGATATCAGTATAGCCTTAATTTTATTCATAGAGATTTACATTCAATTTCCATTAACCTTAATAGGAAGCCATTACCTAACTGCCATGGATGATTGGTAATTCAGAAAAATTCAAGATAGAGTTACTTCACTTGAAGTAACTCAAACAAATGTCAACAACTTCCATTTAAAACTAAGTGTGCATCATATTATCTGCTCCTAGGTAATTTTCTACATAGGCAAAACAATTCATTTTATAGGATATTTTAATATTAAAAAATTTTGAACCATTTAAGGATGTTAAGATATCTTTAAAAAATAAAGCTATTTTAATACTCAGTTCTTAAAATTATTTTAAGAAATATCTACTTAATAACCTTGGAAATAATCTAAGGGAAATTTTCTTCTTCATATCTGAATATGAATTCAAACAACAAAAACAAACATTATCGCACATATCAAATAGATAATTAAACACAAAGTCTTGCTGTTAATATTAATTTTTAAAATATGCTTATGAAGTTATATATTTGGGTTGACTAAATTATATGAACTCAAATATATGAGATGGGAAGCAGAAAGAAATGGATTTGAACTTAATTTGTAGGAGAAATATTAAATTATCATGTATATGTATGAATTCATAACAGTGTCAGTTCATGTTCATCTAAGGTTAGGGTAGTTGTAGAAAAATAAGAAAAGAACCACTAATATCACCATTAAACTCTACCTTGATAATTAAATGTTGTGTGTTTAGCCAACATTTATAGTTATATGTTTTCCGTGTATTTCTGGCAGAATGAATTATTATAGAATAATTAACAGAAGTATATCCCACCTTCCACTTGCCACATAGTACATGCAGCAAAATTAGAATAATAAAAGCAAAAAGCCTCTATTCCTAGAAAATGTTTCTCTTTCTCTCTCTCTGTCTGTCTCTCTCCCTCTCTCTATATATATAATACCAAATATATATATAACACCAAAATATAACTAGTCGACTATAAGTACTGGGCAAATTTCCAAAATTTAAAGCCATTTTAATGTTATAATAGTAATACATTAAATTCCTAAAGCTATTGTTTTAACTATTTTCTAAGGACAACTTTATGAAAAATCAATGAATGGGCCTAATATTTAGCAGTGTTTGTATTACAAGTAATCTTGGCTCTGATAATCTTTTCACTGTTCAGATCAGACTTGTGATATGGGCAAGAGGTAGAAAAACAGATAGAAGTGATATATAAGGGATCACAGTCTTCTGGGCCAATGTTTTTCAAAGATCATTGGGCATTCTGCCCTTTAGGGCTTTTGTTTTAATGCATATCTAATTCACTAGATCTGGGGTGAAGGGTCTAAGACTACCTTTAATCAGCCTCCCAGATAATGCCAATTTTGCTGGTGTAAGGTCCATATGTTGAGTAACAAGCCCATTTCTCCTAATTTTCCAAATGAGTAAGTACATAAACTGAGGGAATCCCTCAATTCCCAAAGATTATTAAATCTGTAATGGGCAGAGCCCTAACTATATTGTCATTGTTATTCTATTAGTGACTTGTCAAAAGTTCTTTATTTTTCTCAATATTAGTTATATCATTCTCTTTGTCACAGAATTTATATTTGAGTTTAATTGATTTAATTCAGAACAAACTAAATCACTCTTTGTGATTTTCTCCAGCAAGTATATTGTTAGTAGAGGGAGAAAAGTAAGTTAGGCAGAGCGTTGACAACGCTTAGGAGAAGTGAGAAATTAGACCTAAACTAGTGTTTGGAGGAATAATGGCCTATAATAACATTATGATGCCTTATGTGCATCTGTGCCATGGCTGGTTTAATACAGAAGTACTGCATTGTGTCTCAATTTTGGCATGATGATTCAATTCAATTGGCACAAAAATTTCATTTGAATCTAATCTTTAAACCTTTGTACATATTTCCCCTTGTGAGTTTAGTCAACCATGCCAAATCATTGCAACAGAGTTCCCTACCCATATAGAGATTTTCTTTAGCATGTATAATGAAGTTCATTGTGAATTGGAGTAAGATTACTGCTAGGTCTGCTAGCTTGCTTTAAGTTAGAATGAAAAGGCATAGACAGTTGATTTGTATTGATGTAATCTCTAATTTGATTATGTTCCAATCTTTCCAAAAGCTTTTAAAATGTGTTGTGGAATGAAGCTGGATGATTACACATTGCCTTCCACTAATACTAGGTATAAATTCAGTACATTTTAAAAGCCTGCATGAGAGCATCTGTTTACAAAGTGATATTGATATTATCCAGAGTAATGCAGTCCAAGGAGGAAAAAAAATAAGATAAATGGAAATACAACTATCTTTTGAATAGACTCTTTCTTGGGGAAAATTTCCACTCATGCTTTTATAGTTCTTAATGGAAAATAGTAACCTAGCAGGCAGTCAAAAACAATTGATGGTTTGTAGTAGTTTGAACTCTTCATCGAGAAATGGGCTCATTCATATACTGACAAGTCTCCAAGTAATGTTAACTGGGTCATGGCATCTCCTAAATCATTCATTTTCACCCTTGGCATGAGAGACAGAAGCACATAGCTGAGAATAAGTAATAATAAAAAAGTGCTCTTAATGTCCCTTCCTTTCCCCAACTTTGACTGTTTGGGGCCCTGTACTTGGTCCAGTTCTCCCAATAACACTCAAGCTCTGGACTTTTCTACTCTCTTTCCCCTTCCAAATTAAGAAAGGACATTTGTCTTCCATCTTTCCAACTTGATCTCCTGTTGACAGTGTAATCTGTTTCAATGCATTAGTGGTTCACATTTATACTCATTTTTATCAGTAACTCAAATGAAATTATGGAATACACAGTTTTGATTATAACACAAAGTACTGAATTTAGAGACTATGATGTATTACTCTTTCATTAAATAAATTTATATTGTGTACTTAAGATTTTTAATACATTATGCTTAGCAGGACTAAAATTACAGTAGTATGTATATTTAATACCCATTACAATCTAGAAAGTAACAATAAGCACAGAAATTTCAGGCATCTTAAAAATCTAGTGTGCAATTCTATATACGTTATTTTGGGATGTTTGAGCACCTATAAATTGTAACACATAATTAACTCTAAGTTGTATCTATATGTAAGACTGTTCTATGGAAAAGTAAGACAGTTATATGAGTCACATTTTTTTTTTATTCTGGGCCTTTTAATTATACAATTAAAATGGAAATACATTACTATGTGACTAGTACAGAATGAAATGAAATATTAGCAATTTGTGCAATTAAAAATATTAGCAATTTATGCAATTAAAAATGTATGTACAATTGTATTTCAAGAATTCATTTTATATTACTAGGATCAAAGACGACTCCAAATGTAACCTTGTAACTCAAAATCAATCTAAAATCCAAAGTTAGTAAAATTTACTCAGAGCTGATAATACAAATATATACTTGAGGGCATACACACACAAAGTCACACACGTATGCACACATATGCTGGTAGCTGCTTGTTTGTTTTTTTAACCCCAACATAACAATGGGAAAAATGATAAAAATATGCGGGAGCTATTGTAGAAGAACATTTAGATAACTTCACAGCAGATAAGAAACTAACAGCCTGGCCCTTAAAGCCACTGGCAACATTTCTACACATCTAGTAATTACACACTTGAACCTCTTTCTAGAGTCAACATGAAGTTAAAGCTCACCTCAGGGCTTACTAAAATTTAAGCATAGTCAAATCTTAACTTTCTTCTGCATGGCTAGATGGAATATTGATTTACTGAACTCTATAATCTGACATCTAAGCTGTAACGTTCTTTACATTGGTTTGTCTCACGAGAGACAGAGTTTATTTGTGCCTATTTTGGTTCCACTTTTGCAACAAACAAAACCATAAAACAGTATTATTTCATTAATATTTGTTTGCTTTCTAGTTATCCTCAAAAAGATTACGTATACATTTTTATCATATAGTTGTATTTTCCAAACCCTTTCAATTCAGCAGTTAATTCAAAAAGTCTCTCTAAAGATAGATTGCCGCTGTTTTGATTAATATGTCTTGGCATAACAGCTTTCCATTTAGTTGCAAAATTGTATTCTAATTAAATTCTTTCTAAGAAGCTATGCAAATTATTGGCAGACTTAATGGTCCCAGACTGTATCTTTCCTCCCATTGCAAGATTTCAGGAGTTTTATGCACAATTAATTTACTAGCTACAATATATTTGTGTGTGATTCATAATACTATATTGTTTGGAGATATCTCTTTCTTTGAAAAAAAAATCCAGAGGATACAGACATTTTTCAATTTTCATTTTTTTTTCGCTGACTGCAAGTTAACTTCATTTGGAGGATGAATTGAACTTTTGGAAAAACCATACTTCTACAGAATGTTTTCATTGATGACTTTCTATCAAAGCCCAAGTTTCAAATAGGCACAGACATTCTTTTCATTCTCTTCATTGTTGCATTCTTGTGAGTGTTAGCAACCAGCACAAATTCCTGTTTTCTTTATTCCACTTTATACCGTATATAACTCCTTTCTCTGTAAATCCAATTATGCTATTCCTCTTTTTTGGTCCCCACCAATTGCCCATTATCTTATTCTAGTTCAATCTTGGCTGGCCAGAAATTAAGTAATTTATGGCAGGCTAGCCAGAAATGAACTAAATGCAATTTAATTAATTTTTTGAACTCTTAAAACCCCAAAATAATTGGGACAAAGGCTCTTAACAAACATTTGTTGAATGAACTTCTCTGTCTTTGCCATGACAAGACAGCATTTCCCATCATTTTTCCTAATAGATGGACTCACAGAAATTTATTGGCAATTATGATAATAAGGCTGAATTATCGTAGTCAAATTCCTTAATCTCTCTGTGGCTCAACCTCTTTGCAGTAATATTGGGATAAAAGTAATATTTATTTCATAGAATTAGTTTGAGGATTAAATTATATATATATATATGTGTGTGTGTGTGTGTGTGTGTGTATATATATATATATATATATATATATACACAATGCTTGGGTCAGTGTCTGGAAGATACCGTACATCATCATCATCATCATTGTCATCATCATCATCGGCTTGTCCTAACGTGTCACCCTCAGTTCTTTGAAAGAGAAATAATGCTAAGATAGATAGTAGCAGACATGTGGCATGGATAAAGCCAAATTCAGAAGCTGAGAATAGAGAAGGCAAAGATCAGAAATAATATTAACATTTGACAGGTTGAATAGAAACTGAAATAAGAACATGGGGTTATAGGCAAAACCTGAATTTGAGTGATGTGGGGTTGATAACAAAATGGCAAAGGAGAATGGGAAATTACAGGGCTGATGAGTATTGCTCTTTTGAATAACAACATAGAATGCAGCAGGATGGGAACAAGAGAACCATTATAAATAACCCCCCACAAAAAAAAGAACCCAAATATTAACTTAAGCAGTACCAAACCCTTTTACCCAGAACACCCATCTCTTTTAGACAGACTGATCAAATTCTTAGTATAATTCAATTGAAGGGAAGCAGTATAGCATATCATAATTTCCCTTTTGTAGTAACACATTTTGCTCTGTTTCTTACATATTTATATCTGATTCCACTTTTTAGACATTTACATTTTTAAATGAATTTTTCTTATTGTTGAAGTTAGGCTTTGCATATCTTATTTACCATATACTCTGAAATTCCCATCTCAGAGTTTTTCAACCAATTGCATTATTAAAAGAGAATAACAACAACTATGCATTTTAAGTACTTATATGTACTAGTAACTGTTTTAAACCTGTTCTAATCCATTTAATTCTCATTGCAGACCAATGGAATACTAATGAGAGGTGAGGACAAAGGTAACTTGGTCTTAGAGCCCATATTCTTGATCAGTGTGCTACTGTAGTAAAGAAATGAAATGGAAGCACTGTGATGAACATAGAGGCACCATTAGAATATTATTGTGGAATAACTTCTTAACTGACTCAAGCAATTTATAGATAGTTTATTTTATTCCTGGATATCCCTCTTATATGTTTTCACACCATTAAGTACATGTTATATAGGCCATCAAATTGCCTATGACCAAAAGAGGCCAACCTGGGTATTTTGCAGTGAGAATTGACCCCCAGACATCCCATTCAACTACTCCTATCCCAGGTAGCACACTTATACATTCAAACACATTTCCCTTGAGAAGGACATGGTTGAAAATGGATTTAATGGCTCGAGGTGGCCCAGAGCTTAGATGTATAACGTGAGCCGAGCTTATTTTTACTCGGAGAACAAAAAGAGTCATGATGTATTTCAGTGTATTATTCCAAGGAGGATAACATACCTTGTACAGTAGTACCAGTCTGCAGCCAGGAGGACACACGGCTGTGATAATGTCCCCTTTCTTCCAGTTCTTCACTGTCACTTTCTTGTTCAATGCTGATGCATCACAAGGGAGAACTTTTCCCCAAGTGGACACTTTCCTCCTGAGATTGAGAGAAATAATGAAATAATAAATATTAAATCAATTCCTTTATTTTACTTAGGGAGAAAGCTCAATAAATCAGAATAATCCTTTGCTTTTCTGAGGTATGTTATATCAATGCATATTAATATTTAAGCATAAACATATAGAGTATGATTTTTTCTGATCAAAGAGGAGATAATCATATATTCTATAACAAAATGGCCAAATTCAATCTGACATACTTAAGCCTTTCCATATGAATACCAAGGTTAAATAATGGCAAACAGGATTTTAAGATATTTTCCATTAAAAATGTTTAAATACTTAACATCTCACTTACAGTATTGCCTTTATAGTTGCAACAGTATCCATTCAATATTTTGATAGTTTAAGATTGTTTATTCCTCTCAAGTCTCTTGTTCATCTTTATTTTCTAAAATACACTGAAATCAAAGGAGTATTTTTCCACAGAGGATATATGTAAGGAGATTAATCACTGCATAGCAGGAAAACCAGTGGCATAAAAATTATGCCCCCCTAATGTTTAATATTGGTATCCAGTAAATAGAGTTTTCTGGATAAAGTCCAATAACATACAAAAAATTAGAAAAACATATGAAAATCACAAAAATATAGATGATATATAAATAACAAAAAGAGATTGTAAATGAGAAATAGATTTCAATATCCCCATGTGCTGAAAAAGCCAAATTCTGTGTGACTGTTTTAAATATATATTTTTACTCATCTGTGATATTTTTAGTTTATAAATCTGTCATTTTCCTCCCAAGAATTGCAAAGAGAGTTCCATAGCTTATGGGGAATAACTTAGAGCTAAATGACATAATTACAGGCACCCCACAAATGTACCTCTGTTGAGCTCCAGGAAGCAGTTTGCATACTGAAATTGATCTTTGATGAACTGGCAGCCATAATAGAATTATTAAAGTGACAGTTTTTGTTTGCTTGTTTTTGTTTTTATCATTTGCTGAGCAGCTGTGTTCCTATTCAACTCAAACTGGTATAAAACGATTTCAGAAAGCTGGGCAAATGAAAGTATTCCAGGTGATGAAATCATGAATCAAATATTTTCATATTCATTTTTCACAAAACAAAAACACCTTGCTCTTAGATTCTACCAATCATATTCTACCTACATAGAAAGCACAGAAAGGAAATCTTCATGTTTTGAATATTGCCTTCCAGTTAGGAAGGCCATTGATATTTCAAATTCCTATTACAAATTTAATTGACAAATCAAGGGACATATAATTTGATACGAAAATCATAAGGAAAAAAGCATCATCTGTTATGACCTTTTATAGCAGTTTTAACTAAAGTTAACTTGGATGCATACAAAAATTTTATCTATCAAAAGACAAAATGCATCAATGTTACTCTCAGGTAATAGAGAAAATTAGGCATCCTAAGGATAAAAAAAAGAGGACATAAAATGCAAAGATCTCATATCAAGCAAGTTCTACTAATCAGATAAGAGTTGATATGGAACAATCAGTGATGAAGAGAGCCTTCAAAATTTCAGGGCAATTCAGGAAGATAGAGTTAACAAGAGAATCATTTAGAGGCTAGCATAATTTCATGGAAGTAGAAATTGTGTGACCATTTCATTTGATGGCACCAATATATTACAGTATAGTTTCCACAAAAAATTCACCCAAAGGTGTTTTGTTATAATGCGTTCACTGGTCCTGTTTAATATAAATATTTAACTAAGTGTATTTCATTATGATTATCCAAATTGTATATTATCTAGGCACTGTGCTTTCAGGCTAATTATCCTATAGCCATTTAACTGATCATTGGGACTTACACAAAAATTCAAGACTAGTTATACTGATGTTCTTAACGAGTAAAAAGCTCTACCCTCAAAACATAATTTTCTTCATAAATTAAGGAAAAAATTTTTTTGACAAGTTAAATTATATTTTAAAAATTTTAATATATTTTTGCATTGGTAAAGTAAAATTTAGCTTTGTAAGGAAATATGTCATAAAAGATGTACACATGTTAGGCTAAGAATTTCAAATTAAACAAAGATATTGAGGTAATTTTTTTCATTTACACATCTTAAAGTCAGTGAAATACAAAGACAGTGATTTGGTTCAGACTAGTAAATTACTTTGTTGGCACAGTTATAATTCAGAATTGCTTAGGATAACAAAATAAGAAGAGAGCAGAAAGTGAGAAAGTGGTTATTTTTAAAAAAATAGATCTCCAGTTTCCAGTCTAACATATAAAGAACTTAGAAGGCATCACTCCTGTTCTCACAAGAAAAAGCTGAACACACTGAAGATCAACTCTTCTTAGATCCATCAGAGAACTGAGGTAACAGGGCAAACCACCTCCCTGAAAACTGGAGAGAAAGGAGGATACCAAGAATCATAGCTTACCAGAAGCGAACAATTCAGAAGCAGAAACCCATCACTGGAGCCAATATTAATAGGAATGTTTAACTATAATCAGTGAATTTCTGGAGAGTCAGTGTGGACAAGCTTAAGCGTTAAAAACTCTAGAGAACCAGTGTTCAGGGGAGCGGGGGCACACTTTTGCATGTTTTACATTTAGGAGATCACTCATGTTTTCCAGATGAAGATCTAAGAAAAATTCCCTAACCAACCTAAGAAAAATATACAACTCTAGCCCCCTCTAGCCTTCCTGTCTCATGAAAGTGTGCAGGGTGGGTTGGGCAGAGAGCTGAGAAGCAATTATGAAGGTCATAGACTAGGGGCACGAGATCACTAAAAGACTGAGATACAAGCATAAGATTATAGAATATTTTTCTCCCTGCATCTTACCACCACATCAATCAGGCTTCTGCATAATAACAGTGGACTACATCTAAAAGAACTGCAAGTCTCAGACCCTATTTTAAAAAGTCTCTAGGGAAGCACAAGATACCAGGTGAGACTAAAACAAGGATGCTAGTGGAAATTTTAGCTCTTAACACCTACCATTGCAGAAAACAGTGAATACAGCCTCTCTCCTAGCCAGAAAAACATAAAATCTCACACTAAAGTCCTGTTTACCACAGTTCCTTTCACAAGCTAATCATATGAAGTTTTCAACAAAAAAGTTACAAGTCAATCTAAAAGGAAAATAAAAACAGTTTGAAGAGATAAAGCAAGTATCAGAACCATACTCAAATATGGCAGAAATTTTGGAATTATCAGACTGGGGGATTTAAAATTACTATGATTAATACAGTAAGGGCTCTAACAGGAAAAGTGGACAACTTGCTAAATCAGATGGCTAATGTAATCAGAGATGAAAACTCAAAGAATGAATAAAAAAGATATAAAAATCAAAATGGGGAAGGGTGGTCAAGATGGCAGAGTAGAAAGACCTTGAGCTCACCTCCTCTCACAGACATACCAAAATTACAACTATTTGTAGAGCAACTATTGATGAGAAAGAACAGAAGACTAGAAGAAAAGGTCTATGACTAAAGATAAAAAGAAGGAATTACAAGATGTGTAGGAGGGGCAGAGATGTGCTATAGTCAAGACCTATACCTCTGGATGGGTGACCCACAAATGGAAGTTTAATTACAATTGCTCCCCAAGGAGCAAGGGGTCCAAGGCCCACACTGGGCTCTCCAGACTGGAGGTCCTACACTGCAAAGACAGGCCACCAGAAAGTTTGGCTTTAAAGTCCAGATAGGCTTATTTTGGGAAAAGCCATAGGGCTCTAGGGAATAGAGACTCCATCTTAAAATCTCACATTCTCTAGGACGCAGGGCAGAAGCAGTAATTTGAAAGGAGCCTGGGTCAGACTCACCTGCTGATCTCGGATAGCCTCACAGAGAGGGGAGAGGCAACTGGAGCTAAACAGAGGGATATAGACTGGGGCAGCCATTTCTGGGAGCTCATTCTACCCCATGGACACTGGTCAGAAAGCACCATTTTGGAACCCTCCCTCTAGCTTATTAGCTCAGGGATCCAGCCCCATTCACCAGCCTCTTGGCACTAGTACTGGGATGCCTCAGGCCAAGCAGTTAGCCTAGGGCGGGCACAGACCAACCTACCAGCAGGCTAGCTGCCTTAAGATGTCCTGAGACCACAGCTGCCCTGAAACTCAGCACTGTGCATGAGATGGCCCAAAATATTGCCCTGGATACCAGTGTATCAGCAGTTGCCCCAGAACCACCTAGGCCCCTCAGCCAGATGTCAGGACCTGGCCATGCGTACTAGCAAGCTAACACTAACTTCAGGATGCACCAGGGCCCTGCAACCAGAGAATCTGGGACTCAGGTCTGCTCACCAGTGGACAGGCACTAGCCCCAGGACTGGCCTCACTCACCAGTGGGCAGGCATCAGCCTCAGGATCCCTTAGTCCCTTGCTCCATCCACCAGTGGATGGACATCAGACCCAGGACTACTGCAGCCCTGCAACCTGCCTTGTCAGGACCCAACACACCCACCAGAAAGCTGGTACCAGCTCCAGGACACTGTGGTTCCCAGCCAGCACAAGCTCTGGAATGCCGGGGGTCCCTCAATCAGCTGCCCCAGGATCCAGCCTCACCCATCAGTGGGACAACACCAGGTTTGGGTAATCTCAACTCACACAGCCAACTGTATCAGGAACTGGTCTTGCCCACAATTCCTGGTCACCTCCACACAAGGCAGGGCCTGGAAAACAACTGGACCAGGGGCCAGGCACACAGACCACCCACAGTAATCTGCCTACCTAAGTGCCCATGCAGCTCAAATAGGGGACCATGCTTAGGGCATATAGCTCTGGTGACCAGAGGGAAGTGCACTGCTGGTTTGCATAGAGCTTCCACAAAAGGACAATTCTCCAAGGCTGAGAAATGTAACCAACGAAATAAAAACAGAGATTTTGGCAAAATGAGGTAACAAAGGAATATATTCCAAAGGAAAAAGATAAAACCCCAAAAGAATTAAGTGAAGTAAAGATAAGCAGTTTACCCAATAAGGAGTTCAAGGTAATGATTATAAAGATGTTCAAGGAACTCAGGAGAAGATTGGATGAACAGAGAAATTTTTAAAAAGTAGAAGTTATAATGGACACCAAAGATAAACATAAAGGAACATAAGAGATTACTAGAAACAATTATACACCAATAAAATGGACAACCTAGAAGAAATGAACAAATTTCTAGAAAAATTCCTAGAATCTCCTAAGACTGTACCAGAAAGAAATAGAAAATATGAACAGAACAATTACCAGTATGAAACAGAATCAGTAATTAAGAAAACAAAACAACCAACAACTCCACAAAAACAAAAGTCTAGGACCAGATGCCTTCACAGATGAATTCTACCAAACATTTAGAGAAGAGTTAACATCTACCTTTCTCAAACTATTCCAAAAAGTTGGAGAGGAAGGAATGCTTTAAACTCACTCAGCAAGGCCAGCATCACACCAAAACCAGACAAAATATCACACACACACACACACACACACAAACACACACAGAGAAAATTACAGGCCAATATCACTAATGAACATAGGTGCAAAAATTCTCTGAAAATATTAACAAACGGAATTCAACAATATGTTAAAAGGATCATACACCATGATCAAGTGGGTTTAACCCCAGAGATGCAAGGATGGTTCAACATCAGCAAATCAATCATCATGACATTGTACATTAACAAATTGAAGAATTAAAATAATATGATCATTTTGATAGATGCAGAAAAAGCATTTGACAAAATTCAACATACATTTATGATAAAAATTCTCAACAAATTGGGTAGAGAAGAAACATACCTGAACATAATAAAGGCCATACCTGACAAAACTACAGCCAACATCATACTCAACAGGGAAAAGATTAATGTATTTCCTTTAAGATCAGGAACAAGAGAAGGATGTCAACTTTCACTACTTTTATTTAACATAGCATAGGAAGTCCTGGCCACAGCAATCAGATAAGAAAATGAATAAAAGGAATCCAAACTGGAAGAGAAGAAGTAAAACTGTCAGTGTTTTCAGATGACATGATACTATATATAGAAAATCCTAAAGACATCACCAAAAAACTAGTTGAATTCATTAATTAATTCAGTAAATTTGCAGGATACAAAATTAATATACAAAAATCTGTTGCATTTCTATACACTAACAGCAAAGTATCAAAAACAGAAATTAGGAAACAATCCCATTTACCATTGCATTGAAAATAATTAAATACCTAGGAATAAGCCTACAAAGGAAGCAAAACACCTATAATTCAAAAACTATAAGTTGCTCATTAAAGAAATTTGAAGACACAAACAAACGAAAAGAAATACTGTGTTCCAGAATTGGAAGAATCAATATCGTTAAAATGACCATATTCCCCAAGGCAATCTACAAATTCAATGTAATCCCTGTCAAATTACCAATGGCATTTTTCTCAGAACTAGAACAAATAATTCTAAAATGTATATGAAAAAAAAAAGACCCTGAATAGCCAAAACAATCTTGAGAAAGAACAAAGCTGGAGGAATCACACTCCAAGATTTCAAACTATACAAAACTATAGTATTCAAAATAGGACACTATGGGCTAAAAAACAGACACATAGATCAATAAAACAAAATAGAATGCTCAGAAATGAACCCACACATATGGGCAATTAATATACAACAAAAGAGGCAAAAATATATCATGGGGAAAAGGTTTGTCTTTAACAAATGGTGTTTGGGAAACCGGACAGCTACATGGAAAAGAATCAAATTGGACTACTTTCTCACACCATATACAAAAATAAACTCAAAATGAATTAAAGATGTAGATGTAAGACTGTAAAGAATAAAGGTGATTTCCTAGAAGAAAACATAAGAAGTACACTTTTTGACATTGGTCCTAGCAATATTTTGGGGGGATCTGTCTCCTTAGACAAGGGATAAAAGGAAAAATAATTAAATGGGACTAAATCAAACTAAATAACTTTTTCACAGTGACAGAAACTATTGACAGAACAAAAAGGCAGCCTACTGAATGGGAAAAGATATCTGCAAACAATCTAGCCCCTACATCTTCAAGCCCACCTCTTACCAAGGTGATAGCTGACAGCATACCATGGGGAAAGATGTGACTTGTGTTCACATCAAATCTAGCTCTCCCAGCAAAGTCTATGGGCACATGCACACCGTATGGGGATGTTCGCACCCAGACAGCTCCTCAAGAGGTAATATTTTCACCTAATTTTCTAGAGACAGAGAAAGTTAAGCAAAGTGAGAAAACAGTGGAATTTGTTTCCATTTAAAGAGCAAGAAGCCCCCACCAAAAAATACAATTAATGAAACAGAAATATACATTTTACCAGATAAAGAGTTCAAAGTATTAGTAATAAGACTACTAACTGAATTCAGGACAAGAAGAGGAACACAGTAAGGATTTTAACAAGGAACTAGAAAATATAAAAAAGAAACAGCCAGAACAGAAGAATATAATAACTGAAATTTAAGCCACAATAGAAGAATTTAACAGCTGAATAGCTGATACAGAAGAATGCATAAATGATAGAATAATAGTAATCACCTAATCAGAACAGGTAAAACAAAAAAGAATCAAAAACTGAGAACTATTTAAAAGATTTCTGGGATAACAACAAGCATACCAACATTTGCATTATAGGGGTCCCAGAAGGAGAAGAGTGAGAGAAGGGGGTCAACAATATATTTGATGAAATTATGGCTGATAAATTCCCAAACCTGAAGAAGGGAACAGATATCAAAGTTCAGTAAGCACAGAGCGTCCCAAACAAGATGAATCCAAACAGACCCACAACAAGACATATCATAATTAAAATGTCAAAAGTTAAAGATAAAGAGAAGTCTAAAGGCAGCAAAAGGAAAAAAGTCATATACAAGGGAACTTCAATAAAGTTATCAAATGATTTTTCTGCAGAAACTTTGCAGGCCAGAAGGGAATGGCATGATAAGGGAAAAATCTGCAACATATAATATTCTACCCTGAGCAAGATTATCATTTAGAATTGAAGGAAAGATAAAGAACTTCTCAGACAAGCAAAAACTAAAAGAATTGATCAATACGAAACCTACCTTAAAATATGTTAAGGGTCTTCTCTAAGTGGAAAAGAAAAGGCTATAACAAGCAGTAGTTATACATAGGAAAGGAAAAATCCCATTAGTAAAGGCAAACATATAGTAAAAGCTGAGGATCAACCACTTAAATAAGCTAGTACAAAAATTATAAGAAAAAAATGTAAAATCTATTATAACTACAAAAATCAGTAAAGGATAAACGTGAAGAAGTAAAATATGATATCAAAATACAAAATGTGGGGGAAGAGAGTAAAAAATGTAGACCTTTTAGAGTGTGTTTGAACTTAAATGACTACCAATTTAAAACAAGTAGATATAGCTATAGGTCAACATGTATGAACACCATGATAACCACAAATCAAGTACCTACAATGGATACCAAAAGCAAGAGAGAAAGGAATACAGACATAACACTAAAGAAAATCATCATACCATAAGGGAGGGAACTAAAAGAAGAAAAGAACAAAGAAGAACTACAAGAATAACAAGAAAACAAATAAGAAAACAGCAATAAGTACATGTCTATCAAGAACCACTTTAAAAATCAATGGACTAAATGCTCAAATCAAAGGACATTAATAAGACCCATCTATATGATGCTTACAAGAGACTCACTTCAGAGCTAAAGACACACACAGACTAAAAGTTAGAAGATAGAAAAAGATATTTCATGTAAACAGAAATGACAAGAACGTGGGGGAGCAAGACTCATATCAGACAAAAATAGACTTTAAAACAATATCTATAACAAAAGACAAAGAAGGGCATTATATAATGCTTAAAGGATCAATACAAGAAAAGGCTGTAACACTCATTAATATATATGCAAATAATACAGAAGAAGCTAAATATATAAAGCAAACAATAACAGACATGAAGCAATTCATTGACAATAATACAACAGTAGGGGACTTTAACACCCCACTTAAATCAATGGACAGATAATCCAGACAGGAAATCAATAAAGAAATGCATCTTAAATGACACAACAGACCACTTGGACTTAATAGACATCTACAGGGCTTTCCATCCAAGAACAGTAGAATTCACATTCTATTCAAGTGCATATAGAATGTTTTCCAGGATAAATCACATGCTATACCATAAAATAAGTCTTAACAAATTTAAGAGGATAGAAAGTATATCAAGCATTTCTTCCAACCACAATAGTATGAAACTAGAAATCACTTATAGGAAAAAAAATGGGAAAAGCACAAACACATGGAGACCAAACAACACACTACTAAAAAAACAACAAAGAAAAAATCAAAGTGGAAATCAGAAAATATCTCAAGAAAAATGAAAATGGAAACACAGCTTTCCAAAATCTGCATCTAAGGGATGCAGGAAAAGAAGTTCTAAGATGGAAGTTCATAGTGATACAGGCCTACCCCAAGGAACAAGAAAAATCTTGAATAAAAAACCTAATCTATTGTCTAAAAAGAATTAGAAACAGAAGAACAAATGAAGCCCAAAGCTCTCAGAAAGAAGGAAATACTAAAAATCTGAGAATAAGTAAGAAACCATAAACAAAGAAAGAAAAAAAAAGAAAGAAAGAGAAAAAGAAAAGATCAATGAAACCAAAGATCAATGAAACATAAAATTTTGATAAACCTTTAGCCAGGCTTATGAAGAAGGAAATAGAGGACCCAAATAAACTAATAAAAATTAAAGAGGAAAATAACAACTAATATCACAGAGATACAAAAATCATAAGAGAAACCTATGAAGAGTTGTGTGCCAACAAATTGGACAAGCTAGAAGAAATGAACAAATTTCTAGAAACATACAATCTTGCAAGACTAAATCAGGAAGAAATATACAATCTGAACAGATGGATCACTAGTACTGAAACTCAATTTGTAATAGTAGTAATAATAATAAAAACCTCCCAGCAAACAAAAGTGTAGGAAAAGGCTTCACAGCAGAATTCTACTGAACTCATAGAGAAGAGCCAATATCTATTCTCTTCAAACTATTCCAGAAAATTGAAGAGGATGGAACACTCCCAAATTCATTCTATGAGGTAAAATTTACCCTGATACAAAACCAAAAATAGACACTACAAAAAAAAAATGGAAAGAAAGAAAAGAAAAAAGAAAATTACAGACCATTATCTCTGATAAACACAAATACAAAAATCCTCAACAAAATATTAAGACACTGAATTCAACATTATATAAAAAGTATCATAAATCATGATCAAGTATGATTTATTCCAGAGTTGCAATAATGGCTCAATATCCACTTATCAATCAATGTGATACACCACATTAATAAAAGGAAGGATTAAAAATCACATGATAATCTTAAAGCATTTGACAAAATTCAATATCCATCCATGATAAAACTTCTCATCAAAGTTGGTATAGAGGGAACATATTCCAATATAATAAAGGCCATTTATGACAAACCCACAGCTAACATCAAATTCAATGGTGAAAAGCTGAAAGCTTTTTCTGTAAATTCAGGAACGAGACAAGGAGGTCCACTCTAGCCATGTCTATTTAACACAGTATTGGAGGTCGTAGCCACAACAATCAGATAAGAAACAGAAATAAAAGGCATACAATTTGGAAGGAAAGAAGTAAAACTGCCACTCTTTGCAGACAACATGATATAGAAAACAATATTTCCACACACACACAAAAAACTATTAGAACTAATAAATGAATTCAGTAACATTGCAGGACACAAGATTAATACACAGAAATCTGTTGCTTTTCTAAATACTATTAACTATTAGAGTATAAAAGCAAAAAAAAAATCCAATTTCAAATTACATCAAAATAATAAATACCTAGGAATAAACTAAACTAAGAAGGTGAAAGACCTATACTCTGAAAACTATAAAACTTTATGAAGGAATTTGAAAATGGTACAAAGAAATGGAAAGATATCTTGTGTTCTTGGATTGGAAGAATTAATATTGTTAAAATGTCCATATTACACAAAATGATCTGCAGATTTAATGCAATCGCTATCAAAATATCCAAGACATTTTTCACATAACTAGAACAAATAATCCTAAAATTTGTTTGGAACCACAAAAGACTGCAAATTGCCAAAGCAATCTTGAGCAAAAAATAACAAAGCTAGAAGTATCATGCTCCCTGACTTCAGACACTACTATTAAGTTACAGTAATCAAAACAGCATGGTACTGGCACAAAAACAGGCACATAGATCAATGGAACAAAAGAGAGAGCCCAGAAATAAACACATATACTTATTGTCGATTAATCTTTGACAAAGGAGGCATAATATTAAATGGCAAAAAGTCAGTCTCTTCAATACGTGGTGCTGGGTGAACCTGAGCAGCTACATGTAAAAGAATGCAATTAGAACATTTTCTCACATAATATTAAAACAAACAAATAAAAAAACCTTAAAATGGAATAAAAACTTAAATGTAAGACCTGAAACCATAAAACTCCTAGAAGAGAACATGTGCAGAAAACTCTTTGATATAAATTGTAGCAATTCTTTTTTGATCTGTCTTCTAAGGCAAAAGAAACAAAAGCAAAACTAAAACATAACAAACAAGTGAAAATAAACACCAGCCCCCCTGCAAAAAAAACCTGGGACCTCCTTAAAAGCTTTTGCACAGCAAAGGAAACCATCAACAAGATGAAAAGAAAACCTGCAGAATTAGAAAAAAGTATTTGCAAATGATATGACTGATAAGAGGTTAATATCTAAAATATATAAACAGTTCATATAACTCAATATCAAAAAACAACCTGATGAAAAAATGGGCAGAAGTCCTGAACATATTTTCCAAAGAAGATATACAGATGGTAAACAAACACATGAAAAAATGCTCAACATCACTAATCATCAGAGAATGTAAATAAAAACCACAATGTGATACCAGCTCACATCTGTCAAAATGGTTATCATTAAAAAGTGTACAAATAACAAATGTTGGCAAGGATGTGGAGAAAAGGGAATCCTAGTACAGTTTTGGTGGAAATGTAAATTGGTGTAGCCACTATAGAAAACAGCATGGAGGTTCCTCAAAATACTAAAAATAGAACTACTATATGATCCAGCAATTCCACTGCTAGATATATATCCAAAAAAAAAAAAAGAAAGAAAGAAAGAAAGAAAAGGAAAAAACACTAATTCAAAAAATACACGCACCCCAAAGTTCATAGCAGCATTATTTACAATAGTCAAGGTATGGAGGAAATCTGAGTGTCCATCAACAGAGGAATGGGTAAAGAAGACGTGATATATGCTTAATGACATGTCAGACAGAGAACGAAAAACACTGTATGTTATCACTTGTATGTGAAATCTTAAAACACACAAATGAATACAACAAAAGAGAAACAGACTCACAGAGAGAGAGAACAAACTGGTGGTTAGCAGTGGGGAAAGTGAAGGAGGAGAGGGGCAAGATAGGGTTATGGGATTAAGAGATACAAGCTACCATGTATAAAATAAGTAAGCAACAATGATATATGTACAACTTGGAGAAATATAGATATTATTTTATAATAACTAAAATATAGTCTATAAAATATTTAATCACTATGTTAGACACCTGACACTAGTGTAATATTTTAAATCAACTATAATTCAATTTTAAAAAAACATGGTTACAAAGTAAATTTTTAAAGACTTGTATTTTTGACAGATCATAGGGCAGCAGAGGTATAATGATCTGATATTCTCCTCTGTTGTTTTGATGATGTCCAGTAGCGGGCAGGGAGAAGCTGGAGACTGATGCATTTTTTTGTTTTTTTAACATCTTTATTGGAGTATAATTGCTTTACAACGGTGTGTTTCACAAAGTGAATCAGGTATACGTGTACATATATCCTCTCCCTCTTGTGTCTCCCTCCCACCCTCCCTATCCCACCCCTCTAAGTCATCACAAAGCACTGAGCTGATCTCCCTGTGCTATGTGGCTGTTTCCCACTAGCTATCTATTTTACATTTGGCATTGTATATATGTCCATGCCACTCTCTCACTTCGTCCCAGCTTACCCTTCCCCCTCCCCGTGTCCTCAAGTCCATTCTCTACATCTGCGTCTTTATTCCTGTCCTGCCCCTACATGATATATTTAAGCTGCTCAGGCTACGTAAATAGAAATGCTGTTTTGTAAGGAAAAACATCAATCAGTACTTTCACATATCCTCAGTTTGGCATATGCATCTTCTGAAAAAGGGATAAAGGGAAATAAACCGGGACAGATTACCTCAAATATATATAAATTTTTAACATATTAATGTATGAGTAAATGCAGAAAGACCATATATATGTTCTGTGTGACTGAGTTATTATTAAAATTTTTAATAAAATAACAGAATTGTAGATAGCTCATATGTAAAAAGAAGTAGCTTCTCTTAGCCCATATAGTTACGTTTCTCTAAGAAGCCGTCTTAAAGTTTAAAAGTGTATTTTCTTTATATTCAATAGTTGAAATGCTCAACTAAATTTATTTTCTGCAGATTTTCCCAGAGTTTATATTATAAACTCAAGCATAAATTGTCTAGTATATAAATTGGTTTTGGTAAACTACAATTCAGGGCAAAACTTATAGTATTTGGACTTCGATTACTTTGAAATTGATCCATTTAGCCAAATCACTTTCATTTTTCTCAGTATTAGAAGATAATTTGGGAGATATGAGTCAGGATTGAGTTTTCTAATTTTAGATTTCTCTAAGAGATTTTATAAATGCAAAAATTAACTTTTTCCATCTCTCTTCTGAACACTATTTGACTCAATGCATTCTGGTTTTCCCAGTTTCTTTCAAATTTTAAGGGGAAAACAGATTATAGATAACAATTATTTCTTGTAGTCTGTTCGTAAAGGTGCAGTTTTCCTAAATCCTTAAGTGCAGAGGGAAAACTTATTTAAAGAAAATTTACTACAAAATCTGATGAAACAAATCAAAGAAGAACTAAATAAATGGAGAGATATCATATGTTCTTGGGTAGGAATATTCAATATTGTCAAGATGTTAGTTCTTCCCAACTTGATCTGTGGATTCAATACAATCCCAACCAAAATCTCAGCAAGTTTATATATATATATATATATATATATATATATATATATATATACCAAAGACTAACAGATACTTAATCAAAGAAGACATACAGATGGCAAATAAGCATAAGAAAAGATACACCACTTCCTTTGTCATCAAGAAAATGCAAATTAAAACAACAATGAGATACCACTACATATCTGTCAAGATGGCCAAAACCCAGAACACTGACAATACCAAATCCAGCGAGGATTTTGAGCAACAGAAACTCTCATTTAATTGCTGGTGCAAAATAGTATAGCTACTTTGGAAGATAGCGTGGTAGTTTCCAACAAAACTAAACATACTCTTACCATATGATCCAGAAATTGTGCTCAACAGTAATTACCCACAGGAGTTGAAAACTTATGTATACGCAAAAACTTGCATACAAAATTTTTTTATAGTAGCTTTATTCACAATTTCCAAAACTTTGAAGCAACCAAAATGCCTTTCTGTTGGTGACTGGATAAATAAATTGTTGTACATCCAGATACTGGAATATTGTATAGTGCTAAAAAGAATCAAGCCATGAAAAGACATGGAGGAAACTTAAATGCATAGCACTAAATGAAAGCAGCTGTATCTAAAAAGGCTCTGTACTGTATGATACCAACCATATGAAATTCTGGAAAAAGCAAAACTATGGAGATATAAAAAGATTAGTGTTTGCCAGAGGTTGGGAGTGGGGTATGATGAATAGGCAGAGCACAAAGGAATTTTAGGGAAGTGAAACTACCATGTGTAATACTATAATAGTGGATACATACATTATACATTTGTCCAAAGCTATAGAATATACAACACTAAGAGTGAACCCTAAAGAAAACTGTGGACTTTGGGTGACAATGATGTCAGTATAGGTTCATCAATTGTAACAAATGTACCACTGTAGTGGGGGATGCTGATATTGGGGGGGAGGCTATATATATTTGGGGCCAGGGAGTATATGGAAAATCTTTGAACCTTATTCTTAGTACTGATCTGAACCCAAAACTGTTCTAAAACATGAAGTCTATTTAAGAAAAAAAAAAAAAAAAAAAGAATATTTATGTCAAGTCATGCTGTGTAGCAATAGAAATTAAACTTCAACTTTTTAAGTTATAAAGTAACTGCATTCTCAAATGATATGTCTTTTTCACTCCAATGCATTCCTGATTATAGGATAAAATGTTTGCATACCATTTTTATTCAGAATTGATTCATTTTTCTTTATCTTACTAACTTCTGACAAATATATATAGTAAACATTTCCCTTTAGGATTTCACAGTAGCCTAGTGACATAAAAACATTTTAGTATAACTACTAAATTTATCATGGTAATAATGAAGTACAAAGGAGATAATAGGATTGCATTCTACTTCATATATAAATAGAAATATCATTGACTTACAAAAATAAAACACCAAGAAATAAAATTAAGCAAATAAAGAAAGTAGGTAAAATATAGAAAGAAGAATAAAAGGGAAAAACTGTAGTTAGACAATTTACTTCTAGCTGGATATTCAAGTAGTATTGTGTTCTTCCTGAATTGACACTGACATGTCCATAGGATAGGATAGTTGCAGGTAAAGATTTCTTCAGATTAATGACACAAATCCCAGTCACTTCCAGATCTTTAATCTGCTAGGACATAGTTCTGATATCTGAAAGTTATATCAATCTTGGGCTTTAAAGATCTTGGGCTTTAAATTCTGTTGAGTAACTCAATTGCTGTGTGACTTTCCTAAAATATGCTTCTTACAGAAAGTGCATATAAAGATGTAAAAGTCACCAGAAGCAGGGTTCTATGAAACTAAAAAAAAGCACCAAGTCATGAGTATGAAATGTGAAAAATAATTATTTGAAATATGGCCTAAAAGATTGTGTTAATGAGGAGAAAATATACGAAACAAATTCTTGTTTAGCTGGCATTTCTTTGTGGAGTAATTTCTTCTAAATCATATCCAACTTTCTACTTATATATCAACAGGGGTGTATGGATCAATGCATTTCTCAATAGAATAAGACAGCCATACAACTCATTATTAAGATGGGACGGACTAGAAATCAATCATTATTTTTCTCCTCCTATAAGCCATTGTTTATAAAGTGAATAATAGTACATTCTGAAGAGGAAGTAAACAATCAAGAATAATTTAGCAACTGTAAGATTTGTGTCTACTCTTCATTGTCCTAGCTTGAAGTATTCCAGCAGAAAGCTTCTTGCATTAAAGTAAAGAAAAAACCTTTTCCATATTTATGACACATAAAAACACATAAAAATTTTTTAAATATAGTAAAATGAATTATTATAAGAATAAAATAGATTTTCAGTCAACACTCTTCCCTCCCCACACCACCAGCGTTGGTATCACCTGGTATGATTTCTGTCCCTGTACTTTTGTTTTTTCCAGAATATCCTGTAAATGAAATCCTATAGTACCATGAGGCTGACAGGGTCTTGGTGCTCCAGCTGGGTGTCAGGCCTGAACCTCTGAGGTGGGAGAGCCAAGTTCAGGACATAGGACCACCAGAGACCTCCTGGCCCCATGTAATATCAGTCAGTGAGAATTCTCCCAGAGATCTCTATCTCAATGTTAAGATCCAGCTCCACTCAATGACCAGCAAGCTCCACTGCTGGACACCCCATGCCAAATAACTAGCAAGACAGGAACACAACCCCACCAACTAGCAGAGAGGCTGCCTAAAATCATAATAAGCTCATGGACAACCCAAAACACACTACCGGACTGGTCCTGCCCACTAAAAGACAAGATCCAGTTTCATCCACCAGAATACAGGCAGCAGTCCCCTCCACCTGGAAACCTACACTGAACCAACCTTAGCCACTGCGGGCAGACAACAAAAACAATGGGAACTATGAACCTGCAGGCTGCAAAAAGAGACCCCAAACACAGTAAGTTAAGCAAAATGAGAAGACACAGAAATATGCAGCAGAGGAAGGAGCAAAGCAAAAACACAACAGACCAAACAAATGCAGAGGAAATAGACAGTCTACCTGAAAAAGAATTGAGAGTAATGATAGTAAAGGTGATCCAAAATCTTGGAAATAGAAAGGAGAAAATACAAGAAATGTTTAACAAGGACCTGAAGAACTAAAGAGCAAACAAACAATGATGAACAACACAATAAATGAAATTAAAAGTTCTCTAGAAGGGATCAATAGCAGAATAACTGAGGCAGAAGAACGGATAAGTGACCTGGAGGACAAAATAGTGGAAATAACTACTGCACAGCCGAATAAAGAAAAAAGAATGAAAAAAATTGAGAACAACCTCAGAAACCTCTGGGACAACATTAAAAGCACCAACATTCAAATTATAGGGGTCCCACAAGAAGAAGAGAAAAAGAAAGGGACTGAGAAAATATTTGAAGAGATTATAGTTGAAAAGTTCCCAAAAATGGGAAAGAAAATAGTCAATCAAGCCCAGGAAGTGCAGAGAGTCCCATACAGGATAAATCCAGGGAGAAACATGCTAACACACATACTAATCAAACTATCAAAAATTAAATACAAAGCAACAAGGGAAAAGCAACAAATACCATATGGAATCCCCATAAGGTTAACAACTGATCTTTCAGCAAAAAAACTTCAAGCCAGGAGGGAGTGGCAGGACATATTTAAAGTGATGAAAGGGAAAAACATACAACCAAGATTACTCTACCCAGCAAGGATCTCATTCAGATTCGACGGAGAAATTTAAACCTTTCCAGACAAGCAAAAGCTAAGAGAATTCAGCACCAACAAACCAACTTTACAACAAATGCTAAAGGAACTTCTCTAGGAAGGAAGCACAAGAGAACGAAAAGAGCTACAATAAAAAACCCAAAATAATTAAGAAAATGGTAATAGGAACATACATATCGATAACTACCTTAAATGTAAATGAATTAAATGCTCCAACCAAAAGACATAGACTGGCTGAATGGATACAAAAACAAGACCTGTATATATGCTGTCTATAAGAGACCCACTTCAGACCTAGGGACACATACAGACTGAAAGTAAGGGAATGCGAAAAGATATTCCATTCAAATGGAAATCAAAAGAAAGCTGGAGTAGCAATCTCATATAAGACAAAATAGACTTTAAAATAAAGAATGTTACAGGAGACAAAGAAGGACAGTACATAATGATCAAGGGATCAATCCAAGAAGAAGACATAGCAATTGTAAATATGTATGCACCCAACATAGGAGCACCTCGATATATAAAACAAAGCTAACGGCCATAAAAGGGAAGTAAGCAGTAACACAATAATAGTAGGAGACTTTACCTCACTTTCACCAATGGACAGATCATCCAAAATGAAAATAAATAAAATAAACACAAGCTTTAAATTATACATTAAACAAGATGGACTTAATTGATATTTATAGGACATTCTATCCAAAAACAACAGAATACACATTCTTCTCAAGTGTTCATGGAACATTCTCCAGAATACATCATATCTTGGGTCACAAATCAAGCCTTGATAAATTTAGGAAAATTGAAGTCATATCAAGTATCTTTTCCAACCACAACGCTATGAGACTAGATATCAATTACAGGAAAAAAACAGTAAAAAACACAAACACATGATGGCTAAACAATACACTACAAAATAAACATGATATCAATGAAGAAATCAAAGAGGAAATCAAAAAGTACCTAGAAACAAATGACAATGAAAACATGACAACCTAAAATCTATGGGATGCAGCAAAAGCAGTTCTAAGAGGGAAGTTTATAGCAATACAATCCTACCTCAAGAAACAAGAAACATCTCAAATAAACAACCTAACCTTACACCTAAAGCAATTAGAGGAATAAGAAGAAAAAACCCCCAAAGTTAGCAGAAGGAATCATAAAGATCAGATAAGAAATAAATGAAAAAGAAACAAAGAAAACAACAGCAAAATCAGTAAAAGCTGGTTCTTTGAGAAGATAAAAAAAAATTGATAAACCATTAGCCAGACTCATCAGTAAAAAAAAGGGAGAAGACTCAAATCCACAGAATTAGAAAGGAAAAGGAGATGTAACAACTGACACTACAGAAATACAAAGGATCATGAGAGATTATTACAAGAACCTACATGTCAATAAAATGGACACCCTATAAGAAATGGACAAATTCTTAGAAAAGGACAACCTTCAGAGACTGAACCAGGAAAAAATAGAAAATATAAACAGACGAATCACTAGCACAGAAATTGAAACTGTGATTAAAAACCTTGCAACAGGGCTTCCCTGGTGGTGCAGTGGTTGAGAGTCCGCCTGCCGATGCAGGGGACACGGGTTCGCGCCGCAGTCTGGGAAGATCCCACATGCTGCGGAGCGGCTGGGCCCGTGAGCCATGGCCGCTGAGCCTGTGCGTCCGGAGCCTGTGCTCCGCAAGGGAGAGGCCACAACAGTGAGAGGCCTGCGTACAGCCAAAAAAAAAAAAAAAAAAAACCTTCCAACAAACAAAAGCCAAGGACCAGATGGCTTCACAGGCAAATTCTATCAAACATTTAGAAAAGAGCTAACACCCAGCCTTCTCAAACTCTTCCAAAATATAGCAGAGGGAGGACCACTCGCAAACTCATTCTACGAGGCGACCATCACCTTGATACCAAAACCAGACAAGGATGTCACAAAGAAAGAAAACCACAGGACAATATCACTGATGAACACAGATGCAAAAATCCTCAACAAAATACTAGCAAACAGAATCCAACAACACATTAACAGGATCATACACCATGATCAAGTGAGTTTTATCTGAGAAATGCAAGGATTCTTCAATACATGAAAATCAATCAATGTGATAAACCATATTGACAAGTTGAAGGATAAAAACCATATGATCATCTCAATCGATGCAGAAAAAGCTTTTGACAAAAATTCAACACCCATTTATGGTAAAAACCCTCCAGAAAGTAGACATAGATGGAACTTACCTCAACATAATAAAGGCCATATATGACAACCCCACAGCCAACATTGTTCTCAATGGTGAAAAACTGAGACCATTTCCACTAAGATCAGGAACAAGACAAGGTTACCTACTCTCACCACTATTATTCAACATAGTTTTGGAAGTTTTAGCCACAGCAATCTGAGAAGAAAAAGAAATAAAAGTAATCCAAATTGGAAAAGAAGAAACAAAACTGTCACTGTTTGCAGATGACATAATACTATACATAGAGAATCCTAAAGATGCTACCAGAAAACTACTAGAGCAAATCAATAAATTTGGTAAAGTAGCAGGATATAAATTAATGAACAGAAATCTCTTACATGCCTACACACGAATGATGAAAAGTCTGGAAGATAAATTACAGAAACAATCTCACTTAGCATTGTTACAAAAAGCATAAAATACCTAGGAATAAACTGACCTAAGGAGACAAAAGACTTGTATGCAGAAAACTATAAGACAGTTATAAAAGAAATTAAAGATGATAGAAACAGATGTAGAGATATACCATGTTCTTGGATTGGAAGAATCAACATTGTGAAAATGACTATACTACCCAGAGCAATCTACAGATTCAATGCAATCCCTATCAAACTACCAATGTCATTTTTCACAGAACTAAAACAAAAAATTTCACAACTTGTATGGAAATACAAAAGACCCCAAAGAGCCAAAGCAATCTTGAGAAAGAAAAACGGAGCTAGAGGAATCATGCTTCCTGACTTCAGACTATATTACATAGCTAGAGTAATCAAAACCACCATAAAGCAATTATACTCCAATAAAGATGTTAAAAAAAAAAGACAGTATGGTACTGGCACAAAAACAGAAACATAGCTCAATGGAACAGTATAGCCCAGAGATAAACCCATGCATATATGGTCACCTTATCTTTGATAAAGGGTGCAAGAATATATAATGGGGAAAAGACAGCCTCTTCAAAAAGTGGTGCTGGAAAAACAGGACAGCTACATACATGTAAAAGAATGAAATTAGAACACTCTCTAATGCCATATACAGAAATAAACTCAAAATGGAATAAAGATATAAATGTAAGGCCAGACACTATAAAACTCTTAGAGGAAAACACAGGCAGAACAATCTATGACATAAATCAGAGCAAGATCCTTTTTGACCCACCTCCTAGAGAAATGATAATAAAAACAAAAATAAACAAATGATACCTAATGAAATTTTAAAACTTTTGCAAAGCAAAGGAAACCATAAACAGGAAGAAAAGACAACCCTCAGAATGGTAGAACATATTTGCAAATGAAGCAATTGACAAAGGATTAATCTCCAAAATATACAAGCAGCACATGCAGCTCAATATCAAAATACCAAACAAGCCAATCCAAACATGGGCAGAAGACCTAAATAGACATTTCTCCAAAGCAGATATATAGATTGCCAACAAACACAGGAAAGGATGCTCAACATCACTAATCATTACAGAAATGCAAATCAAAACTCCAACGAGGTATCACCTCACACCGGTCAGAATGGCCATCATCAAAAAATTCTACAAACAATAAATGCTGGAGAGGGTGTGGAGAAAAGGGATCACTCTTGCACTGTTGGTGGGAATGTAAATTGATACAGCCACTATGGAGAACAGTATGGAGGTTCCTTAAAAAATTAAAAATAGAACTACCATATGACCCAGCAATCCCACTCCTGTGCAGTTACTCTGAGAAAACCATAATTCAAAAAGAGTCATGTACCACAATGTTCGTTGCAGCACTATTTACAATAGCCAGGACGTGGAAGCAACCTAGGTGTCCATCGACAGATGAATGGATAAAGAAGATGTGGCACATATATACAATGGAATATTACTCAGCCATAAAAAGAAATGAAATTGAGTTATTTGTAGTGAGGTGGATGGACCTAGAGTCTGTCATACAGAGTAAAGTGAGTCAGAAAGAGAAAAACAAATACTGTATGCTAACATATATATATGGAATATAAGAAAAAAACATGGTTGTGAAGAACCTAGGGGCACGACAGTAATAAAGACGCAGATGTAGAGAATGGACTTGAGGATACAGGGAGGGGGAAGTGTAAGCTGGGACGGAGTGAGAAAGTGGCATGGACATATATACACTACCAAATGTAAAATAGATAGCTAGTGGGAAGCAACCACATAGCACAGGGAGATCAGCTCGGTGCTTTGTGACCACCTAGAGGGGTGGGATAGAGAGGGTGGGAGGGAGACCCAAGAGAGAGGGGATATGGGGATATATGTATACGTATAGCTGATTCACTTTTTTATACAGCAGAAACTAACACAACATTGTAATGCAATTATATTCCAGTAAAGTTGCTAAAAAAAAAAAATTAGGGCCAAAAATAAAAATAATAATAAAATAGAAAAGGATATACAAGCCCAAATTTATCAATAAATTCAATAGTCTCCCTCAAAATGTTTCCTAATAATATAATCAGAACAAACATAATACAGAAAAACTGGAAAAGAATCAGGAAAAATTTACATGTTGTTTATTGAAAGTGTGCTTGTAGACAGTTAATAAAAAAGAATTTCCATATCATATCACACGTTTGTAATCCCACAATTATAAGTAAATACAATGTATGAATTAATAATTCTCTATAAAACTCACCTATATGCACTCTTTGAAAAATGTGTATATCAGTATTAAAAAATTGCTTCTTCTTGCTTGTTAATTTATCTAGCATAGATCAGATTGACAACATGATTATTACCAATATCAAAACTGTTAACAACTTTCGTAGTAGAGAACCCATCTTCCTGAGTTATGCTTATGGAGATAGAAAAAAATTAAGAAAATTTTGCAAATTGAGGGTATTTATTTTAACTTTTATTAAAAATTTAGCAAGCGTTGGGGCTTCCCTGGTGGCACAGTGGTTAAGAATCTGCCTGCCAATGCAGGGACACGGGTTCGAGCCCTGGTCTGGGAAGATCCCACATGCCGCGGAGCAACTAGGCCCGTGAGCCACAACTACTGAGCCTGCATGTCTGTAGCCTCTGCTCCACAACAAGAGAGGCCGCGATAGTGAGAGGCCCACGCACCGTGATGAAGAGTGGCCCCCGCTTGCCACAACCAGAGAAAGCCCTTGCACAGAAACTAAGACCCAACACAGCCATAAATAAATAAATAAATAAATAAATAAATTTAGCAAGAGTGATGTTCTCTTTACCATTGTCTTGGTTATTTATTAGCCTGCTTAGAAAAGCAGCCCAGAGCTGCCCTAGAAAATATAAGTAGAAAGTCATACTTCCTACTTATTAAACATATCCATTAGGCCCAAAGAGCTTATGCAATATTTTAGAGTGAAAGGTATTTTAGAAACCAATTATTCCAAACTTCTCTTTTCCAGATGAGAAATATCAAATAAGCAGCCAGTCAATTATCACACATAAAGTGACTGTGGAATATTATTTTCAAAGATAGATGCCATGATCTCTCACTTTTGCAATGGAATTTGCCACTCCTCCTGTCAACAGCTGGAATCTATTTCTCCTACAATAAATATGGAGGGCCCTGTGATTTATACAAGTAGAATGACGTAGAAGTGACTTTGGAGACTAGGTTTTAAGAAATCTTGCAACTTCCTTTCTCACCCTCTTAGGAAACTTCAAGCACCACATAAAAAAGCCTAGACTGTCATACTGAGGAGGCTAGATGGCAATAAGTGTCCTGAAGAATAGAGGTATGCAAAACCGTAAGGGGAGAGAAGTTCTGATAGATAATGGACTATGAGTGCAGAGGTCGCAAGCATTCCAGCCATCTTAGATGTAGGGTCAGACATATCAAGCCAAATTAATTCCACAGCCTCAATGAAGAGCAAAGAAAACCCATCATTAAGTTCTCCCTGAATTCCTGATCATAGGAAAAAATAAAATGGCTGTTGTTTTAAGTCATCAAGTTTTGGAATGGTTTAAGTCACTAAATTTTAGAGTAGTTTGCTATTCAGCAATAAATAAGACTAATAGCACTCATAAGGTAGGGAATTAAAAGACAAGAGATAGCATATAATTAAAAGTCTACAGGGGCTTCGCTGGTGGCGCAGTGGTTGAGAATCTGCCTGCTAATGCAGGGGACACGGGTTCGAGCCCTGGTCTGGGAGGATCCCACATGCCACGGAGCAACTAGGCCCGTGAGCCACAACTACTGAGCCTGCACGTCTGGACCCTGTGCTCCGCAACAAGAGAGGCCACGATAGTGAGAGGCCCGCACACCACTATGAAGAGTGGCCCCCGCTTGCCACAACTAGAGAAAGCCCTCACACAGAAACAAAGACCCAACACAACACAGCAACAATAAATAAATAAATTACTAAACTCCTACAACCAACATCTTCTAAAAAAAAAAAAAAAGTCTACAGTTTAGAGGTGGTTAGTGATAAATTCATACTCAATTATCTTTAAGAATGTCATAAGCACCATATTGGTGTAAATTCAAAATGTCATTGGAACAGAAGAAAGTTACATAAATGAGTAATAGATCAGCAAACATTTTACAAAAGGAGTGATAGTGGAACCAGATTTCACTCAGTCTTTAGTTCACTTATCAAATATTTAATGGGCACATCACCTATGCATTGTGACAATAAAAGAAGTGAGAAATGTCATTTTTTGTCACAAAAGAAGTGATGTTCTAAAAACTGGATTGAAGAACCCTGTGAAGAATTGGTAAATTATGAACTTGGAGAACTAGGTAGGGATTATATCATAGAAGATTATCAAACTATTCCAAAGACTTTAGACTTCTGTCTTTGCAAAATGGAAAAATACTTCAGAACATTAATCCTGGAGGAAATCATTTGAATGTGAAGAATGAAAAAATTAATAGTCTGGGCTCTTATGAGAAAGAATCAACCAGTTTTTGTTGGTTGACTGGATCTATTAAAGGATAAAGATTGATGAAAAGCACACAACACTCCCATAAATTACAGACTCTATCATTTTAAAATTACTCATACAAAATCCAAATGCATTTAAATGCATAAAAATCAGGTTAGCTTTAAGTTTCCTAATGCAAGGACTCCTAAGCTTGATTACCTTAAAAGTATGTCATTCAAAATACTAACTTGTAAAGCAACATTTGTACAAAATTTCTATTAACATACAAAATTATAGCATGTCCCTTTGATGTGAAATAGTTTTTAATACGTTTTAGGGCAAGAAAAACTAGAAATTAATTTTGAAGCTTTTTTTATATGCTAAGATTTATTTTATTCAACAATCATTGTTTTATTTAGGATATATGAAATATAAAAAAGAATCATTTATCTTTTCCTTACATAAAAATAAGTTTCAAGTTAGATATAGAAGAATTATGACTCTAATTTTCCCTTTAACAAGTTAATATACTAAACAATGAATCATTCATGAAGGTTCTACACTCTTAATATCACACATTTACTTTGGTTTTTGACATATAATAAATGAAGTTTGCTTTAGGAAGAGTGGCATATTGAAATCATTAAAATTGAATTTTTACTCAATATAACTTTAATTATGAAGAGAACTCTGGTTTCTGGTTGGGAAAAAAGAAACTATCCATCATTTTGAAAATTTTATCAGCTCACAGTTTTATCAAACAAAACCATTTCTCCCTACATAATATAAAAGTTTAAACATAGCATAAAGTTCTAACAAAACTCCAAGGTAGATATCATAAATCCATAGTTGAAAAGTCTAAGGGCAATTAGACCCCCAATTTTCTCCCACATCCCATGCTGTGAGTCAATTATCCTCCTTCCTGTCACCACCTCTCCCCCATATTTCTAACAAGAGGTGGAGGAATTTACTAAACTATAAATCATCCAGACCCAGGAATATCATGAATAACAGAGGACAGGGAAATATGTTTTAGAGAAAATAGAGATGTTGATTAAAAGCCAACTTACTAAATGACTGGTGGCTAGGCAGTCCCCTTCTGCTGCAAATCTCCAAGAGCCCTGGCATAGTGATCGAAGTCCCTCCTCAACCTCTCCTCCCCTCCTGGACTCTCCTTCTCAAGCATGCGTGCACACGCTTGCACTCGCACGCACACACACACACGCGCACACACACACACACACACACACACACACACAGACTTATCACGGAAGATGCTTTCCTCTTTGGAGAATCTAAGCAAAGATAATATCTTTACATTCTGAAATTTGTCTACATTCCAGTGAAATAACTGGATTCCCATCAGCACACTCCGTGAAAAAACCCACCACTTCATAAGTCCCACCAATGCACACAGAGCTTTCAATCAATTACTTAGTGTTTCAGTTTTAAATATGATTGGACTGCAAATAATCACCAGCCATTCTAGGAAATAATGTAATACAAAAGACAAGGCGGGGGGGGGTGGAGGGAGAGAAGAAGGAAAACATATAGAAAGGAAAAACAATAAGGAAATATAGGAAATATTTAAAATTTATAAATTGCATAATCAGATAAGTTGATATTGATCATGAAACTTGAAAAGGATTGTATAATGAAGAAAATGAGAAAATAATAATCTCTCACATATTAAATACATAACAGAGATAAAATTTTAAGAGATTTAAAGAATACTAAAGAGAAAGACAAGGATTAATTTTTTAAAAAATACAGATCCTACAGTGATCCTATATTCAACGAATAAGAATTCTAGGAACTGAGATTAGAGAGACTAGAAGGGAATCAATCAAACATGAAAATTTCCTAGAATTATGAACATAAGCATCTATGTTGAAATAGGTCATTGAGTATGTGGCCAATGAATTTAAAAATATACATATATAAAAATAGCATTATTATGAACTTTCACAACAAAGGGAAATTTCCAGAAAAAGAAGGAATGAATAAGAAAAATGTCAGTGAATAGGAATTGTAATAGCATTCTCAGCAGCATAGGTAGATGAGAGAAGACAGTAAATACATGACCTTCAAAAGTTTGGAGGGAAACCAGTTCCAACTATTCCAAACTGATATCTCACCTAGGTACAAGGTTTTCTGTTTGTTTGTTTCCTTATTTTTCTTTTTAAAGGAATTTTCAGGTAATTTATATCTAAAAAAACTTTGTGATATGTACAGTTTTTCTCTTAACAATCTAGAGACTGTGCTTTGTTCAAAATAAGGAATAAAATCAAGAAGAATAAGCCATGTGATCCAGGATACAGAGGATCAAATAAGAAGAGTGATGAAGAAAATTCCCAGGATACCAGGCCAGATCAGAGGACACAAAGTATTTCAGGAGAAAGAGCTCAAGGAGGGGGTGGGAAGGAGTTTGGTAACAATTATTAACTCTAGAAAACAACAAAAAGTAACAAATCAAAGAATATATAACTGCACTTGATTTCCCTGAAGAATAGTTTCATAATCACCATTATAAAAATGCTGCAATTGTGCAACAGAAGGTAAGAAATTGGGAAGTAATACAGAGATTGAGGGCAAGAGGAAAGAAGAATTAGAACAGAATACTGTTGTTTTTTCAATTGTAAGCTTTAGTTTTATTGGGGTATTTACAGTTAAATAAAAAAAATAATAATAAATTTCCAATCATGGAAAATAAGGTATTTGGACCACCCTCTTAACTTGAGTAAAACTAAAAATCTGAAAAAATATTTTTAATAATTTTTAATTTTTTAAGTTTTAAGTTCACAGCAAAATTGACTAGAAAGTACAGAGAGTTCCCATATACCCCCTGCCTTAAAAACCCTCTGTACTCTACCTGAAAAGCATGTTTATAAAAAGTTTGTTTGAAGATATCAGAGAGCTAACAAGATAGTGAAAAATTACTGGGCCATGATATAGAAAAAGAGAAACCGAGAGAAGTGACTACAGCTTTGTGGCTTCCTTACCTATAGGAATATCTTTCCAGAAGAGGAAGCTGAGAGGCTGTAAAGCTGAGCATCATTTCTTAAAGCCCCCGAGGCACTGAACCACAGACATTTAGTCCAGGGTCTACCAAGTGGAAAATAGGTCTGGGTGTAGACACCAGGAATATCAGTGAATCAGAAGTATATTGGCCCTTACAAGAACTGTACCCAATCATTAAATCAACCCTATCCAATTTCCAATCTATCATTTTCTTTGTGTCAGAAAAATTCTTTTAAATTTTTTAAGACAATTCTGGTAACAGATTTTCTTAACTCTTTTAATATTGAAAAATGTCCTTATTTTACTTTTGAAAGATATTTTCACCAAGTATAGAATTGATTTCTTTTGCACTTAAAATTTTTATTATCATTGTTTCTGGTATGCATGGTTTCTGATGAAAAATCTAAGGCATGATCCTCCTGAGAACTGTACCCAGTGCTGGATATATTATGAATCTACTTCCCTCTGATAAGAAAGCAAACTATTTTCAGCCTGTGTAAACTCTGGGAATTATTCTGTCTATTCCCAGCTTTTTACCTGTTTTCATGGATCATGAAGAACTATATTATAATATTTGATCCAACTATACAAATTATGGCATTTGACTCCCTTTCTCCTTTCTTTGAAACTTATTTCAATCTTTTTCTTTTTATATTTTCTTCTCTGTGTGTATTTCTCCCCCTCCCCTTCCCTCTCCCCACTCCCCTCTTCTCTTCCCACACAGATCTTTCCCTAACTAGCCTCTTTATCCCTACTTGGCAGGTAACCCATCACTCTTGTTTAAGCAAAGGAAGAATGACAGGGCTATCTCTGTACTGAGCACTTTTGCTGTACCTGTTTAGTCACAATTAAGAGCATTTTTCTGGAGGTAAGTTGTATGTATAGAAGAAAAGCTCCAAGGCGTTGCTTCATAACCATGGTGGCTCAAGGTGTTGGTACATTCAGGATCAGTAAAAGGAGAAATGGTACTGTTTAGCCAACTGCTAAGAATTGTGCATACGCTTAGTCCATTTTATGCTGCAGATGTGCTATTTAAGCTTGGTATGAAGCTTGGTATGGGAAAATCATAGAATTCAAAAATATTAAAGCCAAAGTATAGGAAATACATTTTTATACATGTTATCTAGTCACATATGTGATTTTGCCATCAAGGAGAAAGGGAAAAACTTGTTCTAGGGAAAAGCTGAAAATGTACTACTAAAAAATGGTAAGAACAATATATTATCTGACTCCACCTCATTAAGTGTGGCAAAACAGGAAATCAGTTGTTTAGGGGGAGATGGGTCGCTACTCATGAAGCAAAATTGACCCTGGGGAGACCAGGGATAGAGATTCCCTACTCTTCAGAGCAAAAATTGTTGAGTATTGCAAACAAGAGAAATATTAACTCGCAATATTATGGAAATTTATATAGATATTTGAATTTGTTTATATTTCCTCAGCACATATGGTAAACTTTTTTACTGGAATTTTTTGATGGTTATTAGGACATTTACCCATAGGAATACTGTTTAATGTCTGCCTTTCTTTTTTATAGATATAAAAATATAATGTATAAAATGTTTTAGTCCTGAACAAAAGCAAAGTCTATCATTGCATTTGTTTAAGAATGTTTTCCATGAAGTACAAACTGAATTTCATAGAAATATATCTCTAAATATAGAGTAGCCTGTCCAAAATTTCAGATTTTACTTTTTCTATTTGAATGCTCTCATCAAATTCTATCTACCTGAAGATTAAGGTTTTTTGTTTGTTTGTTTGTTTGTGGTACGCGGGCCTCTCACTGTTGTGGCCTGTCCCGTTGCGGAGCACAGGCTCCAGAGGCACAGGCTCATTGGCCATGGCTCATGGGCCCAGCCGCTCTGCGGCATGTGGGATCTTCCCGGACCGGGGCACGAACCTGTGTCCCCTGCATCAGCAGGCGGACTCTCAACCACTGCGCCACCAGGGAAGCCCCTGAAGATTAAGTTTTTTAAGCACAGACAGCTAGGTTCCAATTTTCAATGTTCTGTATTCAGATTAATCATGAAAGTTGTGTGATATTATGAGAAATAAATGCCATAAATGGAAATAAAATAGTATTACTATCCTTTCGATTTTCTCTGGGTTTGTCTTCACCATACATGACTCATTGGTTGATACTTATTTCCAGAGAAATTAACTTCAGGAGAAGCAGGGATCACATGCATCAACACTTCACTATAAATTAGACCTGGATCCTGCTAAATGCTCATTATTTCTGTCTAATATTGTGTGAACTACCCAGCTTGCATAGAGGGTCAGAGAGCATTAAACCACATCCAGGTTTTGCACAGAGTGAAATGTGGAATGACATAACGCCTAACAGAGTCAGCTGTGATTCAAGATAACTGATATACAAGGGCGAAGTTATCAACTTGCTGAAATTGAACTAGGCTAAATCACTTTACTCTCTGTGAGGCAAGGAAACCAGCAAGGAGACTATAATTCAGCTTCCCAAACATGGACATAAATGGACTCTACATGGAATTCTAACTTCAGACCAAATATCTATAGGCAATAGCCAAGCATACAAATCTCACTCTAGTGAACAAATAAATGTTTGAATCATGTTGGGAAAAAAAGAGAGTATTTCCTATAATATTTAATTTTATACCTTTATTCTTTTTAAAAGTCATATACTTTCACTTTATGAATTTCCATGAGTGTAATTGGCTAATTTAAGCTGAGTAAATTATTGAAATATTTTTATTTTTATAGAGTGAATTTTTATAGAGTGTATTTTTGAAATATTTCAGTTGTATAATGGTGAGTGGAGCTGAAAGAGAAATTTAGCCTGTACGTAGAACAAAATACATTTGCCTCAATATTTATTAATGACTCTGACTTGAACAAGTATTATTAGCTTACTTATTTGTATTACAGGATTATTCACTAGAAATGGTTAATTATAAGTAGGCTAATAGAAAATTGTCAACTATGGCCACCACCAGAGGATTATGTTATTAAACAGATCTCTTTAGCATTGTGGTATTTACTCTACTGGGAATTTATTAATGATTATTAAGTAACTATGACATTAATTTGAATGTTAAAATAAGCAAGCTAAACAAAAACACTGCCTATATAAGTTCATTAAAATAGTATTGTATAGATTCATATTAAAACAACACAATGAAAGTCCAGTAATTTGGCTTCACCAAAAATAGAATAATTATTGTAAAATTATTGACAGTTTGTAAAATATGCTTATCTAAATTCAATTGGAGTAAGAAATTTTTGTTACTACTAATACAGAAGTTATTTCAGAAGGAAGTATATACAATTTGCTTAAGTATTATACCTTATTATTTATATAAAATATATACTTACTCCTTGTAGGAAAACAATGCAGATATCTCTCCCTCATAAGGCAAAAGGTGTTCGCCTCAGGATCTGTCTTACCTCTTCTCTTAGATGCTATGTTAATAACTAGGGTTTGGTCAAAGCAAAACCCAGCATGTCCCTTGTTAGGTCTTATATGAGAAGAAAATGACTAGATGACAAAGGAAGCTGTAAGGATTAACCAGCAGGTACCAGCAGGTGCCAAGAGAGTATCATTGATACAGGATTTTGAAGGTGTTTGATAAAGAGGGCCAGAGCACAAATCTAAGGAAGAGTTTATTAAATTTGGGGCACTCTCTCAGGAGTCAGAATTTTACACCCTGGCAAGAACCCTATAGGATGATAAAAACCTGGTGCTAGATTGGCTTCTAGAGATCTAAAGAAAACAATGGTTTATACTGAGCAAAACTAAAATGTCTCAAATTACAGGAGCAAGAGGAATTAAAATAATCAGGGAAGCAAGGGTATTGGAGTGGATATGTTATATGAGGACAAGTGTCCCACCAGAAGATTTGTTTCACAGGAAGGCCCAGAGTACTCACCAGTTGCCAAGGCAGTGGCTTTCTGCTACAGACCAGAGCTGCTGGTAGAAGAGGATGATGTAGAGCTTCACCAGCTGATACCAATGGAGATGAATAGCTCCGAACCAACTGGCATCAGGTGGCAGTGTTTAAATTACAACGGCCAAGGGATCACAATTATCATAATGACCAGCAAGTCTGGAGTGTGAGATAGAGAGGTTTGACCTACAGAGTTATAAATACAATTTAAAAAACCTGGCATCCTTAAAGGCAAAATAAATGGACAGCAAACTAGGACTAAAAAAGCAAGAATAGATGAGCATGAAACTGAATGCATTGTCTCAATAAAAAGTCATAGTTCCTTGGAAATTTCCCAGATCTGAATCACAGTGCTGTCCCATTGACTGAAGAGATAACTGAATCCCCAGGATAAAGAATGCTACACTATTACATCAAATATATGCAGCAATGATTCCCCTTTTCTTTCTTATAATTGCCTACAGGTGAAAAGGGATTACTTTTTGTGGACTATTAGATACAGGGTCTGAGTTGATATTGATACTTGGAGAACTGGACTGTCATTATGGTTTTCCTGTTAGAATGGAGGCCAGTTAAAAACTGAAATCCTTGCCAAAGTCCAGCTAACAGTTATTATATTGGTTCCACAGACCCACCTGGTGTCATTTCCTCAGGCCATTAATGTAAAATTTGGATTGAGATACTTAACAATTGAAGTAAACTTCACATTGGATCATGGCCTGTGTGAGGAGAGCTATCATAGTGGAGAAGGCCAAGTGGAAGTCTCAATGACTGCTCCCCCAGAAAGACAAGATAATAAATAAAAGTCAATATTGCACCTTGGGAAGATGAGAGAGATTGGTGTCACCTTTAAAGATTTAAAGGATGCAGCAGTAATAGTCCCTATCATATCTTTGTTTAATTAACCAGTATAATCCTTGCCAAAAGCAGGCGGAGATTAGAACATGGTTGTAGAACATCAGAATCTCAATGAAACAGTAGTGCTGAGAGCATCTTACATGCCAAGTATGCTACTGTTCCTGGAGATTAATGCAGCTTCTGGAACATGATATACAAACACTGTTTTAGTGCATGTGTACTTTTCTTTTACAACCAGGAAAATGGGTCAGAAAAAGTTACATTTATATGAAAGAACAAAAATATACACTTGCAGTTTTGCCTCAGGGCTATTTTAAGGCTCCCAAACTGTATCTTGAAATAGTTAAAAGACATCAGGACCATCTGGATATCCAAAAGAATATCACATTGATTTATACATCAATGACACCATATTGATAAAGCAGGGTAATCAAGAGGTATCTTACATGCTGGAACCCTTGGTATGATACACATACTGCAGAGAGTTGGAAATAAACCCTATAAAAATTTAAGAACTATCCACTTCAGTTAAGGTTGTAATGACCCATTAGTCAGGGCAACTCAGGACTTCCCCTCCAAACTAAAAGAGAATTTGCCTCACCTTGTATCCTCTTCTACCAATAAGGAAGTACAATGGAGTTTGGGGCTCTTCAGATTCTGGAGGCAACACATAAGAATACTAGAATTGCTGCTCTGGTACGCACAGTGGGTAACATAAAAGGCTGCCCCTATTGATTGGGGCCTGGAGAAGAAAAGAATTCTGTATCAGCTCAGTATTCCGAGCCTCGCTACTTGGGTCATAAGAACCAAAAAGCCTCCTGTGATGGAGGTGTCAGTGGTGGAAAATGATGCCAAGTAGAGTTTACAGCAAATTCTAGTAGGAGAATTCACAGCATAGGGCCCTGGGTTTCAGGAGCAAGTCCTTGCCATCTAAACAGATAACTGTACACTCCTTGAGACAAGTTCTTGGTGTATTGTTGGGTCCTGTTAAAAATGAACACTTGACCATAAGGCATCAAGTGATAATGAGTTTTCAGCTGCCCATGATGAAAGGCATCCTATTGGACACATAAGGCATACATTTGATTGGGCCCAGCAGCATTCCACTGTAAGTTAGAAATGATATATCTAGGATTGACCTCAAGCTAGACCAGAGGGAATATGTAAGCTATATTAGCAGGTAGCCCAGATTTCCCAGAAACCACCACAGTAGGACCAGTGCCCCTCCCTCAGCACAAAACTACAGACACATGGGACATCCCATACAATCTACTGGAGGAAAAGGATACAGCCCACACTTGATTTACAGATGGGTTGGCTCACTATGTATGTGCAAGTTAAAAGTGGATGGTGGCTGGATTAGAAAATACTCAGTAATGGCTTTGAAAGAAGTGGTGAGGAAAAAAACCTTCCCAATAGGTGTAGCTTTGGAAAGTGTACCTTTTCATTTATTTTGTGTGGAAGGAGAAGCAATCCAGGCTCATAGATTGTAGGGCAACAGTTCTGGGCAACTGAAAGGCAAATATTTGGAAGACTGTAGATGAGGAAATCTTGGGTAGAAAGGATAAGGATGGACATATGGTGGTGGATACAAAGTGTGAAGGTCTTTGAAACAAATGTTAACACTCACTAGAAAGCATGCACCATAGGAGAGTCACTAAATAATTGAGTAGACCGAAAAGAAAAGAAAAGATTAGTTGATATCAGCCAACATTGTTTTGTTCAGTGGGAAATCCAATTATGGCATTACAGACAAACACATTAAGTGTTATAATTATAGGCTAAGCGGCATGGAAGACCACTTATCAAGAGTGATCTAGCTGGTGCCACCCCAGTGTCCAACATGTCTTTAACAAACACCAATGCTAAGATACCTGTATTACATTATGACTTATGGAGAGCAATTGGGCACTTGGTGGCAAGTTGACTGACTACATCTGGCTCCTTATGTCCTGAAAGTATCAATTATTTTTTCTCACAAGAATGAACATTTATTCCAGGTGTGGAATAATACCCACAGAGCTTCCACCAGCAACACAATCTGGGGATTTACCAAGTGCCCGATTCACACACCTGGTATCCCATACAACATAGCATCCAAACAGGGATCTATTTGACCTTGAAGGAGGTGAGGAGGTAGGCCTACAACATAGGATCCACTGGTCATATCATATACTACACCAAACAGAAACAGGCCTGACAGAGCCCTGGGATGGCCTTCTCCAGATACAACTGAAGCATCAAGCACTGAATCAATATTCTGCAAACATGGGGTGATGTTCTCCAGCTTTCAGTACATAAACTAAATCAGAGATATCCATATGATACTGTGTCCTCAATAGAAAGTATCTAGGATTCAAAAGTGCAAAGCAGGAGTGTCCCGACTTATCATCATTTCCAAAGACCGACTCGGGGACTTCGTCCTCTCCATTCCTGCAACTCTAGGCCCTGTGGTATTAGATGACCCAGATCCCCCAAAATGTATACTCTTGACAATGTAAGCTGCAATGATTCCATTTAATTCCAAGCTATGTTTGCAGCCTGAGCACTTTGGACTCTGAAGAAACACAGGTAAGGAACAATTAATTCTAAACTGGTAGTCAGAGAAGTCTTAAAAATATCACCTTAGGGCTTCCCTGGTGGCGCAGTGGTTGAGAGTCTGCCTCCCGATGCAGGGGACGTGGGTTCGTGCCCTGGTCTGGGAGGATCCCTCATGTCGCGGAGCAGCTGGGCCCGTGAGCCATGGCTGCTGAGCCTGTGCATCCGGAGCCTGTGCTCCACAACGGGAGAGGCCACAACAGTGAGAGGCCCGCGTACCGCAAAAAAAAAGAAAAAAAAAAATCACCTTAATTTAAGCCAGGATTTGGATACTATTTATTACTGATAAGGTAAAATATGAATGACTATGGGCTTAAATCTAGTAAAAGCAGAGAGAAGAGGGATAACTTTTCTCTTCCCTGAGAAGCTAAGGCTGCCAGCCTCTGCTGGATGAGTGTTAGGGAGGTCAGGGGAGAAAGCTCATGGTTTTGAACCACACTATCTGCTATGAGGCAACCCTGATGTCTAGTTTATTGAGAATTTAAAGACTTTAATTTTTATGTATACATCATTTAATTTAGTTCTTTCATATTAGCATAGGCATAAGAAAACTATTTTAGCAAAATGCTAAGAAATATGCATGAGTCAATATTTTATACCACATTTTTTTTTCTTGTTATAATATATTAAAACATATTTAAAAGTAAAAAAAAACTGTTCCAACCATATGGTGTTAATAATAAAGCATACCAAAAATGGATTCTCATTCAACAAAAGATATGAGTTGTTTTTCCACTAATTTCTCACTTCTGATAGGTTCAGCTTTTATTTTTGTATTTACATGGAATTAGAAAGCTCTTTTAGCCCTCATTGTCTGCAGTGATAGCCATCCTTGGAACAACAGCTACATAATGTGTCCAACCTCAGATGACTTTACCTATTGTTACTATATTTGGAGGAGTCAGCTTTAGTGACAAGATAATTGTATTAACTATTCAGCAAGATTTGCACTCTTTGATTCCATGAAAGAAGATAACAGAAATGTGACAATGCTTGGATTTCTCTAAAATATCCTGCTCAGCCCATCATGGTAAATACCCATTACCAGCTAGGAAAGCAGTAAAAGTGTATTTATTTTAACATTAGTTACCTGAAAACAAGGCAAACATGAGTTGGAAGACAAGAAATAATGCAGATGGTGCAGAATTATTTCACTAATTGTTTTGGCTTCCAATAATGTAGTACAGTTGTTTCAATTCCCACCTAAACAGAAGGACTTATGGGCTTTGTTATCTTGAGGGAAACATAATTATCTGCTGCATTTGCAGCTTCATAGATTAATTAGATGAATTGAAACTTGTGTGGACTTAGGAAACAGTACCTCATGATTTAACACTTTCACAAAATTTAGAAAGATTTCAAAGGCAACTCTATAACCTTAGAACTCTGAGAAAATAAAAAATTTTAGACCAAGGTTAATCAAAGAAGAACCAATTAAATTTAACCAGAGTGCTCAAAGCCACTTGTAAATTATTCTCTCTTCAGACTAATAGTGAGCAATAGGAAAGGAAATGACAGCATTTATACTTCCATAATCCAGTGTTGATATTATGTATGTTATTGGCATATTATTATAAGCAAATGATTTGTTCATTCTTGTGGTTCACATGTAATCATATGTAAGTTTCTTATTCTGTTTTTTAAAAGTAAATCCATAAGGATTAAAAATGATCACTTATTACATAGCTTTTATTTTTAAATATTTTTCATGTTTATTTTATTATTATTATTGTAATTTTGGCCATGCCACACGGCACGTGGGACCTTAGTTCCCTGAGCAGGGATTGAATCCATGCCCCTGCAGTGGAAGTGTGGAGCCCTAACCACTGGACCACCAGGGAATTCTTTTACATAGATTTTAAGCATCACTTTTGTTGTCAATTTTATTTTGTTACAAATTATTCTTAATTTGTTTGTGAAAAAAACTTTTTCTATATTGTAGATAGTTTCTGTATTTAGGAGAGATTACCCAAATTAGAATAATTATTAAATGATATAAAAGAGGTTAGTAGGATACAGTAGATGGCTAGTATCATAGAGTGATTTTGCAGTTCCTAGATTAATATAGAATTTAAATGGTTTAGCTCAATACATGTGAACTGAGGTCACATACAGTCCAACTTTAAGGTAGCCATAGAGTGTAGTACTGAAGGGAAATTATCCCAGGTAAAAAATGAGATTTTGAGATTTGATTGTTCAGATATTTGATGAGCTCTTGGTTAACCTCCTTTTGGGTAGGAAATAGGATGCTATTAATCCATATTACTCAATGAAATGAAAATGACTCAAATTATTAGAGGTTATAGCATGGGACACAATACAAGTAAGAAGAAAAGCTTTGAGAGATTAAGTGGTTATGGGACTTAGTCACTATGGTGACGAATGGTGACAATTAATGACTAAAGAGACTTTGAGGATGGATTTGCGGCCTGCTTTTGACTGTCCTGAAGAGCATAACTAAAGAAGGAAAAAAGAAAGAACTTAAAGATTTGAATTTCCAAACCAAGTCTCAAGTAAAGCATCAGAAAATTTTTGTGGAGTATAAAAAAAGTCACCGAAGGGACTTCCCTGGTGGTGCAGTGGTTAAGAATCTGCCTGCCAATGCAGGGGACACGGGTTCGAGACCTGGTCCAGGAAGATCCCACATGCTGCAGAGCAACTAAGCCCATGTGCCACAACTACTGAGCCTGCGCTCTAGAGCCCGCAAGCCACAACTACTGAGCCCACATGCCACAACTATTGAAGCCCACGCTCCTAGAGCCCGTGCTCCGCAACAAGAGAATCCACTGCAATGAGAAGCCCATGCACTGCAACGAAGAGTAGCCCCTGCTTGCCCCAACTAGAGAAAGCCTGTGTGCAGCAACAAAGACCCAACGCAGCCAAAAATAAATAAATTTTTAAAAAAAAGTCGCTGAAGTGGCAAAGCAGACAAGTCTGAGGATCAAGCTTAGAGCCTGCAGAATTGCTAAACCATTTAAGTGTGCAATTGTTATGGATTACATGCTAAGAAGGTAAGTAAGCTGTTTATATAAAAATAAGGCTTTGGGACTTGGGTTGGAGACATTTGGACAGACTCAGATGATGTTGAGAGTTTTGACATCCCAATTTGCCTTGAAATTTGCTGAACATTGGAAGAAAAATCCACCCTCTCCCCTTCTAAGAGACCATAATTTTCCTGCATTAAAATAAATAAACATACAACCTTCAATGATCCTCCCTGGGGTACTTGCCTCAAAAGGGAAATCTATTCTATCACTACCCCTCATTCATACTGAGATTTAGATGCCAGCATCACTCAAAAGGAGAAGTGTTGGGCCTTCTTGGGAAACAGATATGTTAAAGAAGTTGTAGGGTGTTGCCTATTTACATTAGAAAACTTCTTGGAGACAAAAATGGTCATAAACTGTAAGAGAATTCAATCACTAAATATAAAGTATTAGATTGAATCAGGCCAAATCTAATGATATGTGTTTACTCCCCTAGGGATTCGGATGAAATGTGTTGAGAGCAGTGTTAACAGTCAGCGAGACTGTTTAATTAAGCCTGGACTTAACAGTAGCCCACAGCGTTTTGATTCAAAGCATAGTCAGAGAACCATCTGGGAACATGATTTAGCCATGCAAAATCTCAGATTCTACACTATATCTACCGAATTTGACTCTGCATTTTAACAAGGTTCCCAAGAGATTTGTATGCATATTAAAATCTGAGACTGCCTTTAAGTCAGAGAGTTTCCTAGTCATTTTGTAGAGGAAGGAGTTCTAAGAACCAGGAATCATTAGTGTTAGAGTAGATCCACTATACTTGTTCAGGTACCCTCTAAACATACCCTGTAGGAGTGTTCTTGGACACTATCTCCATTAAGACATTATAAAGTGTACTAATGAGAAGTCCAGCATACCTGAAATTCATTGAAAAACCTTTGTCATACTTTAGACATTGTCATTCATTAGGCTGAAGATTGCAGTGGGAAATGTTGCCATAGAGTGGTCTAAAAGTATAATTATTAATTAGGTCTCATGATTGATTATTACTTTTAACAGTTATTTTTTTCTCCTCTATCCCTTTACTCCTTCTGCTACTTTACATAATGAACAATAATGATAGGTAGTATTGCAATTCAGATTTTAAGAGTGAGTGGGACTAAATGGCTGCTTTCATTCTACAGCAGTAGAATTGATTAGTTGTGACAGAGACTTGTATGACCAGCAAAAATATTGGCTATCTTTAGAGAAAATCTTTGCTAACAACTAATCCAAGCAAACCATAAGATTGGAAGTTGAGTGACAGAAGATCTGCCTGTGCAAATTATTCTCCATTTATCTCATTAGATCTTTCCTCAGCCTTTCTCTGCCCTCTGTCAGGGAAAGCTGACCTCTATAGACTGCATTGCCTAAGGAACCTTGCCTTCAGCCTTCTGGTTGGATTTGAATAATGGGTACCACAGACAGGACATCAAAAACCGAGGAGAGAGAGAAGAAGAGGTATTGATTTCTCTTCCTCCTCTTCCTCTCTGTCATTTTGTTTTTTGTTTTTTTTTTCTTCTCAGTGACCACAGCTCCTGAAGGATAGGCCATCTCCTGTGGCTAGGAGAGGCTCAGAAAATGCTCTCCTGTCTCTTGCCTTTCAGACCAGTTACTGGTCCCTAAAAACTTTATAATTACTTTTTGGTTCCCTTAGCCCTGATCACAATTCTGGAAATAGTCCTTTCTTTATACATGTTTCCATTAAAATTTTAACTGTTGCATTCATCTCCTTCTGGCAACACAAACAGATTCATAATGTTACAAGTTTTGCGCTGTGCTGTAATGCTACTGTAACAGGGAAGAGCTAAATCGGACTCCACGTTGGATCTGTTTCTTTGACTTTAACTCTTGCTTTTCATTGCTTTTGTTATTATAATCATACATAATGGCCTGCCTCAGGGAACCCTGCCCACCTGTGAATGGCTTCAAGAAAAAAAGAAACTAACACATCCCCTCACCAAGGCTGGTCATTCCAGAAGATGTTTTGCAAGACTGATGGCCCTTTTACTTTACTTCCTCACCGCCTCTACTTCTCTATTCTTCCTTTTTACTTTACTTCCTGAAGGCATTTCCCTCTCTGATTCTATAAAAGAAACTGGACCCATATAAGATGGTTTCTCAGAGACACTTGTCTGCCATCTTCTCAGTCGGCTGGCTTTCCGAATAAAGTCGTATTTGGAGCCTCGTCTCCAATTCATTGGCCCGTCATGCGGCGAGCAGAGTAAGCTTGGACTCGGTAACACTACCGCTTTGTATATCAATATACGCATAGGTTTGTTTCAGGGAATCCTATCCATTTCACTGGTCAATTTATTTTTTATCTTCACCAATAAAGTACTGACTTAAGTGTTCCAACTTTAAGTAGTAAGACACTAAGGGGGTAGTGCTTGGGAGGTATTGGCCTCTGCATGGAGGAGAATTTTAACACTGATATAGTTTAGAATTACCAATAATGTTGCTGATATAAAAACAAAAATATTTTAGCTTGTTTTATTATTGCTTTTGAATTCTTTACATATAATGCATTTTTCATTGTCTGCAACCAGTGCAAACCATCACCCCCTCAACCTTTGCACACTGCAGTGATTAAGTATAAATGAGTAGGAATAACTTGTTCACCCTTTTTTTCTTCAGAAGAATTTCCTACTCTAGCCAATTTAATTCCTTTTGAAAATAAATTTTAGTGCCAGTTTATCAAATTCTAAAGAAAACACTTTGATTTTTTATTTAAATTGCATTGGATTTATTGTGCTGATTTGTTTGGTCAAATTTTATATTTTTATAATATTGCATCTTTATACAAATGAAGATGGGATGTCTTGTGGTTAATTTTTCAATAAAATTTATAACTTCCTACACTACAGCTCTTGAATATATTTTATATTTCTTTCTAGAACCTAATGGTCTTTATGGCCATAAAAATATTGTCTTTTTAAAAAACTTACATTCTCTCTTTTTGATGCTATATCAGTATGAAATGGATTTTTGCCTATTGAGCTTGTATCCAGACAATTTGCTAAACTTCGATTATTTCTATCAATATACATATGAACTTTCTAAGAGATCTTCTACATGGAAAATTGTCACTTTTTAATAAAGGCATTTCTGTTTTTCCTTTCAATCCTTATGCTTTTATTTGTCCTTTTTCTCCTTGCTGTTTTCCTTATTCAGAGGGCCAGACAATGGTGAATGAAAGTGGTGATAATAGACATTTTTGGGTTTTTTTGTTTGTTTTTTTATTTTATTTTATTTTTTTATTTTAAAGGGAATGCTACTAATGTTCCCCATTAACAACATGTTCTGCTATATTTTTCTTGTAAAACCCATGGTCAGGTTTAGGAATTTCTCTTTAATCTATTCCTAGATTAGCTTCCCCCCCAAACTCACCCCACCCAAATCAGGAATGGGTTTTGAATTTTATCAAAAATGTTTTTACTGTCATATAAAATTTTGCATATGTATAATCTTATTGTTGTAAATACCAATTATACATTTTCTAATGACAAACCCTCCTGTATTTTAGGATAAATGTACTTTGGCCTTGGAGTAGTATATTTTATATAAACTCGGTGTGTTTTTTTAAAAAAATCCTATCTGGTTTGTTTAGTGTGGATATTTTCATCTACATTTATGAGTGAGTGAGATTGGCTTGCCCAAACTATTATTGCATAGTTCTGGTATCAAGGTTAGGCTGTCCTCATAGAAAAAGTAGGAGCAGGAATTTTTTCATTTACCTATTCTTTGAAAGACTTCTTTATATGGCTGAAATGATCTGTTCTTAAAAATTGGCTTGACACACTCACAAAACTATTGTTCCTATTTCTTTAATAACTAAACCATTCAGCTTTCTCTATTTGAGATAGTTTTTGTAAGTACTATTTCCTAGTCATTTTCCATATCTATATTTTAACCTGTTCCAATATAAAATCAATCATTGTAGTCTCTCTCTAATCTGTGCTGTAATACCTTTTTTTCCCCATAAGGTTCATTTGTGTTCTCTCTCTGTTTCTCTCTCCATCTCTGTCTCTGTCTCTCTCCTTTCTCTCTTTCCCTTGCTCCCTCTTTCATTTCACAAAAATTTTGTTTCTTTTATTATGCTTTTCAAGTTTGGGTTCATTGATTCTCTTTATTATGTATCTCATTTCTTTGTAAATATATTAATTTTTAATTTTGCTTCTATTGTTTTCTTATTTTTCATTTCTGAGTTGGATACAGCTCACTCATTTTAATTGTTTTAATTTTTTTAGGTGATTATTATTTTCTAATTCAAGCATTTAAAGTTATAAATTCCTTTTATATACCTTCACTGCATTCCACAAGATTCAGTAGCATTAAAATTCTTTGTGTTTTGAATTTGTGTTATATTTGTGTTATAATTTATTTTTTTACTCTTGAGATATTTAGAAATTATTTTTAATTCATTTCCTGAGGGTGCACAGGCATACCTTGTTTTATGTACTTTACTTCATTGTACTTCATAGATACTGCACTTTTTTATAAATTGAAGGTTTGTGGCAACCTTCATCAAGTAAGTCTATCAGCGCCATTTTTCCAACAGCATTGGCTCACTTTGTGTCTCTGTGCCACATTTTGGTGATTCTTGAACTATTTCAAGCTTTTTCATTATTATTATATTGGTTATGGTGATTTGTGATCAGTGAGATTTGATGTTACTGTTGTAATTTGGGGGTGAACCCACAAACCACATCTATATAAGATGATGAACTTAATAGACCAATGTTGTGTGTGTTGTGACTACTCCACCAACTTGCTGTTCCCCCCTCCCTCTCCTTCTTCTTAGGCCTCCCTATTCCCTGAGACACAACAATATTGAAATTAGGCCAATACACAGTTAATTACCCTACAATGGCCTCTAAGTGTTCATGTAAAAGGAAGAGTCTCATGTCTCTCACTTTAAATCAAAAGCTAGAAATGGGGCTTCCCTGATGGCGCAGTGGTTGAGAGTCTGCCTGCCGATGCAGGGGACGGGGGTTCATGCCCTGGTCCGGGAAGATCCCACATGTCGCGGAGCGGCTGGGCCCGTGAGCCATGGCCGCTGAGCCTACGCATCTGGAGCCTGTGCTCAGCAATGGGAGAGGCCACAACAGTGAGAGGCCCGCATACTGCAAAAAAAAAAAAAAAAGCTAGAAATGATTAAGCTTAGTGAGGAAGTCATGTCAAAAGCTGAGATAAGCTGAAAGCTATGCCTCTTACACCAAATAGTTAGCCAAATTGTAAATGCAAAGGAAATGGTCTTGAAGAAAATTAAAAGTGCTACTCCAGTGAACAAATGAATAAAGAAAACAAAACAGTCATTGCTGATATGGAGAAAGTTTTAGCCATCTGGATAGAAGATCAAACCAGCCACAACACTATGCCATTCCTTTAACCAAAGCCTAATTTGAGCAAGGCCCTAACTGTCTTTAATCCTATGAAGGCTGAGAGAGGTGAGGAAGCTGCAGAAGAACAGTTTGAAGCTAGCAGAGGTTTGTTCAAGAGCTAATTTTATTACTTTTGTCTTTTAACTTTCATACTAGTTTTATATGTTATTAATCCACTACCTTTTCTATATATTTACCTTTATACTTTCATATTTTTTTATACTTTCATAGTTTTTGTACTTCCACATGTTTTTTTCCTTATTAATTAGTACCCATACTTTTCAGCTTAAAGAAGTCCCTTTAGCGTTTTTTGCAAGGCCAGTTTAGTGGTGATTAACTCCTTTAGATTTTGCTTGTCTGGAAAACTCTATATCTTCTTCAATTCTTAATCATAACTGCCAGGCAGAGTATTCTTGTTTGGAATTTTCTTTTTTTTCTTTCAGCACTGTGAATATATCATGCCAATCCCTTTTGGCCAGCAAAGTTTTGGCTGAAAAATCTGCTGCTAGTTTTGTGGGAGTTTCCCTGTACACAAGTTGTTCTTCTTTTGTTGCTTTTAGTATTCTCTCCTTGTCTTTAATTTTTTTTTTTTTTTTTTTTTTTGCGGTACGCGGGCCTCTCACTGCTGTGGTCTCTCCCGTTGCGGAGCACAGGCCCCAGATGCACAGGCTCAGTGCCCATGGCTCATGGGCCTAGCCGCTCCGCGGCATCTCCGCGGCATGTAGGATCTTCCTGGATTGGGGCACGAACCCGCGTCCCCTGCATCGGCAGGCAGACTCTCAACCACTGAGCCACCAGGGAAGCCCTGTCTTTAATTTTTGACATTTTAATTACAATATGTCTTGGTGTAGGACTCTTTGGAAGTCTCTGGGTTTCCTGGATCTGGTTGTCCATTTACCTCCCCAGGTTAGGGAGGTTTCCAGCCACTATATCTTCAAATAAGATTTCTGTCCCTTTCTCTTTTCTTCTAGGAACCCTATGAGACAAATGTTAGTCTGTTCAATGCTGTCCCATAAGTTCCTTAAACTAAGCTAGTTTACTCATTTTTCTTCTTTTTTCTTTTTGCTGCTGTGATTGGTTGAGTTTCATTGCCTTGCTTCAAGTTGACTGATCCTTTCTTCTGATTCATCTAGTCTGCTCTTAAACCACTCTAGTGTATTTTCCAGTTTAGTTATTGTATTCTTCAGCTCTGTGACTTCCATTTGGTACTTTCTTTTATTTTCCACTTCTTTGTTGAAGTCCTCACTGTGTTCATCTGTTCTTCTCCCCAGTTGAGTAAGCATGTTTATGACCATTACTTGGAACTCTTTATCAGGTATATTACTTATCTTCATTTTAGTAAGGTTTCCCACCCACTGAGGTTTTTTTATCTTGTTCTTTCATTTGGAACATATACCTCTGTTTCCTCATTTTGCTTGACTCTGCATATTTCTTCCTATGCATTAGGTGAAACATCTGCCTCTCCCAGGCTTGGAGGAGTAGCCTTGTGTAGAAGGAGAAACTTATCCTTAAACCTTGCCTTAGCTCTTGGTTATCACCTGAACGTTTGTGACTTTAAAAGGAACCTGATTTATTTTTAACACGTCCCATTTGTTGAAGGCATGTCAAAACCTATCAGTGTTCCAAAGGGAGGGATTTCTGTCTGCACCTAGTTTCAGGCTACTTGGAAGTCAGACCCTCGGGCAGCAGCTTTTCATGTATGCAGATATAAATTGTCCTGTGAGACTGCAATTGTAAACCCTGCTGGCATCCAGAGCAGGCTATCTGAAAGTGTCCTCTGGATAGCAGCTGCAAAAATTGGGCCTCCAGACAAGTGTATAAGTTCCTTTATGGGAGGTATCAGAAAGCTGTAGCAAGGCAGAGAGAGAGCATAAAGAGGACATCCCCTGACCTATGTTCCCTGAGAGAACCGCTGTACACTCCAGATGTGTGGCAAACCTGAAGCCTGCCCCTCAGCCTAAAGCTTCAGGACAAGTAAGTAGGCCTGTTTCACAGAAAGACTGGGGCTATGTTTAAGACTGCAGTACTCTGGGAGTGATAGCCTCCCAAAATCTGTCTCTCTGATTGTCATTCCATTGGTCCCTCTACCACAAGCCCCCCCAGGCCACCAACACCAGGCAGTCAAGTACTGTCCACTATGTGGACATCACACGGGCATCACATGTAAAGACTGGGACTCCAGTGACATGTAAGAGCTCCCCTCAAAGAGATACTTTCAGATGTGTTTCCCAGTTCACTACAGTCTTTTGGGTCTCATGGATATAAAACCTGATGATTTTCAAAGCAAGATGTTTTAGGGGCTCATCTCTCCATTGCAGGTCTTAAGAGTTTAGGGGCCTGGGAGAAGCTCCAGGTGGTGAGATCCCTCATGATTCATTGAGAATCATTCTGCTGGTGGTGAGGCTTTGATAAGACCCTGTCTCAGCCTCTCCTACCTATCTCAACATGGCCCTTTTCTCTTTTGCTGATGTAAAGTAGCTAATTGCCTAGTTTTCAGGTCTTTTTCAAAGTTGTCTCATATGTAGCTGTAGATTCGATTCTTTGTGTCTGTGGGAGGAAGTGAGTTTGGGATCTTTCTTTGTAGTCATCTCAGATCATCTTGTCTGTGGGTATGTCTTGGATAATTTTTCTTTACTCTCTTTGAGTCCAGCAATGCATTAAAATTTGATTTTATCCAGAATCTAGTTGTTTTGAAGTGAGAAAACCATTTAGACCACATAGTCTTACTCACTAGCACACAAAAATAAAACTATTAATTCATATACAGGTATTTTCATGATTAAAATATATACAATCAGGGAAATTGGTAATGGATAAAGTAATAAGTATTGGCATATATAGAAAAGAGAACAATTTATTTGAGTACTTAATCACAAATACAGTACACATGTTCATATTCCACAACTTAATTTGATTCTAAAGAAGGGGCCAGATAAATTTGACAAAACTTTATAAAAACTTCTCTGGAAAATACTTTGGTTATTTAAATTAGTAAAAAAAAATTATAATATGTTAATTACTAAAATTAATGATTGCTTTACTTTCTCATTGAATTCTCTTCCCCACTTCCTTAGCCCTCTGTCTGGGTAACCATCAATGTCTTATTTCTTCATCCCAACTTGCAGACTTGTATGATCCTTGGTGTAAGGTATATAGCCCTATTGTCTGTCTCTAACAAAATTTCTCCAATAAATTATAACTTGACCCATGTTCAGTTATTATTTTATTCACATGAATTTCATTACACAGTTTCATTAAAATTAATAAGCTCTAGTCTACAACCTTAACCCCATAGATTACCTCAACCACAGTCAGTATCTTCATTTAATTCATTGAGAAATTAGAGAAAAATTATATTAACTTCCTTGACCATCGTTTCTTCTTTGCCAAAATTTCTGTTCTCCCTTGCCCCTGTTATTTTATATCTGTCCCCTAATATTAAGCATCTTTCTTTAATAAGACTGAGCTTTCTAGCTATGTTCACACTTGAGTCTTCTTACAACTTGACACAAGTCTTTCTTCATCAATTGCCCTTCTTTACTTCAGTTTAAAATTCTTTTTCTCTGTTGATTCCTTTACCTGGGTCTGCAAATGTACTCATCAATCCTAGGAATAGTCTGCTAGAAATTCCTTCCCTTGTGATAAACTCATTTTTAATATACTGAGATAGGGAATAAAGGAATGAAGAGTAGGAAGTATAACTTTCAAAGCATTCTTATTAAAAGAAGAAAGAGAAGGAAATCATATCCAGAGGTAGAAACACTATCTGTTAATAAACTAAACAGAAATCATCTTACTGACTTATTTATCAAGAGACATAAATCAAAAGAAAATCCAGTTTTTAAAAATTCTTAAATATAGCACTATAAAAATGTTACTACAGCCAAAGAGATGTTTAATCTATTTCTCACTCAGCATTTCAGAACACATTTTGTACCATTCACCTTTCTGTTAAATCATTTTTTTAGAGCCATATCAAAGTATACTATTAAGTACATTATAAAAGATTACAATATAATTTCTTTTGGCACTCTATTTATGTTTACTACTGACTTCAAAGGACATTTAAGATGTAGAAGAGTTATTTTTGCCAGGGGTACAAATGAAAAATAATCCTATCAGCAACTCTCATAGACAAGTGATGCAGAGACAGTTTTAGCAGACATAGTCTCCATTCAACCAGAAATGATTTGTGTGTTTTCTTGAGGCAATGTCAATTTTCAGCAATGTTAACATTGACATCTGTAGCTAGAAAATGACAGCAGAAAACAAATAGTTCCCAGGTGTGAAACTCAGCAAGGGAGAGCTTTGGCCTTTGGGAAAATGTCAGGATGACCATGAGTTATCATACCACAAAAGGGCCAAAACCCAAAACTTTTGCTTAGATAAAGGTCATACCCCCTACAATGATTCCTGTAGCATTCAAAGAGCAGCAACACTGTCACAACTAATATGTAGATGAGTCAAGGAGAGTACTTAGGTGATATTCCCTAGGGCATAGAGAATAGTCCTTAGACTGTGTGTGTGTGTGTGTGTGTGTGTGTGTGTGTGTGTGTGTGTGTGTGTGAAGGACTTATCCTGTGCACCTATCCCCAGTGAAACCTCTTGAGGCAATGATACATCATTAAGAAAAGAAAGGTGTTTCCATATTTTCTTAGTAGTAAAACTGGAAAAGAATTGGAAGGGGTGTGTAGAACATTTATTGCTAGAGTGGCATGGTCACTGGAGGGAGGTGGTCAAGGAGAATGAAAAAGACCATATTCAAACAGCCACCCCTCAGGTTAGTGGGCTAAAATTGTTGGTGAGCACTGCAAGTAGTTGCGGTCATATGCAAAGTTGGGTAGGCTTTCACTATTAAACTGTTTATTTCTGTTGTTTAAGGCATAGCTTTGTTCACTAAAGTAAATAAATAAGTAAATGAATGAATGAAAGAAAAGAAAAAAACTATTGTTAGCATTTATATGATAACATTCAACAAAATAAGTAAAATATGGAGGGATGTGGGAAATATACATTTAAATATCAAAGAACTAAAGCTAAGTCATTCTCTACTTCCAGAAATATACATTGTGCAATCCTAGAACATCATTTAAAAATCTCAGTTCATCGCTTCCTTCATTTGCCTATCATATCTGGTGAATTATCCTTTGCACACATGAGCTCTGAGAATAATAGCTCATGTTCTAAATAGCCAAGAAGGTCTCAAAAGTTCACAATTTCTTCTAAATCATTTATTAGTAACATTTCATGTAATATAATTAAATATAAAATGGCTGATTATGATAAAGGACAAAAAATTCAATAATAGAGCAACAGTACTGACAAAATTTGCATTCTAAAGGGAATACCTCAGTGAACCAACGCTAATTTATGAGAGAATTCTTCATTCCATACCCTTAGGTAAGGTCACAGTAGGGCTAATAAATAACTTACACTTATTGCTGACAAGTTGAGTTTAGAGTTCTTTCTAGAAACAATAAAAATTCTAGTTTTAATATCATTTAATTTGATCTAGTCTGTATATCTTGAGCTTTTCAAAATCTTTTAGCAGTATAGAAAATAAATATTAGGAAAGAATAGACAAAAGTACAAGGAAGATTTTAGAGATATATATTTGTTTGATACAGTAAGATTTTTCTGCATTATAAAAAGAGTGAAAAAGGCTGGTTTAAATTCAATACATTAATCATTCAACAAACAGTTATTGAATTTATAGTGTGAACAAAGCTCTAATAATACAAAAATGGACAATTTAACCTAGTAGGGGAGCAAAACACGTAAACAAATAATGAATGTAAAATGTGGAAAAAATCATACAAAATGAGGATAAACATTCAATGAACCTTCATAAAGATTAAAAAATTGCTGAAATAAATTGAGAAATATTTTTCAGAAAGGGTGGAATTTGAACTGTGTCTGGATAGAGATGAGAGAACATTTCTGATAAAGGGAGTAGCACTGTGCAAAGTTTCAAATGTATGAAGTTCAGTGCAAATACAGGGAAAGAGGAATTGTTCCGCAAGAGGACAACTTTATGGTCAAAGTGGTGAAACAAATGAGGCCAGAAAATTATATGTCTTTAAAAGTACAAACTGCAAAATACTTTATCCATGATGTCAAGGTTTGGACCCATTGACTTTTAGGTGGTTCAAGATATCTAGAGAAAATGAGTCTCTCACATTTGACATTTCTTAAGATTTTCAGTATGGAGAGCATTTGCTGTCAATCAAAAATATTTTTAAGGGTGAATAGGTAGGAGTCAGAGAACTAGATGATGTAGGAGAGATATAGGTAAAGTAGAAGTCTTCTGTGTTTTAGAGTAACTCATACAATGTATATTGGGAGAAATTCCATTTTCAGTCTGACATGTAAAGACCTTGGAAGTTCTTATTTCCATACTGACAACAAGAAAAAAAGCTGAAGAAACTGAAAATCAATTACTTTTCTTGGCCCCATAAGAAAACAGAGTTCATGGGGCAAACAACCACCTTGAAATCTAGAGAGACAGATGAAATCAGGGGGTTAAAACTTAGACTTGGAGTAGAAGCTGCTAGAGACATAAACTAGTAGGAACACTTAAATGGTAATTTTGAAGGCTGAATGTGGACTAGCATGAAAGTGAGAAATTCTCAAGTCTCAGGGGTACCCCCACACTTTATGGGTTTTACCTTCAGGAATACTGCCAGGTTCTCATAATGATGAATCAATATTGATTCCCTAATGGCTCTTACAAGGAGTGTGTGGGGTGGGGGAAGTAACCATGTGAAAAATGTTTAGAGCTTTCTCCATAACAAAGACTTACTATATAGGGGAAAAGAGTTTATTAGAGTCTTATGCTGCCTGGGGAAAAAGCATTTCCCTTAATCCATTTCCCCCTTTAGCATACCTGTCTCAACTAATACAGGGAGGAGGGACACTTGTGAAGGTCATGGCCAAGGGACACAGGCTAGGGTTATAGAATACTTACCTTACCCCATGCCTTACTACTACATCAATGGAATGCCAGGATAATAACCATGGATTACATATGAAAGATCTGAAAGGCACAGACTATTTAATAAGACTTCTTAGTGTCACTCAAGGTCATAAACAAGGAGACTGGGAGAATTTTAAGCTTCTATCACCTAAAGCTACAATAAATATTAAATGCATTCTGACTCCTAGCATGATTGTTTTGAATATTCTGCATAGGCAGAATGGATCTGTACCCCAAATTTGGTTCTGATGATAACACACAATTTTCAAGAAGATATGAAAAGATTTATTACTTGCATAATTAAGACTTTCTGGGGAGAATAGGGCAAACCTCTCAAGAGGATTTGTGATGGTTTAAGAGAATGATGAAAAGGAGAATGGCTCACAGTTTTTACTGTGGTTAGCGGGTAGAACCAAAGTTAAATTTCTTGGGCACATTCAGGGGCTTGAGTGGTTTGACTCTCCTATCAGTGTAAAAGGAGGGAGACCAGGGTTTTCTTATCAGCTTGCTCAGATAATAGGGCAGAGGGGAAAAAGGAGGGTGGGGCCAGAAAAATTTCAGCAGTCAAACATCAAAAAAAAACCCAAAAGAAGTCAGACTTCCTATTACACAGATGAACATAAACCTCATATTAAAGGCCTAATACCTTAGACAACCTAGAAGAAATGAACAAATTCTTATAAAGGTATAATCTCCCAAGACTGAAACCAGGAAGAAATAGAAAATATGAACAAACCAATTACCAGTAATGAAATTGAATCAGTAATTTTAAAACTGCCAACAAACAAGTCCAGGACCAGATGGTTTCACAGGTGAATTCTATCAAACATTTAGGGAAGAGTTAACACCTATCTTTCACAAACTATTTCAAAACATTGCATAGGAACGGACACTTCTGAACTCATTCTATGAAGCCAGCATCACTGTGATACCAAAACCAGACAAAGATATCACACACACAAAAAATCATAGGCCAATATCACTGATGAACATAGATGCAAAAATCCTCAACAAAATACTAGCAAACTGAAGCCGACAATACTTTAAAAGATGATACACATGATTAAGTGGGATTTAGCCCAGGGATGCAAGGATTTTTCAATATCCACAAGTCAATCAATGTGATACATCACATTAACAAATTGAAGAGTAAAAAGCATATGATTATCTCAATAGAAGCAAAAAAAGCTTTTGTTAAAATTCAACAGCTATTTATGATTAAAATCTCTCCAGAAAGTGGGCATAGAAGGAGCATACCTCAACATAATAAAGACGTTATGTAACAAAACCACAGCTAACATACTCAACAATGAAAAGATTAAAGCATTTCCTCTGAGAACAGGAACAAGAGAAGCATGCCCACTCTTGTCACTTTTATTCAACATAGTTTTGGAAGTCTTAGCCATAGCCATCAGAGAAGAAAAAGAAATAAAAGGAATCCAAATTGAAAAGGAAGAAGTAGAACTGTCATTGTAGAAGAAGTAGAACTATCATGCAGATGGCATGATACTATACATAGACAATCCTAAAGGCACCACCAGGAAACTATTAGAGCTCATCAATGAATTTGGTAAAGTTGCAGGCTACAAAATTAGTATACAGAAATCTGTTGCATTTCTGTACACTAACAACAAAGTATAAGAAAGAGAAATTAAGGAAACAATCCCATTTACCATCACATCAGAAAGAATAAAATAACTAGGGATAAATCTACCTAAGGAGACAAAAGACCTGTACTCTGAAAACTATAAGACACTGATGAAAGAAATTGAAGATGACACAAATAGATGGAAAGATATACTGTGTTCTTGAAGTGGGAGAATAAATGTTTTTAAAATGAACATACTACCTAAGGCAATCTACAGGTTCAATGCAATCCCTATTGAAATGCCAAGAACATTTTTCACAGAACTGAAAGAAATAATTTTAAAATCTGTATGAACACAAAAGACCCCAAATAGCCAAAACAATCTTGAGAAAGAAAAACTGAGCTGGAGGAAACAGGCTCTCTGGCTTCAGACTATACTACAAAGCTACAGTCATCAAAGCAGTATGGTACTGGGGGGAAAAAAAACAGACACATAGATCAATGGAACAGGATAAAAAGCCAAGAAATAAATCCACACTCTTATGGTTAATTAATCTATGACAAAGGAGGCCAGAATATAAAATGGAGAAAAGACAGTCTCTTTAATAAGTGCTGCTGGGAAAACTGGAAAGCTACATGTAAAAAAATGAAATCAGAACATTCTCTAACACCATACACAAAAATAAACTCAAAATGGATTAAAGACCTAAATTTAAGATCAGAAACCATAAAACTCATAGAGAAAAACATAGGCAGGACACTGACATAAATCACAGCAATATTTTTTTTTTTGGATCTGTCTCCTAAAGTAAACAAAATAAAAGCAAAAATAAGCAAAAGGGATCTAATTAAACTTAAAAGTTTTTGCATAGCAAAGGAAACCATTGACATAACAAAAAGAAACCTACTGAATGGGAGAAAATATTTGCAAATGCTATGATGGATACAGGATTAATATCCAGTTTATATAAACAGCTTGTACACCTCAACATCAAAAATGAACAAACAGAAATAGATCACTAGTGGGAAGCAGCCTCATAGCACAGGGAGATCAGCTTGGTGCTTTGTGTCCACCTAGAGGGGTGGGGTAGGGAGGGTGGGAGGGAGACACAAGAGGGAGGAGACATGCGGATGTATGTATATGTATAGCTCATTCACTTTGTTATACAGCAGAAATTAACACACCATTGTAAAGCAATTATACTCCAATAAAGATGTTAAAAAAATTAACAAACAAACAGAAAAACACACCTGATTAAAAAATGGACAAAAGACCTGAATAGACATTTTTCCAAATAAGAAACATAGATGGCCAACAGACACATGAGGAGGTGTTCAACATTGCTAATCATCAGGAAAATGCAAATCAAAACCACAATGATACACCACCTCACACTGGTCTGAATGGCTATCCTCAAAAAGAACACAAATAACAAATATTGGTGAGGATGTGGAGAAAAGGGAATCCTCACACACTGTTGGTGGGAATGTAAATTGGTGCAGCCACTGTTGAAAACAGTATGAAGATTTCTTAAAAAATGAAAAATAGACCTACCCTATGACCCAGCAATTCCACTCCTGGGTATATATTCAAAAAAAGCAAAAACACTAATTTGAAAAGACACATGCACCCCAATGTTCATAGCAGCATTATTTACAATTGACTAGATATGGAAGCAACCTGAGTGTCCACCAACAGATGAATGGATGAAGAAGATGTGGTATATATGTACAGTGGAATACTACTCAGCCATAAAAAATAATGAAAATTTGCCATTGGCAGCAATGTGGAAGGCATTATGCTAAGTGAAATAAGTCAGACACAGACAAATACTATGTGATATCACTTACATGTGGAATCTAAAAAATACAACAAACTAGTGAATATAACAAAATAGAAGCAGATAGATATAGAGATTTCTTCTCATAGATACAGATATAGAGAAGAAATTAGTAGTTACTAGTTGGGGGGGAGGGGCAATATAGAAATGGGGAAGTGGGAGGTACAAACTAATGTGTGTAAGATAGGCTCAAGGATGCATTGTACAACACAGGGCATGTAGCCAATATTTTGTAATAACTGTAAATAGAGTTAAAATTTTTACACATTTTAAAAAAATTGTATAAATTTTTAAAAATTATTTTATAAAGGCCTATTACCTTAGTTTCCATTACCCAATACATCACTTTGACTTTCAACAAAAAAATTACAAGGCACAAGAAAAGTCAAGAAAAAAATATTCTGGAGAGACAAGTGACAAAAGCATCAGAGCTATATATAACATTTGCTTAGTAGGAATACCAGTAGGAAAATAAAAAGGCAATAGAGCAGAAGAAATATTTAAGCACTAATGGTTGAAAAATTTCCAAAAGTAATAAGAGATCCTACACCAGAAGTCCAGGAAGCTCAGATAACAACAAACAGGATAAATGCCAAAAAATCTACATGTAAGCATATTATATTCAAACAGCAGAAGATCAAAGACACAGAGAAATAAAACATGTTAACTATAAGGAAATAAAGATAAGCATTGCAGTGGAGTTTTTAATAAAAATTCATAGGTGTTAGAAGAAAGTAGATTGAAATATTTGAAGTATTGAAGAAATTCTATATCCAGTGAAATTATCCTTCAAAAGTGAGGAAGAAATAGCTTCTTACAACAAAAAATGAAGGAATTAATAGCAAATTTGCCAGAAAAATTATACTAAAAGAAGTTTTTCAGGAAAAAGAAAAATGATATACATGAGAAACTAAGTAAGTAAGGAAAGGAAGATAATTGGAGAAAAAAATTAAGCTAAAATATTTTATTTTTGTTACACTTAATTGATCTAAAAGATAATTGTTTAAGTATTAATAGTGATAATATATTGGGTAATTATATATGTGGATAAATGAAATAAATGACAGCAATGAAAAAAGGATAGAAAAGAGGAACTGAGAATACTCTGCCATAAGTAACTTTCACTACACAGTAATATTTGAAGGTGTACATGGATTAGGTTAAAAATGTATATTGCAATCTTTAGGGAATCTACTAGAATTAAAAATAGAAGTATTATTCACATTCCAAAAGAAAAAATAATGTGAGCTCACAGGAGATGCCCAATTCCAAGATCATAGAAAAAGGTCAAAACAAGTAACATGTGCAAAAAACAGAAGACAGTGATTGATGTTAACACAACCACATTGCTAATCACTGTAAATGAGTATGATGTAAATATGCCAATAAAGAACAGAGATTGTCAGAGAGGAGTAAAAAAAGTCCAACTCGATGTTGTCTATAAAAACCAGCTGTGAATAAAAAGACTCAGATATGTTAAAATTAAAGGAATAGTGAATTACATCTCAATAATCCTGTTAAAACAATAAATGAATGAAGAATAATTTTTCATGCTACATTAATCAAAAGACACCTAGAGTAGCTATAACATATTCACTTAAACTAAACTTCAGAAAACAGAAAATTATCAGGGGTAAAGGAAAGCATTACACAAAGAAAATAGGTCATTTCTCAGATACTATCCTTTAATGGTCATATAGCTAAAAATGAATCATCAAAATACATTGTAAAAAAGATAAAAACAAAGAGACCAATAAAGAAACAAAAAAAATTATAGAACATCAAGGTGAAACAGAAAATTAACTATTAGAGACTCCAATGCCATTCCATCAGTGAGTGATAGATTAAGTAGGCAGAAAATCAATAAGGACAAAGTTGACCTGATATGCACTATCAATCAATTTGATTTAATTGATATTTATATAATATTTTATCAAACAAGTGTCTAATACATATTCTTCTTAAGCTCACATGGAACATTTACTAAATAGATGACTTTCTGGACTATAAAATATACATTAACAAATCAAAAATAATAGAAGTCATATAAAGTGTATTGTCATAACACAGTAGAATTAAGCTTGAAATCAATAACAGAGAACTATTCCCAAACATTTGAAGGTTAAACAACACACTTCTAAATAATATATGTGTCAAAGAATGTCTCAAGGGATATATAAAAAATATTTTGAACTAAGTAAACATCAAAATAAACATTAAAATTTGAGGAAAATATGAAAACAGTGCTGAGAGGGAAATTTATAGCATTAAATGTAATCATGGGTAAAGAAGAAAGATCTAAAACAACCATCTAAAATTCCACCTTAAGAAACTAGAGGAAAAGGTACAATGTAACCTTAAAGCAAACAGAAAAATAGTATTACAATTAGAGCAGAGGTCAATGAATTTGAAAAGAAAGCAATAGAAAAATATCTGCAGAACCAAAAGTTGGTTCTTTAAACGATCAATAAAATTGATAAATCTCTAACTAGGGTAACCAAGAAAAACAAAGTAGAAGACAGGAATATATGAAATTACATAGGGATCATAACTACTGATATCAATAAAAAGGCTCATAAAATATGCTAGGAAAATTATATAACCACACATGTGAAAACTTAGAAATAATGGACCAATTCTTAAGACAACACTACCGAAACTCACACAAGGAGAAATAAATAACTTAAATTAGGCTTATAAGTAAAGATATTGATTCAACTGTTAATAAGTTCCAAAAAAGGAAAGCACTAGTCCTGGATAGATTCACTGATGAATTTTACCAAATTTTTGAGGAAGAAATGATATCAAGGTTTTATTATAGTTTCCAGAAAATATAAGCAGAGTGAAGGATTTCTAACTTCTTTGAAACCATCATTACTCTAATACCAAAACCCATAACAACATAACATGAAGGGAAAATTATAGATAGATATTGCTCATCAATACAAATGCAAAGATCCACAACAAAATATTAGCAAAAGCAATTTGACAATGTCTAAAATGGAATATATAGTTGATTCTTAAACAACATGGGTCCACGTACACATGGATTTTTTCAATAAATATATAGTTGGCCTTTCAAATCTGAAGTTTCTGCATCCTAGGATTCAACTAACTGCAGATGACATATTGTGTTTATGACCCCCAGCTGGTTGAATCCATGGATACAGAATCCACAGATATAAAGGACCATGAGACTTGAGCATCTGTGAATTTTGCTGTCTTGGCTGATCCTGAAACCAATCCCCTGTGGTACCTAGGGATGACTGTACACCATGACCAATTAGGATTATTTTCAAGTAAATAAGCCTGGTTCAACATTTTAGTTTTTTAATTTATTTTTTTTTGTAATCCACCAAATCACAGGGTAAAGAAAAAATATAATTATATCAAATGATGCCAAAAAATCATTTGAAAAACCTGACACTCATTCATGACAAAAACTCTCAGCAAACTAAGAATATAAATGTAAAGTAGAAAAAGAACATCCAAAATAAAATCTTTAGCTAAACAAATGTCTCACTTAATGGTGAGAAGCTGGGTGCTTTCTCCCTCTAGGGATCAAAGTAAGTGTGTTACCTCTCACTACTATTTATCATCATACTAGAATTCATAGCTAGTGCAATAAGACAAGAAAAAATAAAAAGGTATATATTGGAGAAGAAGAAAAAAATGTCTTAACAGATGTATAATAGAAAATCCCACAGAATTGACAAAAATTCTGGAAACTAATAAGTAAATGTAGCAACATCGCAGGATAAAAGATTAATACACACGTGCCAAATGCTTTCCTAAATATTAGCAATAAACGATTGGAATTTTAAACTTAAAAGAAAACAATACAGTTTACAATAGCACCAAAAAAAAAATTTAAGTATAAATATAACAAAATATACTCAGAATCTACATGCAGAAATCTACAAAACTCCAATGAAAGAAATCAAAGAAGATCTAAATAAATGAAGAGATATTCATAATTCATGAAGTGGAATACTCAATATTTTTAACATGTTGATTCTTCTTGATTTCATCTACAGATTCAATACAATCCCAGTCACTATCACAGCAAGCTATTATATAGATATTGACAAACTGACTTTTATATAAAAAAAGTTTATATAAAAAACAAATGATCTAGAATCACCAACACTATATTGAAGAAGAATAAAATTGAAAGACTTGACTGATTCAAGATGCACTATAAAGCAACAGTAATTAAGGCATCATGGTATTGGTCAAATAATAGACAGATCAATGAAACAGAATGGAGAGCCCAGATATAGACCCAATAAATAGAATTAACTGATATTTGACAAATGAGCAAAGGCAATTCAAGCAAGAAGGAACAATCTTCCACAAAAATTAATCCAAAATGGATTATTGATGACTTAAGTATAAAACCCAAAATTATAGAACTTCTAGATGAATATATAGGAGAAAATCTAGGTGATCTTGAATCTGGTGGTTATTTTTTAGATATATCACTGAAAACACAACACATAGAAGAAAAAAGAGATAAGTCGGACTTTATTAAAATGAAAGCTTTCTGTCCTGTGAAAGACACAGTTAAGAACTTCAAAAGACAATTGTTTAGGAGGTTATGATATCCTGGGACAAAATCCAGAACAGAAGAAAATTAACTATATTACAAATATATGTAATGACTTCACAGAGAGTGGTTGGAGAAAAAGTGATGACCTATGTAACTTTGTTTATGAGTGGAATTTGTAAGACTAAATACAAAATAAATTTTACATAAGCTTTGAAGGTTAGTTCATAAAGTTATTTCCCAATGAGGTATGAATTAAGAATTCTGATACTGCCATGCATTTACACTGAAATTCTACTATTAAGTAAATGTGTGGTAGGGAGATTTCTCATTGTAGGAAAGGGCAGTAACTGATAAGGAAGGAGAATAAGCTAGAATGAGCCATGTAGTAATGGATTATATTTGGAGATATCAGACTGAACTCATGTTTTGCTTAGTATAGATATAGATGACCTTATCTATTTAAAGATTTATAGATATATGTACATGCATAGTTAGTATACACACATATATTTCTTTGCTCTGTCACCTCGAAGGCCTTACAGCACAGGCACTCCAGTAGCAATGAACATACCTAGCACCCAGATTTCTCATTTCACTGTCCATTAAAAGGAACTGGGTTCCCATTGAGAAATGACTGATTCATTCTAGGACTGGGACAGGAAATACAGAAGATAAGCCTGGAGCATCTTAAAGTATCAGAAAGTAAGGACATATTAAAAAAACAAACAAAAAATCCCACAGCCATGAGGTATGTCAAAGAGACACAGGCACCAAAGGAAATAGTTCTCAGTGGCCAAGAAAATAATGGTGCAATATTCTGTTATAAAACAAAGTATAAAATAAATAACCATGAGTCCATACTGAAGGGGGAAAAGGGATAGATAGACAAATCTCCCCTGAAGAATTCCAAATATTTTATGTAGATACTCTACACTCAAAGGAGTGTAACTTTCAACTCCTTAAGTGTGGGCTGCACATACTGATTTCCTTCCAAATAATACAGTATGGAAAGCAGGGAAGGGGCAAGAGAGTTGAGGTTTGGGGCAAAATAATTTTTCAGTGGAGAAACCTGACAAATACTCCCTTATCTAGGTGATCAAGGTCAACATGATAAGTCATGTTGATAGCATGACTCTCTGACCCTTGAGCTGGGGTGATAAAAATGGCAATTTACCTCTGTGGATTTCCTCTTATTCAAAACACTCACCCAAGTCTAATCATGAGAAAAACATCAGACAAATGCCAATTGAGGGACATTATATGAAATATCTAACAGTACTCCTCAGAACCTTCAAGGAAGGTTGAGAAAATCTTGCAGCCACTAGAAGCCTAAGGAAATGTGAAGACTAAATATAATGTGGTGCCCTGGCTGAGATCCTAGAATGGAAAAAGATATTATGTAAAAATCTAGGAAATCTGAATAAACTGTTGACTTAATAACAATGGAGCAATATATGTTTAATAGTTTTAATAAATATATCATACTAGTGTAAGAGATTAATAATTAGGGAAACTGAATGCAGAGTATATGGAAACTCTGTATTATTTTCACATGCTTTCTCTGTTCTAAACCTGTTCTAAAAAATGAAGTTAATTTTTAAGGTGTATGAGAATTTATATAAAAGCATAAAAATCTAATTAAATTGTAGAATATAGGACCAGGTAATCTAATATTCGATGCTGTTTCTTGATATATAAAACTAATATACATTATAACTCTTCATTTTCAAAATTTGTAGTCTTTCATAAGACATAATTTATTCAAAAGAAAATAAAACAAGGCAATATGTAAATAAGTTCTAGTTGGTATAGTACAGAAAACAAATGTAATTTGAAAATAATAGATTAGTGTTTCAGCTTAAATGAATTTACCTGATGACTTTGAGCATGCACACTCAGTTAATATCATTATAGCATTCTGGTCACCCAGTTTTTGCTTGGAGATAGAAAGAGGTGTGAACAGTGTCACTCCCAAACTTAAACATCAACAACAAAAAAAGGAAGTCATAGAGCAAGTTCACAACTTTTCTTAAACTATTGGAGTGATTAGTTTATAGGAAACCTAAAATCTAAGGAGAGAGAGTTGCCTGCTGGGAGAGATGAGATGCAAGCACAGGCTCACTAGGGCAAGAGGCAGCTGGACACTAGTAAGAAGAGCTTGCTAGGATGACTAGTAAATTGTTGGTGTACATCAAGCATGCACTGGTGAACGAGGTTGAAGTCCCTTGACTCTGCAAATATAGGGGGATTCTGTACCTTCTTACAGGCTTTTTCTCCATGAACCCCACTAGCTCTCACAGCAAAGACTGCTCACTAATGATGCAGAACTGGGGAAGGGAAGCAGCAACCATTGTAGGAAAGGTAGAATAATCCACAAGAACTCTATCTTCTTTATGGGGAAAAAGCATTAAATTATGGGGAAAAAAGCAACAAAAACTGTCACAATTCATGCATCAATGAAGAGAATCCACTGCAGCTGGGGAAAGAGACCAGAAAAACAAACAAAACAGTCTGACTCTAAGGCAGAGGTAACAACGCATGCTGATTCAGGTTACCACCCTGGAGAGTCTGAAACACAGGAAAGGCAATGCTTCCTAGATCCAGAGGTACAGTGCCTACCACAGACTAAGGCTTAATCAGAATAGCAGAGAATACCCCCTACCCTCATTCCTATCAACAGACAACTGCCAGTTAGTAACAAAGAAAGCTAATAATATTTATAGCAAGTTAACCGCAAGAGACAGACCATCTGAAGCACAGTGCAAAAGGAGGACTAAAGGTGAGAGGGCAACAAGCATTAGAAAACAACTCTGGAGAGGACCTTCCAGGTGGCAGAAGAGGAAGACGTGCAGATCACCTTCCTCCCCACAAATACATCAGAAATATCTACATGTGGAACAACTCCTACAGAACACCTACTGAACATTGGCAGAAGACCTCAGACCTCCCAAAAGGCAAGAAACTCCCCACGTACCTGGGTAGGGCAAAAGTAAAAAAAGAAAAAACAGCAACAAAAGAATAGGGATGGGACCTGCACCAGTGGGAGGGAGTTGTGAAGGAGGAAAGGTTTCCACACACTAGGAAGCCCCTTTGCGGGTGGAGACTGCGTGTGGTGGAGGGGGAAAGCTCTGGAGCCGCGGAGGAGAGCGCAGCAACAGGGGTACGGAGGGCAAAGTGGAGAGATTCCCGCACAGAGGATCAGTGCCGACCAGCACTCACCAGCCCAAGAGGCTTGTCTGCTCACCCGCCGGGGCGGGCAGGGGCTGGGAGCTGAGACTTGGGCTTCGGAGGTCAGATCCCAGGGAGAGGACTGGGGTAGGTTGCATGAACACAGCCTGAAGGGGGCTACTGCACCACGGCTAGCCAGAAGGGAGTCTGGGAAAAAGTCTGAAGCTGCCGAAGAGACAAGAGACTTTATCTTGCCTCTTTGTTTCCTGGTGCGTGAGGAGAGGGGATTAAGTGCGCCACTTAAAGGAGCTCCAGAGACTGGTGCGAGATGCGGCTATCATCAGCGTGGACCACAGAGACGGGCATGAGACGCTAAGGCTGCTGCTGCTGCCACCAAGAAGCCTGTGTGCAAGCACAGGTCACTCTCCACACCTCCCCTCCCGGGAGCCTGTGCAGCCCACCACTGCCAGGGTCCCGTGATCCAGGGACAACTTCCTGGGGAGAACACATGGCGCACCACAGGCTGGTGCAACGGCACGCTGGGTTCTGCCGCCGCAGGCTTGCTCCGCATCCGTATCCCTCCCTCCCGCCCGGCCTGAGTGAGCCAGAGCCCCCGAATCAGCTGCTCCATTAACCCCGTCCTGTCTGAGGGAAGAACAGATGCCCTCAAGCTACCTACATGCAGAGGTGGGTCCAAATCCAAAGCTGAACTCCAGGAGCTGTGCCAACAGAGAAGAGAAAGGGAAATCTCTCCCAGCAGCCTCAGGAGCAGTGGATTATATCTCCACAATCAACTATGTACCCTGCATCTGTGGAATACCTGAATACACAACAAATCATCCCAAATTGAGGAGGTGGACTTTGGGAGAAACGATATATATATTATTTCCCTTTTTCTGTTTTTGTGAATGTGTATGTGTATGCGTCGGTGTGTGATTTCTGTCTGTATAGCTTTGCTTTCGCAATATGGCCTGGGGTTCTATCTGTTTTTTTTTTTGTTTTTAGTATAGATTTTAGTGCTTGTTATCATTGGTAGATTTGTTTTTTAGTTTGGTTGCTCTCTTCTTTCAGTCTTTCCTTTTTTTATTACTTAAAAAAATTTTAATACTCATTTTTATTTCAATCTTTTATTTTATTTCATTTTATCTCCTTCCTTCCTTCCTCCCTCCCTCCCTCCCTCCCTCCCTCCCTCTCTCTCTCTCTCTCTCTTTCTTTCTTTCTTTCTTTTTTGTCTCCCTTTATTCTGATCCGTGTGGATGACAGGCTTTTGGTGCTCCAGCCAGGCATAAGGACTGTACCTCTGAGGTGGGAGAGCCAAGTTCAGGACATTGATCCACAAGAGACCTCAGAGCTCCACGTATTATCAAACGGCAAAAATCTCCCAGAGATCTCCATCTCAACGCCAAGATGCAGCTCTACTCAATGACCAGCAAGCTACAGTGCTGGGTACCCTATGCCAAACAACTAGCAAGACAGGAGCACAACCCCACCCATTAGCATAGAGGCTGCCTAAAATCATAATAAAGCAACAGACACCCCCAAACACACCACCAGACATGGACCTTCCCACCAGAATGACAAGATCCAGCTTCATCCACCAGAACACACGCACTACTCCCCTCCACCAAGAAGCCTACACAACCCACTGAATCAACCTTAGCCACTGGGGGCAGACACCAAAAACAATGGGAAAAACGAACCTGCAGGCTGCGAAAAGGAGATCCCAAACACAGTAAGTTAAGCAAAATGAGAAGACAGAAAAACACACAGCAGATGAAGGAGCAAGGTGAAAACCCAGCAGACCTAACAAATGAAGAGGAAATAGGCAGTCTACCTGAAAAAGAATTCAGAATAATGACAGTAAAGATGATCCAAAATCGTGGAAATAGAATGGAGAAAATACAAGAAATGTTTAACGAGGACCTAGGAGAACTAAAGAGCAAACAAGCAGTGATGAACAACACAAGAAATGAAAATAAAAATTCTCTAGAAGGGATCAATAGTAGAATAACTGAGGCAGAAGAACGGATAAGTGACCTGGAAGATAAAATAGTGGAAATAACTACTGCACAGTGGAATAAAGAAAGAAGAATGAAAAGAATTGAGGACAATCTCAGAGACCTCTGGGACAACATTAAATGAACCAATATTCTAATTATAGGGGTCCCAGAAGAAGAGAAAAAGAAAGGGACTGAGAAAACATTTGAAGAGATTATAGTTGAAAACTTCCCTAATATGGGAAAGGAAATAGTTAATCAAGTCCAGGAAGCATAGAGAGTCCCATAGAGGATAAATCCAAGGAGGCACATGCCAAGACACACATTAATCAAACTATCAAAAATTAAATATAGGGCTTCCCTGGTGGCACAGTGGTTGAGAATCTCTGCCTGCTAATGCAGGGGACACGGGTTCGAGCCCTGGTCTGGGAGAATCCAACATGCCGCGGAGCAACTAGGCCCATGAGCCACAATTACTGAGCCTGTGCGTCTGGAGCCTGTGCTCCACAACAAGAGAGGCCGCGATGGTGAGAGGCCCACACACTGCAGTGAAGAGTGACCCCCACTTGCCACAACTAGAGAAAGCCCTCGCACAGAAATGAAGACCCGACACAGCAAAATTAAATAAATTACTTAATAAAAAATAAGGAATGATATTAAAAAAAATTAAATACAAAGAAAAAACATTAAAAGCAGTGAGGGAACACAACAAGTAACATAAAAGGGAACCCCCATAAGGTTAGCAGCTGATCATTCAACAGAAACTTTGCAAGCCAGAAGGGACTGGCAGGACATATTTAAAGTGATGAAGGGGAAAAACCCACAACCAAGATTACTCTACCCACCAAGGAACTCATTCAACTGACGGAGAAATTAAAAACCTTACAGACAAGCAAAAGGTAAGAGAATTCAGCACAACCAAACCAGCTTTATGACAAATGCGAAAGGAACTTCTCTAGGCAGGAAACACAAGAGAAGGAAAAGACGTACAATAACAAACCCAAAACCATTAAGAAAATGGTAATAGGAACATACATATCCATAATTACCTTAAATGTAAGTGGATTTAATGCTCCAACCAAAAGACATAGACTTGCAGAATGGATACAAAAACAAGACCTGTATATATACTGTCTACAAGACACCCACTTCAGACCTAGGGACACATACAGACTGAAAGTGAGGGGGTGGAAAAAGATATTCCATGCAAATGGAAATCATAAGAAAGCTGGAGTAGCAATTCTCATATTAGACAAAATAGACTTTAAAAGAAAGACTATTACAAGAGACAAAGAAGGACACTACATAATGATCAAGGGATCGATCCAAGAAGAAGATATAACAATTGTAAATATTTATGCACCCAACATAGGAGTACCTCAATACATAAGGCAAATACTATCAGCCATAAAAGGGGAAATCGACAGTAACACAGTCATAGTAGGGGACTTTAACACCCCACTTTCACCAATGGACAGATCATCCAAAATGAAAATAAATAAGGAAACACAAGCTTTAAATTATACATTAAAAAAGATGGACTTAATTGATATTTATAGGACATTCCATCCAAAAATAACAGAATACACATTCTTCTCAAGTGCTCATAGAACATTCTCTAGGATAGATCATATCTTGGGTCACAAATCAAGCATTGGTAAATTTAAGAAAATTGAAATCGTATCAAGTATCTTTTCCGACCACAACGCTATGAGACTAGATATCAATTACAGGAAAATATCTGTAAAAAATACAAACACATGGAGGCTAAACAACACACTACTTAATAACCAAGAGATCACTGAAGAAATCAAAGAGTAATTCAAAAAATACTTGGAAACAAATGACAATAAAAATACGACGACCCAAAAACCTATGGGATGCAGCAAAAGCAGTTCTAAGAGGGAATTTTATAGCAATAGAAGCCTACCTCAAGAAACAAGAAACAACTCAAACAACCTAAACTTACACCTAAAGAAATTAGAGAATAAAGAACAAAAAACCCCCAAAGTTAGCAGAAGGAAAGATATCATAAAGATCAGATCAGAAATAAATGAAAAAGAAATGAAGGAAACAATAGCAAAGAGCAATAAAACTAAAAGCTGGTTCTTTGAGAAGATAAACAAAATTGATAAACCATTAGCCAGACCCATCAAGAAAAAAAGGGAGAAGACTCAAATCAATAGAATTAGGAATGAAAAAGAAGTAACAACTGACACTGCAGAAATACAAAAGATCATAAGAGATTACTACAAGCAAATATATGCCAATAAAATGGATAACCTGGAAGAAATGGACAAATTCTTAGGAAAGCACAACCTTCGGTAAATACTGAAAAGTAGAATGGCTGATTATACGTGACAGTATACATTATATGTTGAGAACCAGTTATTTGATATTCCCATGGTGTTGTCAATATTTTTATTTTAGAAAATTTATGTAGGTGTATATTGGCACCTTACTATGGTTTAAATGGCATATATTTAATGAATGATGATATTGAAAATGTCTTCATTTTCTTATTGGCCACTTAGATAGCTTACTCTATGAAATGTCATTTCAAGTTTTTATCCCATTTTTTAGTTGAATGGATTACTTCTTCCCTATTTAAATATAGAAGTCACTTATATATTCTGGTTACAAGTCATTTCTCAAACCTGTGTAATGCGTTCTGCACCCAATTCCAGTGTGTGTGTTAAGGGAGAGGGTTTCCCAATACTAGCTGGGTGTTTTACAATTCAACTCAATTCTGACACTACCTATCCAGAGATAGCATTCAATTCCACCATATCACAAGACTGTCCCTCCCCTTTGGACCCCAGTAGCAAGCTCAAGTTATCACCTATGCTTCTGACTGACCAGCTATAGATTTGAAGTTCCAATGGTGCCCTTGTTTGGTTTGATTAATTTGCTTAGAGTGGCTCACAGAACTTAAAGATATTTTACTTACTAGATTACTGGTTTATTATATAAGAATATAAGTCAGGAAAAACCAGATGGAAAAGATGCATAGCACAAGATAGGTGGGAAGGAGCACAGAAATTCCATGCTCTTTGAGCATGCCACTCTCCCCAAATCAGCATGTGTTGACCAATCCAGAAGCTCTCTGAACCCCATCATTTAGGGTTTTTATGGAGGCTTCATTATATATTCATGATTGATTAAATCTTTGACCATTGTTGATTGACTCAACCTTCAGGCTCTCTCCCCTCCCCGGAGGTCAGGGGTGGAGCTGAAAACTTCCAATCCTCTAATCACATGGTTGGATGCCCAGGCAACTAGCCCCCAAACTTAGGTCATCTAGGTGTTTCACCAAAGTCACCTCATTGACATAACCAATGACACCTTTATCAATCTCATCACTTAGTAAATTCCAAGAGTTTTATGGGCTCTGTGCCAGAAATGGGGACAAAGACCAAATAAATTCTAATTATAAATCACAATATCATACTATGTACTACAACATTTTCTCCCTTTGTTTAGTTTCCCCTTTAATTAAAAAAATTCCTCCCAAATTTTATTATGAAAAAATTCAAATAGCCAAATTTCAATAATTTTACAATGAACACCTGTATAACCACACCTAGATCCTACCTTTAATGTGCAACTATACTTGGTTTCTCTGTTAATCCATTAATCCATCCTGTTTTGAATATATTTCAAAGTAAATTATAGTCATAAGAATAATTTTCCCTAAATACTTCAGCATGAATATTAGTTAATAGAGTTCTATATTTTTGGTAGCTTTTAAAGTAGTTTTTATCATGAGAAGAAGGTTTTAAAAGTTGATGCAGTAACATTTATCAATTTTTACTTTCTTTATTCAGAATATCTGGTGTCTTCTCTAAATTCACTAAGATCTAATCTTGTTTTATTCTGGAAGCTTTATAGTTCCAGCAGATTTTATGTCTATGACTTTATGTAAAGTCTGGAACTTTTATAGGATCATGATCCATGCTAATTTTTGTAAACAGTGCAAGGTAATAATGGAGACTCATTTATTTTTCATATTTGACTATTTGGTTGTCTAGTTACAAGACAGTTTGTTATTTTTTTTTCTTGTCCAAAATAAATTGCTTGGCATCTTAATTGAATATCAATTGACAGTAGAGTTGTGGGTCTATTTCTGAGCACACTCTCCAACATTATACTTGTGTATTTATATGTATGTAATCTTGAAACCTGCTACTCTGTGTCTTCCAATTTTATTCTTGTTCAAGACTTTATCTTGGTTATTCTAGATCCTTTCTATTTTATACATACGCTTTAGAATCAGCTTGTCAACTTCTTACTAAACTCCTACTGGCGTTTGAATGAGATGCTGCTGGGTATTGAATCTACAGACAATATACTAAGGCTTATCATCTTAAAAATATGGAACTTTCCAATCAGTGAATATGATATATATCATTCCATTGATTTAGGTCTTTTAAAATATCTCTTGGTAATATTTTGTATACATCAGTGTAATAATTTTTTCCATGTATTTTTTTATACTTACCCTTAATGTTTAATGCTTTTATAATGCATTGTTTCAATTTCAGTTTCCTGTTGTTTGTTGATAATACATAGATATAAGAGATTTTACTTTTTTTACATTGTGTATCACGCTAAATTCTCTTATGTCTTATTTTTTGGTAAATTTCTTAGAATTTTTTGTGTACATAATCATATCTTTTATCATCAAATCCAAAAATCATTGCTAAAACCATTGTCAAGAAGCTTTATGGTTTTGAGTCATTCATAGGTTCAAATCTTTAATCAACTTTGAATTAATTTTGTGTGTATGGCATAATATAGTGGTCCAGTTTCATTATTTGCATGTGTCTGTCTAATTTTCTCAACACCATTTATTAAAGAGACTGTCTTTTCCCTATTGTATAATCTTGTCTCATTTGTTGTAAATTAATTGACCATATATATGTGTTTTTTTCTGGGCTCTCTATTCTGTTCCATTAATCTGTGTGTCTGTTTTTATGTCAGTACCACAGTGTTGTAATTACAATAGTTTTTGTAATGGAATTTGAAATCAGGGAGCATGATACTTCCAGATTTGTTCATGATCTGCAGTTGGTGGAATGCCCGGATATGCAGGAACTGCATGTATGGAGGAACTGCACCTATGGAGGGCCAGTTATAAGTTATATGCATATCTTCCATTGTGTAGAGGGTCAGCGTGCCAACCCCCACATTGCTCAAGGGTCAACTGAAGCGGGGGGGGGGGTACATTTTTAAAATCCAAATATTTATATATCTCAAATGGAATAGAGTAAATGAGATATCATTTCTTACAAAGAAAATAGAAAAATACAAATTCATCACCTTCTCATTGAAATGACTGCTGGCAGAGTTGTTAGTAAACTTTGCCAGAATCTTAGAAAAATTCCACCGTATGTATTGAGTAAAGCTTCAATAAGTAACAAGGAAGGATCTCCTAAGTACTTCTAACATTTGTCCATGAAGTACAATGTTTTCCCCTTAGGACAGAAAGGCACAGTATATGACTATAATAATTTATTTTTCAATGTATTAGTGATAGTAATCCTTCAGAAGCTTTCAACAGCATCTTTATTTGGTATCTTTATTTGTAAACAGTGTCATTATTTGTAACCCCTTCATAATATACTTCAAAGGAATCAATCTGTAGGAATCTGAAAATATTATTGGATCACACTGGCCATCTTTTCCTCCAGTATTGCTTTAAAAAATTCAAATGCAAACTGCAGACTTTTATTCCTTCTGTATTTGTGGTGAGAGAATTTGACATATGGGCTCAGGCTCTGAGGGAAAAAAAATCTAAATTTGAAGAAAACGTCTTGAAATTTTTACTACATTTAGAATTTTGAAGTGTTGAGCTGAAATGTCAAGGGAACAATATTTTGTTGACAGTGTCATAATACAATGAAATTGATTTTAAATAGCATCCTCTGCTTCTAAAAATACATTGTTATTTTTTGTTTGAATTCTCTGTTTTTCTGCTAGAATGTAACTATCATTTCTCTGTTAACAAGAAAAGATAACCAACCAAAACAAATAAAGAAAGCAATTTAGAATCATTTTTACTAACAATGCTGGTAATATAAAATCTATTTATAGGTGTATATAGCATAGAAACAAATACAGTTTAATTTTTCCTGTTTACCTACCATATTTTTGAAAGGAAGTCACTATGTAGGCCCATACTTAAGGAGTGGGGAGTTATGCTTCAATTCCTTAAAAGTATCTACATAAATTATTGGAAATTCTTTTAAACAGAAGATTTTCCTATTTGCCCCATTTGTATATTTATTCAATCATCTATTTATATATTAGAATGAACTTATAGGTAATAACTTTATAATTTAGGTTACAATCCAATGCTAGTTTATTTGGTTGCTCAAATCTGTAAATGGGACTCTTTCAGTTGGCTCATGTGTTCCTTTGACATACCTCCATCGTTTAAAAAAAGTATTTCCTTACTTTCTGACATTACAGGATGCTCCAGCATATCTTGTATGTTTCCTGACCAGCCCAAGAATCAGTGCTTTCTCCAGAGACTCTTTGTTCCTTTTCTTGGAGAAACGGTATTAGAAAAAAATCTGGGTTCTAGCTGTGCTCATTGCTACTGTGGTTTCAATTCTTTCTAAGCTTTCAACTGAAAGGACACAGAAATATATGTGTGTATATTGACCTTCATATGTGTATATATATATATATATATATATATATATACATATACATACATCTGTATCTATATTAATTTAAACTTGAGTTTATATTGATACCTTCAACTTTAATCCATTACCACACAGAACAATCTAGCCTTCTCCTCAATTGTAATGCCCCCTCCAAGAGTGATCAATCCTTCTTTACTCTCTGCCAACCATTTGCTTAATCATTTCATTCACATATACGTGTACAGTGATTTCTGAATTTGTAATCAATGCTCCCATGATAGAGAACTTCATCAGCTAGAGTAGGGTGCTTATATAGAGAGTTCCTTTTGTCTTTGGTCTTATAGACTCCATTTCCCTGCAAAGGTACTTGGGCCAGCATCTCCACATATCTTGCCCCACCCTCTCACCACACACACACACACACACACACACACACACACACACACACACACATACACACACACACAACATGCACTTCACTGATGTCATTTCATAAACAATTCGATTCTTTTGTCACAATCTGCATTCCATCATGGGATTCCACTATCTCCTTAATATATGTATTTTTAAGTTTGTATGCATTAACGTTCACTCTGTGCTATAAAGTTCTATGAGTTTTGACAGATTCATAGTATTATGCATCTATCATTAGAGTATCATATGCAATAATGTCAACATCTCCAAGAATCTCAACACACCCCTCCAAATTTCTACAAGCACTTATCTTTTACTGTCTCTATACTTTTGCGTTTTCTAGAATGTCCTCTAAATAGACTCATACAGTATGTAGCTTTTCCACTCTGGCTTCTTTCATTTAGCAGTATTCATACAAGATTTTTCCAAGTTTTTACATGACTTTATAGTTTATCCTTTTTTATTGTTGACTGGTAGTCAAATGTATGAATGTACCATAATTTATTTTTTTAATTTATCTAAGGACATCTTGTTTGCTTCCAGTTTTAGTGAGTATGAATAAAACTTTTGCACAGATCTGTGTACGGTTTTTTGTGGACATGTTTTCGTAACAATTTGGTAAGACTCTAAGATAATAATGGTTGGATTATTTTTTAAGACTATGTTTAGCTTTATGAGAAACTGCCAAATGCTCTTCCAAAGTGGCTCTACCATTCTGCACCCTGACCAGCAATAAATAAATAAGGTCTTGTTGGTCCACATCCTCAACACTGACTGGCCTTCCAGTTCATCTCTGTAAGGAACCATACATACATATATGTGTGTACATATGTGTATATATCTGTCTATCTACCCATATGATAAATTACTATTCAAAATAAGAAACAATTGATTGGAACAATTATATTTATAACTCAATGTAGCCTTACATAATTTCTATTCTGACTTTGAAATTTGACACCAAAATCAAATGCACAAAATTATAGAGTAAAACAATAGCAATTACACCAGAGCTGACTTAACAGCTGTCAGCTTCTACGAAGAGTGGCAGTGCACCAATTCTCTTAGCATTCAACATGCTGTTACTGTGGCAGTTGTTGCCTCTGTCTTTGCTGAGGTTAACAGCAATCATAAGACACTTTTTTGGTTCATTTACTCAGGCTGTTGATTAACACAGATTCAATGTCAGAACAATGTTACATCAGATGAACTGCCATTTAGACATTGACAGTATCGAGGCTCCTCTTCCAGTAGTGTTTGTTCACAAGTATATTTTAGAACATCATACACTGCTTCAAGGTCATTAATAATAAGACTTTTATGTGTGAATTTGTGTGTTTTTGTGTGTATGTGTACATGGTTTTCATAGCAGTAAGTGGTGATACATTTAGTGTTCAGAGACTCAGAGATTATACTCTCTGTCACCAAAGCCATATGCTGATTGGTCTCATTATTCTATGAATGTGTTTGGAAGTACTGAATAATCACTGCATACATTTACATAATCTTGCCAGTTTTAAAAGTCCATTCGTATCCATTATCTTGCTTGATAATTGCTTCTATACAACCCAATTTCAAAAGCAAAGTAGATACCACTATAACAATTTTAAAGGTGAGAAACTGAGGTTCTAGAAGTTAAGTGATAGTTCAGTACGATATTTGGATCAGATGCCAAATCTGATAAACATGTCCATAGTACATTTTTTTTCCATAAAAGCAGATAATGCTTTCCACATTTGAGTAAGTCACATTCTAATAGCATACCAAGAGTGGATATGCAAGCATTTCTACTATTTCCACACTGATTATCTCACTTTGGATAAAGTAGCACTATGACTAAAGTTTAGGAAATCACAATAATCTTTAGGTCATATTCTGGTTTCCCAAGTATATAAACAGCAAGTCATATTTGAGTGCATTTAATATGTTGCCTATAATAAATATCATACTCCTTCAGAGGGTTACACTGAGAGAAGATAAATATATATTTCAATAGCACCTTTTGATCTCCATAAATAGCTTCTTGGATTTGTTGTTCTTTTCCTCTCATACACCATTTCAATAATTAAGCTCATTAAATTAATTAAACAAGGAGGCCATCAGACTGAGGTGGTTCTAATGTGGTGGAGTCTTACTTAAGCAAACCAAAAGCTAAGCCTGTAAATGCCTCAAGGTTACAAAATTGAAACATAAGGGCGACCAGTCACAATCAGCCAACTAAGCTTTAAGCTAGAGTCAATCAAATAATTTTCTTGCTTTGCTTCTACCTTTTGTCTATAAAAGTCTCTCCTTTGAACTCCTATTAGTGGAGCACTCCTAATCACTTCTGGTTTGGCACAGCCTTAGTCAAATTGATTTTTTGCTCAAATAATCTATTAAAATTTTTAATATGCCTCAGTTTATCTTTTTACAAGCTTATTCCCAAATATTGTTGCCATATTGTTGTTTCATCAGAGTCTGGGAGGAGAGATAAGATGATGTCCCTGAAGTTGAGGAGAGGGTTTTCAATAGTCAAAGAATAGTGATACTTGAATGATAAAAATATAAACAACCCATGAACCAGAGATTCCACTCCTACATTAAAAAAATTCTTGAACATGAGCACATGAAGACACACACATAGATATTAATCACAGGTTTGTTATAATAGCATAAAACCAGAATCCTGAAATGTCAGCCCTGGGGAAAGAAATAAGTGCATGTCTATGCTTATCAACCCTTACAATCCTGAAATTATATTGTTGAATAAATATGACATGCTTGATAATCTCACATATAGAATAAGTTCATTTACAGACCTTAAAATATCAAAAAAATACTGCTTATGTACATACCTGTTGTGCCTTTAAATTAATGCTTGTTAAGTAGAGCCTGGGGGTGTCAGATGGTGAGCATTGCTCAACAAAGACTGCAAAGGAAAGTGAAATAGAGAAGTTTATTATTCCTTGGTCCTCGACGAGGTACACAGGGAGGTTAAGGCAGGGTGTGGGCAAAGAGAGCACAATCGACAGGACATGGGGCACATGTCTTTATTAGGGTCCCTTGGTGCAGTGCTTTGAGATTCTTTGGCTAAAACCATATTGGTCAATTCAAACCAAAAACAGTGGGGTTTTAGTAAACATTGGGTTTTATCTAAGGTGCACACGTGTTGAGGGAGTTGTATCAGAAACATACTTGTTCTGCAGGCTGTTATCTAGAGTGGATGCTGGCAGGAGGGACTAGTGTCAGTTCAAGGTTTCTGCAGGCTTCTTGGCCACATAAAATGGATGTTGTGGCAACAATATTATGAAGTAGTTTAGCTAAATATTCAACAAAACCATAAGTTAGTATTAAGGTATAAAACCAAGGACACCAAATTCATGAGAGTGGTTGCTTCTGGGGAAGAAAAGAGAGGGGTAGAAAACACTGGGAATGTCAACTTTCATCTGCCTTTATGTTGTGATTAAAAACTGAAAAGAGCTTTAATCACATGCAAATTATTATATTTTTCAATTTGGGATTCTTGACATATGAGCATTTATTTAGTCACTATACTTTTTAAAACAACAATAATATTTAGAGCACTTGGATGAGAAATTTTTCTTCTTACTTCATCCACTACAATAAATTAGAATTTTCTCTGTTTTTTAAATGAAGGAATTTGTTCTTTCAAAATGAAGAAAATTATTTATAAAATGAATATAAAATTTATAAAAATTTATGAACCACTGTGATCTTCATAAAAATCATGTTCTATAGTGTTACCTTATTTAACCCTGCAGCAGTTTAGCATTTTCAGAGAATTGTAGACTTTTGTAGATGACATTCTAGGGAACTAAGCTCAGTACAAAACTTCTATAACCATGCAAGTAAATCAATCCATTCTATTGGTGAGTATATTGGTAAAAGGTTTCCAGAATTAAATCTGCTTTACATAAAGAACTAGAATTACCACACAAATTACTTTATAAAGGACGTTGCTAATCATAGAAGTTTGAAAATATTTTAAGGTACACATATGATTTGCCTATAAAAGGCAAGTAAGTAACACATACAATTATTTTACCATCAGATTTGCCATGTCTGAGCTAGTATTTAGTTTATTTGCCAAATAATTTGTTTTAGAGAAATAACTTTCAGCATTAGAGAATTAAATATGACAGAATAAATTATTCTTATTCAAATACCTAGTACTATGATGACTGAGCTCACCAGACTGTATGTATGTAAAGGCTGAATGAATCAGGTGAACATTGTGAAGGAGTGTCAAGTCAGTGGTGAAATATGGAGCCAGATGTGGCAAGACTATCACCAAGAAATGTATTTGATCTGTGGGATCACAGAGGTGTGGGCAAAACCAGGCAGAGAACAGAAAAGAAATAGGCATTCCTATTGAGGAAGAAGAAACTTCCTCTGTCAGAGAGAATAAGTGGTGGTGCTGAGCTGGCTGCAAGAGGTCAAGGAGGACTGTCACTCTTCTCATTGCTCACCAGGTGCAAGTTGAGGCAACACAAAAGGCAGCGGTAAGTGGATCACATGAACAAAAGCAAAAGGACGTTCTTTTGGATTTATTGTTTGGAATAGTGTAGGGGTAGGATTTTTCAAGTTTAAAAAATATATGACCATTATAGTACTATATCATCTTCATGAAGGATGTTACATGGATAAAATCAGATAATCAACACATGTCAATACACAAATATTGGGTGTTTGAATTACCAATGTAAAGCAAATCTTTGAGTGTATGGATGGTACTACTAAAAATGGTGAATCAAAGATTAAAGTCTGTATTTATATACATGCATTTTGCTTTATTGGCACAGATGAATCTAGCAATAAGAACATCTGCACTTAGAACAACTTGTATTGCATATTCAGATATTAGTAACTGAAAGAATAAAAATGTAAATTTTAAGCACCTTACTTAAATATTCCTCCATCTGGAAAAAATCCAGTGCCATAAAAATCAGGTTATTTCATGTTTGCTGACACGATTCATCATTGGTTTGGCTTATGCACACTCAAAATAAAATGAAGAATCAAAGCAATTACCTGATAATTTATGCCACCATTTTTTTTGTTTAAATTGAATGAATAACTATATAGCTGGACAAATTTTCCATTTAACTTTTGATAAATTATTAAATCATTAAGAAATATATTACTATGGATTATAGATTGGTATTTTCATGTTCACTTTAAGCACATATTTTGAAGAACTTTATTTTTTAATTCGAGTTTTAAAATTATATTGACATATCTGTAAAATTTATGGGTGTTTTATTGAGTCATTATCTTTTTAGACATTCTACTTTGCTTCACAAAACTGAAAAATCATCATAGAACCTGGAAGTCAGTGTTGTCTTTCTTTCTGATATATTAAAAAATGTCAAACTTAATACCCTCAGTTGGAAAACCAGCTGCAGAACTGTCTAGAAGAACCTAGTGTGCATTAGCATCACCATTTCATTATCAAACTCCCGGATAAACTAATTGTTGACTGACTAAGCAGTTCAAGAAACTGGTGTGATGCATTTAAAATCTAGACAGTGGTTATATCATTCTGGGTGTAAGACAAAGCCATATTTAAAAACAAAATAGGATTCAAAAAGGTAATGAGGGAGAGAGCTTCAAGATGGCGGAAGACTAAGACGCAGAGACCACCTTCCTCCCCACAAATACATAAGAAATACATCTACATGTGGAACTGTTCCTACAGAACAACTACTGAACACTGGCCTCAGACCTCCCAAAAGGCAAGAAACCCCCCACGTACCTGGATAGGGCAAAAGAAAAAAAGAAAAAAAACAGAGACAAAAGAATAGGGACAGGACCTGCACCAGTGGGAGGGAGCTGTGAAGGAGGAAATGTTTCCACACACTAGGAAGCCCCTTGGCGGGCGGAGACTGCGGGAGGCAGGGAACTTCGCAGCCGCGGAGGAGAGCACAGCAACAGGGGTGCGGAGGGCAAAGCGGAAAGATTCCCGCACAGAGGAACGGTGCCGACCGGCACTCACCAGCCCGAGAGGCTTGTATGCTCCCCCGCCGGGGTGGGCGGGGCTGGGAGCTGAGGCTCGGGCTTTGGTCGCAGCACAGGGAGAGGAATGGGGTTGGCAGCGTGAACACAGCCTGAAGGGGATAGAGCACCACGGCTAGCCGGGATGGGGTCCGGGAAAAGTCTGGACCTGCCGAAGAGGCAAGAGACTTTTTCTTCCCTCTTTGTTTCCTGGTGCGCGAGGAGAAGGGATTAAGAGCTCTGCTTATAGGAGCTCCAGAGACGGGCGCGAGTCGCAGCTAAAAGCGCGGACCCCAGAGACGGGCAGGAGACGCTAAGGCTGCTGTTGCCGCTGCCAAGAAGCCTGTGTGCGAGCACAGGTTACTATCCACACCTCCTTTCCGGGGAGCCTGTGCAGCCCACCACTGCCGGGTTCCCGGGAACCAGGGACAACTTACCCGGGAGAACGCACGGCGTGCCTCAGGCTGGTGCAACGTCACGGTGGCCTCTGCCGCCGCAGGCCCGCCCCTCACTCCGTGCCCCTCCCGCCCCCTCCCCCCCCAGGCCTGAATAATCCAGAGTCCCTGAATCAGCGGCTCCTTTAACCCCGTCCTATCTGAGCAAAACACAGACGCCCTCCGGCGACCTACACGCAGAGGCGGGGCCAAATCCAAAGCTGAGCACCTGGGAGCTGTGAGAACAAAGAAGAGAAAGGGATATCTCTCCCAGCAGCCTCAGAAGCAGCGGATTAAAGGTCCACAATCAACTTGATGTACCCTGCACCTGTGAAATACATGAATAGACAAGGAATCATCCCAAATTAAGGAGGTGGACTTTGAGGGCAAGATTTATGATTTTTTCCCCTTTTCCTCTTTTTGTGAGTGTGTATGTGTATGCTTCTGTGTGAGATTTTGTCTGTATAGCTTTGCTTCCACCATTTGTCCTAGGGTTCTATCCGTCCGTTTTATTTTTTTTAATTTTTTTCTTTTTTTCTCTTAATAATTACTTTTTTATTTTAATAACTTTAGTATATTTTATCATACTTTATTTTACTTTATCTTCTTTCTTTCTTTTTTCCTTCCTTCGCTCGTTCCTTCCTTCCTCCCTCTCTCCCTCCCTCCCTCCTTTTTTTCTTTCTTTCTTTCTTCCTTTCTTTCTTACTACTTCTACTAATTCTTTCTTTCTACTTTTTCTCCCTTTTATTCTGAGCTGTGTGGATGAAAGGCTCTTGGTGCTGCAGCCAGGAGTCAGTTCTGTGCCTCTGAGGTGGGAGAGCCAGCTACAGGACACTGGTCCACAAGAGACCTCCCAGCTCCACATAATATCAAACGGCAAAAATCTCCCAGAGATCTCCATCTGAACACCAGCACCCAGCTTCAGTCAACGAACAGCAAGCTACAGTGCTGGACACCCTATGCCAAACAACTAGCAAGACAGGAACACAACCCCACCCATTAGCAGAGAGGCTGCCTAAAATTATAATATGTCCACAGACACCCCAAAACACACCACCAGACGTGGACCTGCCCACCAGAATGACAAGATCTAGCCTCATCCACTAGAACACAGGCACTAGTACCCTCCATCAGGAAGCCTACACAACCCACTGAACCAACCTTAGCCACTGGGGACAGACACCAAAAACAACGGGAACTACGAACCTGAAGCCTGCAAAAAGGAGACCCCCAAACATAGTAAGATTAGCAAAATGAGAAGACAGAAAAACACACCGCAGACGAAGGAGCAAGATAAAAACCCACCAGACCTAACAAATGAAGAGGAAATAGGCAGTCTACCTGAAAAAGAATTCAGAATAATGATAGTAAAGATGATCCAAAATCTTGGAAATAGAATAGACAAAATACAAGAAACATTTAACAAGGACCTAGAAGAACTAAAGATGAAACAAACAATGATGAACAACACAATAAATGAAATTAAAAATACTCTAGATGGGATCAATAGCAGAATAACTGAGGCAGAAGAACGGATAAGTGACCTGGAAGATAAAATGGTGGAAATACCTACTGCAGAGCAGAATAAAGAAAAAAGAATGAAAAGAACTGAGGACAGTCTCAGAGACCTCTGGGACAACATTAAATGCACCAGCATTCGAATTATTGGGGTTCCAGAAGAAGAAGACAAAAAGAAAGGGACTGAGAAAATATTTAAAAAGATTATAGTTGAAAACTTCCCTAATATGGGAAAGGAAATAGTCAAGTCCAGGAAGCACAGAGAGTCCCATACAGGATAAATACAAGGAGAAATATGCCAAGACACATATTAATCAAACTGTCAAAAATTAAATACAAAGAAAACATATTAAAAGCAGCAAGGGAGAAACAACAAATAACACACAAGGGAATCCCCATAAGGTTAACTAACAGCTGATCTTTCAGGAGAAACTCTGGAAGCCAGAAGGGACTGGCAGGACATATTTAAAGTGATCAAGGAGAAAAACCTGCCACCAAGATTACTCTACCCAGCAAGGATCTCATTCAGATTTGATGGAGAAATTAAAACCTTTACAGACAAGCAAAAGCTGAGAGAATTCAGCACCACAAAACCAGCTCTACAACAACTGCTAAAGGAACTTCTCTAGGTGAGAAACACAAGAGAAGGAAAAGACCTACAATAACGAATCCAAAACAATTAAGAAAATGGGAATAGGAACATACATATCAATAATTACCTTACATGTAAATGGACTAAATGCTCCCACCAAAAGACACAGATTGGCTGAATGGATAAAAAAACAAGACCCATATATTTGCTGTCTACAAGAGACCCACTTCAGACCTAGAGACACATACAGACTGAAAGTAAGGGGATGGAAAAAAGATATTTCATGCAAATGGAAACCAAAAGGAAGCTGGAGTAGCAATTCTCATATCAGACAAAATAGACTTTAAAAGAAAGACTATTAAAAGAGACAAAGAAGGACACTACAAAATGATCAAGGGATCAATCCAAGAAGAAGATATAACAATTGTAAATACTTATGCACCCAACATAGGAGCACCTCAATACATAAGGCAAATGCTAACAGCCATAAAAGGGGAAATCGACAGTAACACATTCATAGTAGGGGACTTTAACGCCCCATCTTCACCAATGGACAGATCATGCAAAATGAAAATAAAGAAGGAAACACAAACTTTAAATGATACATTAAACAAGATGGACTTAATTGATATTTATAGGACATTTCATCCAAAAACAACAGAATACACATTTTTCTCAAGTGTTCATGGAACATTCTCCAGGATACATCATATCTTGGGTCACAAGTCAAGCCTTGGTAAATTTAAGAAAATTGAAATTGTATCAAGTATCTTTTCTGAAAACAATGCTATGAGACTAGATATCAATTACAGGAAAAGATCTGTAAAAAATACAAACACATGGAGGCTAAACAATACACTACTTAATAATGAAGTGATCACTGAAGAAATCAAAGAGGAAATTAAAAAATACCTAGAAACAAATGACAATGGAGATACGACGACCCAAAATCTATGGGATGCATCAAAAGCAGTTCTAAGAGGGAAGTTTATAGCAATACAATCCTACCTTAAGAAATAGGAAACATCTCGAATAAACAACGTAACCTTGCACCTAAAGCAATTAGAGAAAGAAGAACAACAACAACAAAAAAAAACCAAAGTTAGCAGAAGGAAAGAAATCATAAAGATCAGATCAGAACTAAATGAAAAAGAAATGAAGGAAACAATAGCAAAGATTAATAAAACTAAAAGCTGGTTCTTTGAGAAGATAAACAAAATTGATAAATCATTAGCCAGACTCATCAAGAAAAAAAGGGAGAAGACTCAAATCAACAGAATTAGAAATCAAAATGGAGAAGTAACAACTGACACTGCAAAAATACAAAAGATCATGAGAGATTACTACAAGCAACTCTATGCCAATAAAATGGACAACCTGGAAGAAATGGACAAATTCTTAGAAATGCACAACCTACCAAGACTGAATCAGGAAGAAACAGAAAATATGAACAGACCAATCACAAGCACTGAAATTGAAACTGTGATTAAAAATCTTTCAACAAACAAAAGCCAAGGACCAGATGGCTTCACAGGCGAATTCTATCAAACATTTAGAAAAGAGCTAAAACCTATCCTTCTCAAACTCTTCCAAAATGTAGCAGAGGGAGGAACACTCCCAAACTCATTCTGTGAGGCCACATTCACCCTGATACCAAAATCAGACAAGGATGTCACAAAAAAAGAAAACTACAGGCCAATATCACTGATGAACACAGATGCAAAAATCCTCAACAAAATACTAGCAAACAGAATCCAGCAGCACATTAAAAGGATCATACATCATGATCAGCTGGGGTTTATCTCAGGAATGCAAGGATTATTCAATATACGCAAATCAATCAACGTGATACACCATATTAAAAAATTGAAGGAGAAAAACCATATGATCATCTCAATAGATGCAGAGAAAGCTTTTGACAAAATTCAACACCCATTTATGATAAAAACCCTGCAGAAAGTAGGCATAGAGGGAACTTTCCTCAACATAATAAAGGCCATATATGACAAACCCACAGCCAACATCATCCTCAATTGTGGAAAACTGAAAGCATTTCTACTAAGATCAGGAGCAAGACAAGGTTGCCCACTCTCACCACTCTTATTCAACATAGTTTTGGAAGTTTTAGCCATACCAATCCGAGAAGAAAAGGAAATAAAATGTATCCAAATCGGAAAAGAAGAAGTAGAGCTGTCACTGTTTGTAGATGACATGATACAATGCATAGAGAATCCTAAAGATGCTACCAGAAAGCTGCTAGAGCTAATCAATGAATTTGGTAAAGTAGCAGGATACAAAATTAATGAAGAGAAATCTCTGGCATTCCTATACACTAATGACGAAAAATCTGAAAGTGAAATCAAGAAAACACTCCCATTTACCATTGCAACAAAAAGAATAAAATATCCAGGAATAAACCTACCTAAGGAGACAAAAGACCTGTATGCAGAAAATTATAAGACACTGATGAAAGAAATTAAAGATGATACAAATAGATGGAGAGATATACCATTTTCTTGGATTGGAAGAATCAGCATTGTGAAAATGACTCTGCTACCAAAAGCAATCTATAGATTCAATGCAATCCCTATCAAATGACGACTGGCATTTTTCACAGAACTAGAACAAAAAATTTCACAATTTGTATGGAAACACAAAAGACCCCGAATAGCCAAAGAAATCTTGAGAAGGAAAAACGGAGCTGGAGGAATCAGGCTCCCTGACTTCAGACTGTATTACAAAGCTACAGTAATCAAGACAGTATGGTACTGGCACAAAAACAGAAAGATAGATCAATGGAACAGGATAGAAAGCCCAGAGATAAACCCACGCACATATGGTTACCTTATCTTTGATAAAGGAGGCAGGAATGTACAGTGGAGAAAGGAAAGCCTCTTCAATAAGTGGTGCTGGGAAAACTGGACAGGTACATGTAAAAGTATGAGATTAGATCACTCCCTAACACCATACAAAAAAATAAGCTCAAAATGGATTAAAGACTTAAATGTAAGGCAGAAACTATCAGACTCTTAGAGGAAAACCTAGGCAGAACACTATATGACATAAATCACAGCAAGATCCTTTTTGACCCACCTCCTAGAGAAATGGAAATAAAAACAAAAGTAAACAAATGGGATCTAATGAAACTTCAAAGCTTTTGCACAGCAAAGGAAACCATAAACAAGACAAAAGATGACCCTCCGAATGGGAGAAAATATTTGCAAATGAAGCAACTGACAAAGGATTAATCTCCAAAATTTATAAGCAGCTCATGCAGCTCAATAAGAAAAAAACAAACAACCCAATCCAAAAATGGGCAGAAGACCTAAATAGACATTTCTCCAAAGAAGATATACAGACTGCCAACAAACACATGAAAGAATGCTCGACATCATTAATCATTAGAGAAATGCAAATCAAAACTACAATGAGATATAATCTCACACCATTCAGAATGGCCATCATCAAAAAATCTAAAAACAATAAATGCTGGAGAGGGTGTGGAGAAAAGGGAACCCTCTTGTACTGTTGGTGGGAATGTAAATTGATACAGCCACTGTGGAGAACAGTATGGAGGTTCCTTAAAAAACTACAAATAGAACTACTATATGACCCAGCAATCCCACTACTGGGCTTATACCCAGAGAAAACCATAATTCAAAGAGAGTAATGTACCAAAATGTTCATTGCAGCTCTATTTACAATAGCCCGAAGATGGAAACAGCCTAAGTGTCCATCATCAGATGAATGGATAAAGAAGATGTGGCACATATATACAATGGAATATTACTCAGCCATAAAAAGAAATGAAATTGAGTTATTTGTAATGAGGTGGATGGACCTAGAGTCTATCATACAGAGTGAAGTAAGTCAGAAAGAGAAAGACAAATACCGTATGCTAACACATATACATGGAATTTAAGGAAAAAGAATGTCATGAAGAACCTAGGGGTAAGACAGGAATAAAGACACAGCCCTACTAGAGAATGGACTTGAGGATATGGGGAGGGGGAAGGGTAAGCTGTCACAAGGCGAGAGAGAGTCATGGACATATATACACTACCAAATGTAAGGTAGATAGCTAGTGGGAAACAGCCACATAGCACAGGGAGAACAGCTCGGTGCTTTGTGACCACCTGGAGGGGTGGGATAGGAAGGGTGGGAGGGAGGGAGACGCAAGCAGGAAGAGATATGGGAACATATGTATAACTGATTCACTTAGTTATAAAGCAGAAACTAACACACCATTGTAAAGGAATTATACTCCAATAAAGATTTTTTAAAAAAAGAAAGAATATAAAGAATGCATATTTGCTAAACAAAAAACAAACAAACAAACAAAACATTATGCTAAGTGAAAGAAACCAGTCATAAAAGACCACATAGTGAATTATTTCGTTTATATGAAATGTCCAGAATAGGGAAATCTATACAGACAGAAAGCAGAACAGCAGTTGGCTAGGGTTGAGGTGGGGTGGGGAGTGAGAAAAAAAAAAAATCAAGTTTATAGAACATGTTTGCATATTGCTATAGGTGAAAGAAAATGACAGTTTGAAAAATTGCAGATAGAATGCTTACTTTATATTACATGTTATTAAGGTCTTATTGTTAATGTTAATTGTGATAATGCTGTTGTAGGAGAGAGAGAGAAGGAGTGAGGAAGATTTTTTTTTTTTTTTTTTTTTTGCTGTACGCGGGCCTCTAACTGTTGTGACCTCTCCCGTTGCGGAGCACAGGCTCCGGACGTGCAGGCTCAGCGGCCATGGCTCACGGGCCTAGCCACTCCGCGGCATGTGGGATCTTCCCGGACAGGGGCACGAACCCGTGTCCCCTGCATCGACAGGCGGACTCTCAACCATTGTGCCACCAGGGAAGCCCGAGGAAGAGAGATTTGATCCAATATAGAGATGTGTACTTACATGCTAATTTATTTATGGATTAAAAAAAGCTATGACATTTGGGTTTTTCTTTGGAACACTCTAGTGAAGGGATTAAGATTTGTGGATGTAGAGTTAAGATTGTCAAATTTTGATAATTAATTCACTAAGTCCTGAGTACACAGAGGTTTTGTTTGTAGGCAAGTGTCATGATGACCTCTCCTTTATGGGCCAGGAAAGGTTCTAAAAGCTTTTCACCTCTATAAACCTCATGACAACCCTAAAAAGTGGCTATCTTATTATCCTGTTTTACAGATTCATAACTGAGTCTCAGAGAAATTAAATATTTGCTTAGCTATATCTCTGCAAATCTTAACAAATGTATCACCTCATATCGTCAGACAGGAAACTGGTTCTTCTAAAGTTAGTGTCATATTTCTGGAAGAGGATGCTCAGTGATCCTACTATTATGTGAGGTGATCTAGGGAGACATGGGTACTACCAATTTCTTCTTCCCTTTCATTCTACTTTTGTTATTATTTTAATGTCTTTTTATTGCCATAAAACTAGGTTTGAAAGATTTTATTTTATCAGGAGCGGCCTGAAATGTTAAAAATAAAGCAAGGATATTTTTGAGGGATATCAGAAATATTAGCCAGAAAGATGACAGTGAAGGCAGGGATAAAGACCCATAATTTGATAAACTTTTGTTAAATGACAGGAAGAAGGGAACTGTTCACATACTTCTGTGATGTACAAAATAAACCTGGTATAACCCACAGCCAATCTTATCCAAGAGTTAGGATCTCTCTCTCTCTCTTTCGTTTCTCTCTCTGTCTAGCTGTTTATCCACCTATGCTGTTATTATTTTGGTGACTCCATCCTCCACCACAAGATATATTTTGCATAGAGAAAAGTGCATAAAATAGTCAAGTTTGAGGGATTCTCAAAAGCAAATGTCCATTTAACTATTACCTTCGTAAGGAAATTAGAGATTTCCAGAACTCAGAAGATCCCTATTGGTCATTTCACAACAAAGTCCTCCCTGCACTTTAGTATGTGACCCCAACCCTGACATACATGATAATAAGTTTATTATTTGTAATTGTTATATAAAAATATGCATTCTTAAAACATAAGATTGTTTTCTAAATTTTAAACTTGAGAGTAGAAGTATACCATATTTACTGTTTTGTGACTGTATTTTTCATAGAAACTTATGTTTGTGAAGTGTACCTGTGTTGTTGCTTATAGCTGCAATTAACTCATTTTCCTTGCTTTAAGAATTCCAATGTGTGATTATATACCATGATTTATTTATAAATATTTCTACTAGTGGATTTGTAGGTTGTTACCAATTTATTATGATTTAATTGTAATTGAACATTTTAGCATATGCATCCTGGTACACATATAAAGTTTCTGAAGGGTGTTCACCTAGGAATACAGTTAGAAAGTCATAAGGTATGTCTATGTCCTGTTTAAATAGATAATGCCAAGCTGTTTACAAAGTAACTGTAGCAATTTACACTCCCTGCTACTTCTATTCATAAGACATAATATTCCTATTAAAATTTACATTCCATTTTAAATATGAGGTTCAACACTTTAACACAATCATTGTATAGGTGATTACATTAATTAACTGTCAACTGTTTACTGACATTTTGCATAATCCTGATAACATTTTTTTTAGCAAGTTTCATATTTTAATCTAGGTATATACATGAGATGAACCAGATCTACTGCAATGCATAAATACATATTTTGGCTATGTTGTTACTGCTTTCATTCAACTTTTCATGAACATGTGGTATATTTTTGGCTTCATGCCAAGGCTTGTCTTCAAGGAGGATTTCTCTAGGAGATGGTTTTTCAAGGAGAATTTAATGGAGCCATGTGAAACATTCACTTGAAAGGGAACACAATAAATATGATTTTGCTGTCTTTTTATCTTCACTTTTTAGACATACATATTCATACTTGAAATTATTTGTTGCTATATAATTTCATATTTCCCTCTATAAAGCCTACCCTCATAAATTTTATCTATTAAATTATATATATTTATTATTCATTGGCCTGATACAATTATTTTAGAGGTTATATTTTTCCATTAAGACAACTAGAAAAAATATTTATAAAATGATGAATTTTAATTTTAGCAGAAGAATATCTGCCTGTATATTTCATGTATACACTTTTTAAGCTGGAACAACACTATAAACATAAAAAAATTAAAGCAAGTACATGACAATCTATAATTTCAAGATGAAGACTGTACATTAAAATGATTAAAAATGTATATTCCACTTAATTTTCAACTATAAGCAATATTCTTATCTATAAGGAAGAAACTTAATCAAATTTTAAGTTGTTAGTTAGAAGACATGGTATCATCATCCACTATCCTGATTCAGAAAAAGTCCACCTACCAATGCAGAGAGAGAGTATGAGTCCTAGATAGGGCTTTACCTTTGGGGAGACTAGCTGCCATATGGTGGCTGATTAACTATATCAGATCTCTTCCACCTTGGAGGTAGTAAGATACATAATTATGTTATTCATTTTACCTCTGACAGCACAGTCATTAAGATGCTCGCAGATTGCTTGTTTCATCAGTGTGGTATCATACACACATACATACATACATACAGTGGTATCATACAATGTGGCATAATTAGTACACAACATTTTCTTGGATCAAAGGATTCCATTTGCGAAAATCTACTGAAGATTTAGCTAAGGTGCTGGCTTATGGGCAACTTTGCAGAGTTGGACAGCACTCCTCAGCCATAGAGTGTGCACACGAGACAAATAGTCAATATATAAGTCTAATCCCAATAGCTAGAATGCATGGGTTTTTGAGCCAAAGAGTGAAATTAGGACTCTCTCATTAACACTCTTATTAATGCACTTGAGGAATTTATGCTGCTCCTATCTGTAACCCTAAGCTCTGATTGGTTTGAGATGCTTTAATTTCTCACTCTTGTAACTGTAGGTTTTATCTCAGTAAAGTCTTTTTACCGAAGTTTTGTTCAGTCTACTTTCATGGGAAACTGGGTTAAGAGAATAAATATTCAACATGTGTATTTTAAAATTTTACTTAGTGATCAGATGAACATAGGGGAATTACTCAATTGGAATTTATATCCTTAATAATTTAATATGAGACTTCTATTTTGTAATAGGAGAGGGATTTTTTGTTAGTAATTTGTTTTCATTTATAAATGAATGAATGGTATTTTTCACTGAACATTTTTTGATGACTCTTTATAGTAGACATAAGACATGGTATCTCAGCCTCCTTATTATGTAATTGCAGCTATGTTAAATTCTGTAATAAAAAATTCAAAGAATCATAACATTCTTGTCTGTTTCTCAGAGTTTTAGTGATAATAAAATTGATAATGAAACATTCTGAAAGTTCTTAATTTTTCAGTATCTGTAAGTAACTATTTGTCACTTATCACTAATTGTATCAATAATTCATTGTACTGTGTTGGCCAAAAAGTTCATTCGGGTTTGCCGTGTTACAGAAAATCCGAACGAACTTTTTGGCCAACTCAAATGAGGTTATCATTGTTGTCAATATAGCACATTCCCAAACTCCTCCTTGTAATTTTCTTGCAAGACTCTTTGTGGAACTCCCTTTTCACTTTGGATGGAAGCTTCTTATCATATTGCCCTGCATCCTATCTACCCCCCAGGCAACATGTACATTACATAATCAGAGTATCTTAGGTATGACAAGAAATATTTCCTTGATATTTATATATGGATATTGACAAATATTTTTCTATGTGTAAAAACTAGTGAGAGAATGAAGTCAGAGAAGAATGCACAGAGTCAAAATATGGTCAGTGTTCTATCACTGCAATTTAAGACAAAGAGTATAATTTGTACCTAAAGCCAACTCCTCTCCACTCCTCTTTCTGAGAGGCAGATATATTCTCTAGTTGGAATTGGGTTTCTCACTTTTAAAGAAAACAAGCATTCTAATATATTCCTCTATCTATAATCATGCCAACACTAAGCCCATTTATAATTGACCAGATAATTTATCTATGTTGCCGATTGCTAGAAGGAAAAGTTAATAATAAGCATTATCAAAATAAGTCTGTGTTATTTAAATTTTTCAGCTATCACACTGCTTGTACAGCTTTTCATTAATTTGATATTAACATTCTTTGAAAATATGGGTATTATATGGTAGGTAGCTAGTTTATTTATAAATATAGGGTGCACTGTGACTAACATAAAGATAATGAAGAATATTGCTTGTAAGAGATGAAAAAAATGTTCATATATATAGTGTCCTCTTCTGGAGATGAGTACATAAACTAAATAAGACTTGGTAGAAAGCATGAAAAATAAAAGACATACAATCAACCTGCTGACTTCTTGATGTATAAAGCTCTTGATGTATAATGCTTCCTATTTTTCTCTCTAAGGCCAAATCTATACAAACAATGTAGAGAAAAGTACACTAAGACAAGAGTCTGAATGATCAAGTTTAACACACACACACACACACACACACACACATCTTACATGGTTGAAGAAAATTTGATGTGAGGTTCTGAAATCTGTATCTATCTCTTCAAATGTTCTTGTATTATGTAAAACAAATTGCTTATACCTTAAGAAAATTATACTTAATTTTGAACACCACTATTCAAGAGATTATACAAATTACAGGATATATTATTTCTTCTACTGAAACTTACAGGTATTCAACATGTCCTTGGTAAATTCATGAATTGACCAACAACTATTTGTCTGTCTGGATATACAAAGTCAAAAGCCCTTATCCTCACTCTCAAGATGTTTATATCAAACAGAATAAATTAGTGACTATCTGGGTGTATATATAAAGACTAACGGAATGGTTGAATGGATAGTTGAATAATATATAAGTCTGATTGGAAATATAACATAATTATAGATGAAATAATAGTAATGTAAAGTTATAAATGCCATATTAAATGTTATGTGAAGTAATAATGATTCTAAAGTGTGATATTTCTGGACATAGTCAAAGAAGTATACAAAAGTTGATATCAAAAGGGAAGGGATATTTATTAAGCATAGAAAAATTTAGAACACATTTGGGGTGCAAACATGAGTAAATGCATCTAACCTATGGGGGAGTAAGTAAGTAAACTACATAGGAAGTAAACCATGTAGAAAAGTTCACTTGTATAAGTGCTAGAGGGAGATATATAATGAAGTATTAGTTGAATTCTAAAGAATGTTTAGATTACGGGATTTGTGCTTTAACCTCTAAGTGATTCAATGCCATAATATGTGGATACTCTTTTTTTTTTTAAACCAGCCCTTCAAAAAATATTAAAAAGGCTTCTTTGTAGCATTTACTGATTTCCTGATATAAATATTACTGATACAACCATGGATAATATCAAGTTACAAAAAGTGATGTTACTGAATGGAATTAGGATGGAATGTACACAATTTCCTTCCAGGAGAAGGTACTAACTGAATTCAGCACACCATTGGTTGATGACACTGATCTAGTATGGAGATCTTCAAGTCTGGTATATCCTATGTCCAGTGAGCCAGACTGAAAGAAGCTCTGCTAGGAAACAATTCTAATCATGTGGGTAAGGGCTTATGATAAAATGTGACATTGAGAATGAGAAAGAAGAAAGAAGTCTTTGAGGGTTAACAAAAAGGGAGAAATGTTCAATGATAGATTTGAAAGACTAGACAAGGAGGAAGGAGGAGCTGAGTGTAAAGTGCTCCAGTAAAAAATATAATGATACTTTTTAATAAAATAGGGTTGGGAAGTTTATTTGCTAGTATGAAATATGTACCTATGTTTCTGTAACATTTACATCCTTCAAAAACTGTTACTATTTAATTGGGTTTAATTCTTGTATTTCCATGGTCCTTTAAGCTAATATTGTAATGTGTGTTTCCCTTATCCTTGAAAAATAAATAAACACAATAACCCATGAAAATTCTTTAAAACCTGTTATCCTTATCTATTCTTTTCTTGCTTATTTTCTTCATTCCTTTATTTTCTTATAAATTCTTTGTCTCATATAGGTTTTAAATATTTCCTCTAGTCTGTGACTAGTTTTTTAAAATGTTTTGTTTAATATTATGTAATCAAATGCATTAGTCTGTTCCTTTATGATTCCTTTATCTTGTAGCATTTTATTTTTTTAATTTTTTTAACAGTTTTATTGGAGTATAATTGCTTTACATAATTGTTGTGTTAGTTTCTACTGTATAACAAAGTGAATCAGCTATACATATACATATATCCCCATATCCCCTCCCTCTTGCGTCTCCCTCCCACCTTCCCTATCCCACCCCTCTAGGTGGTCACAAGCAGCAAGCTGGTCTCCCTGTGCTATGTGGCCGCTTCCCACTAGCTATCTATTTTACATTTGGTAGTGTATATATGTCATTGCCACTCTCTCACTTTGTCTCGGCTTACCCTTTGCCCCTCCCCATGTCTTCAAGTCCGTTCTCTACATCTGTGTCTTTATTCCTGTCCTGCCCCTAGGTTCTTCAGAACCATTTTTTTTAAATTCCATACATATGTGTTAGCATACGTATTTGTTTTTCTCTTTCTGACATACTTCACTCTATGTGACAGACTCTAGGTTCATCCACCTCATTACAAGTAACTCAATTTCATTTCATTTTATGGCTGAGTAATATAACATTTTATATATGTACCACATCTTCTTTATATATTCATCTGTCCATGGACGCTTAGATTGCTTCCGTGTCCTGGCTATTGTAAATAGTGCTGCAATGAACATTGTGGTACATGACTCTTTTCAAATTATGGTTTTCTCAGGGTATATGCCCAGTAGTGGGAGTGTTGGGTCATATGGTAGTTCTATTTTTAGTTTTTTAAGGAACCTCCATACTATACTCCATAGTGGCTGTATCAAATTACATTCTCACCAACAGTGAAAGAGGATTCCCTTTTCCCTTTTCTCCACACCCTCTCCAGTATTTATTGTTTGTAAAATTTTTTTTTCTTTTTTTTTTTTTTTGTGGTACGCAGGCCTCTCACTGTTGTGGCCTCTCCCGTTGCGGAGCACAGGCTCTGGATGCACAGGCTCAGCAGCCATGGCTCATGGGCCCAGCCACTCCGTGGCATGTGGGATCTTCCCAGACTGGGTCACGAACCCGTGTCCCCTGCATCGGCAGGCGGACTCTCAACCACTGCATCACCAGGGAAGCCCTGTTTGTAGATTTTCTGATGATGGCCATTCTGACCAGTGTGATATGATACCTCATTGGAGTTTTGATTTGCATTTCTCTAATGATTAATGATGTTGAGCATCTTTTCATGTGTTTGTTGGCATTCTGTATATCTTCTTTGGAGAAATGTCTATTTAGGTTTTCTGCCCATTTTTGAATTGCGTTCTTTGTTTTTTTGATATTTAGCTGCATGAGCTGCTTATATATTTTGGAGATTAATCCTTTGTCAGTTGCTTCGTTTGCAAATATTTTTCCCATTCTGAGGGTTGTCTTTTCATCTTGTTTATGGTTTCCTTTTCTGTGCAAAAGCTTTGAAGTTTCATTAGGTCCCATTTGTTTATTTTTGTTTTTATTTCCATTTCTCTAGGAGGTGGGTCAAAAAGGATCTTGCTGTGATTTATGTCATAGAGTGTTCTGCCTATGTTTTCCTCTAAGAGTTTGATAGTGTCTGGCCTTACATTTAGGTCTTTAATCCATTTTGAGTTTATTTTTTTCGTATGGTGTTAAGGAGTGTTCTAAATTCATTCTTTTGCATGTAGTTGTCCAGTTTTCCCAGCACCACTTATTGAAGAGGTTGTCTTTTCTCCATTGCATATTCTTGCCTCCTTTATCAAAGATAAGGTGACCATATGTGTGTGGATTTATCTCTGGGCTTTCTATCCTGTTCCATTGATCTATATTTCTTTTCTCTGTGCCAGTACCATACTGTCTTGATTATTGTAGCTTTGTAGTATAGTCTAAAGTCAGGGAGCCTGCTTCCTCCAGCTTCATTTTTCTTTCTCGAGATTGCTTTGGCTATCAGGGTCTTTTGTGTTTCCATACAAATTGTAAAGTTTTTTGTTCTAGTTCTGTGAAAAATGGCATTGGTAGTTTGATAGGGATTGCATTGAATCTGTAGATTGCTTTGAGTAGTATAGTCATTTTCACAATGTTGATTCTTCCAATCCAAGAACATGGTATATATCTCCATCTGTTTTTATTATCTTTAATTTCTTTCATCAATGTCTTATAATTTTCTGCATACAGGTCTTTTGTCTCCTTAGGTAGGTTTATTCCTAGGTATGTTATACTTTTTGTTGCAGTGGTAAATGGGAGTGTTTCCTTAATTTCTCTTTCAGATTTTTCATCATTATTGTATAGGAATGCAAGAGATTTCTGTTCATTAATCTTGTATCCTGCTATTCTTATACTCTAAGTTTGCTATACCTGAAGAGAAAAGTAGTTTCTCACTTGATCATTCAGATCCCCCCCCATTTAAAAACTTTTATATTGCGCCAAATTTGTGTTTCTCTTCATCAGTTTTCCTTAGATCTTTTTACAATACTGCTTTTCCAAAGAAGTTTGACAGAAGCCAAACTGACTGTATAAATTTGACACTCTTGTGAGGGGATAATTTTTCACTGGACATGAATATATCAGACTGATGGTTGTTTTAATGAGTATGTTTAAAGCTCTGATCTCATACATATTCTGAGAAATTTTACACCAAAAAATATTCTACAAGTTTGCAATTACTCACAGTAGTAATATTTGGTAGTACCTAATGTTCTGTAACTTTTTCATAGGCTGTTTCACTCCATTACTCCTTGCAGAACAAATTCTGTCCTTTCTGCATTGGTAAACAAGTATATGTTTGATTACTAGGGTTTTATTTTGTTTCAGTAATGAGTGTAATGTAATATATAGAGGTAGTAGGTGAGAAAATTAGAGGCATTTTTAATGACTGGTGTAATATTAAAAAATAAACAAATTTTACTCATTACCATCATGTAAGCCTTGTCTCCTACAAGAAAATATTTCAAGCTCTTTAACACAAATTCTTATTCAAACTAGTAACATTTACAGAAAAATATTTTATTCATGTATATCATATGCAGAAAAGTTCACCAATCAAAAGTAAACAATTTGATGAATTTTTCACAAAATGGATGAACTGGTATAACTGGTACCTGGATGAAGACACAGAAATTTACTAGACATTCTGGAACCCCTTCTCTGGGGCTCCAAACACTACTTTTCCCTAAGATTACTATTATTCTAGTTTGTAGCCTCATAAATTAATGTGTCATATTAGTTTTTGAATATTATGTAAATGATGTACAATATATGTGCATTTTTTGGACTGGCTTCTTTCATTCAACGTTATGTTGATCCATATGGTTGTGTGTGATTATGATTCATTCTCATTGCCTATAGTATTATTTTGTTGTAGAAATATCATATAATATACTTATCAATTTGACTATTGATGGCATTTGCATTGTTTTCCTTTTAGGCAAGTATAATTAATGTCACTTTAAACATCCCAGTACATATCTTTTTTGTGAATAAATGTACATATTTACTCAGGACTATACCTATGAATAAAATTTCTGAGTCATAGTATATTTACAGATCAGTTTTATTAGATTCTATCTACCAGTTTTACATTCCTATTAGGCAAGTATAAGAGTTTAAGCTGCTGTCAATATTTGATATTTTCCTCATTTTCATTTTAGGAATTTTGATGGGTGTGTAGTAGTAAGATATTGCAGTGTTAATTTGCATTTTCTTGATGACCAATAAAATGATTACTTTTAATATGTTCATTGGCTGTTTGGATATTCTATTTCTTAAAGACCTTATTCTATTCATTTTTCTACATATATATTGGATTACCCATTGATTACAAAATTATATATAATTAATTACCAGCCACCTATAAAATTAATATGAATTCTGTTAGGTTTATGATGATTAAACACAGCACAAAGGAGTCTCTAGCCTTGAAATAGAAGATTTCAACTGAAATGATGATGTCAGTGGATTGCTAGTGGTTGTTTGAAGTTCCGAACACACTTTCATGCAATTGTTAATGGGTTTTTCCACAGCAAAGCTATGTTGCTGCTACCAGAACAAGGGTTAGAGGAGTGGTAGGCAATGCTTTCTTGTCAAGAAAATAATGGCAGATATCCACTACATTCCTTTTAGTGGTGGATGGAAGAACAGAAATGGACCTCCCATTGGAGGTTACAATTTGATACTAACTCCCTCATACTAATCATTTTAAGCAGGGAGATAAATTAAAATACTTTAGTAAGGATGAATGACTAGAGTTGAGCAAAAAAGGGTATTATACTTATTAGAATATAACACTGTGATATCATAATGAGAAAAATCTTGAGGAATGCTTAAATGGATAAATATTTTTGATAAAATTAATACTGGTGCAAGTTCAAATGTAGGATTCAGGTTTAAATATGGAATCAATATTGAAATATTTTCACTTAAATGCTTTTGTAAATATATTGCAACTCTCTTAGTACAACCTATACACAGTGAATAATGAGATTAGAAATCATTTAAAGCATGTGTTTTTTCCAAGTTATTACTAATCATTTGTAATTGAAAATTAAAAATAGCCTTTGATAGTTGTTGCCTTTTTACTGAGTCATGATGTTTGTTGGAAGTACTAAAGAAGAAGTGGTTTTCTTTTTTTTTTTTTTTCCAGAGAGTGATTCTTCCAATGTTTTTATCAGGAAACATGGCCACCTCTCATTAAATGACAAGGCTTCATGTGATAAATAAATTAGTTTACCCAAAAGGACTAAAGTAAAAGTGTGATTACAAATAGAAATAAATAAGGAGAGAGAGGGTTATGATTCTATGCAGTGGGGTGGAATGAGAAGAATAAAAGAAAGTCAAAGTAAGAAAGGGAGGGAAAGAAAGAGAGGATAGGAAAATTAAAGAAATAGGGAGAAAAGACTCAATTTAGAAGGCAGGACACAAGCTGAAGAAAAAAGAGAAAATGATCAAACAGTGTTTGGAAGGAACACTAAGGAAACCTTAGAGCCAGCCAAACAGTGATGCTAAGTCTGATGCTGAGATATTTGCAAAGGGAGTTAGTAAGCCACTGCAAAGCATAAAAGAGCAAGATAAGAGAGCCACCAGTTCAGCAAAAGAGATCAATGCTGATGTTCTGGGATATATTGAAAAAGGACAATAAAGAGAGTTAAAATGAGGCACAGGTGTAGCTAACTCTGGTGATTGAACTGTTGCCCAAAACTGTGGGAGGCTGGATTAGTCATCTCAAAAAAAAAAAAATCAGTTTTTATATAGGTGACTTAGAGACATCAGGGTATAGTCTCTTTTAAAAAATTGTCCTTGCTTTGTTTAATTTAAATGCATACTCAAGTTCAATTATCCTAGTTCTCAATGATTGGCAGCCCCCCAAATTTATAAAGAACACATGTACAAATTTCATATCAGCTCACTATTCACTGGCAACTAAAATACAGCTTTTGTATTTTAATCTGAATTCCATATAACAACTTACAAGTTTATATCTAAGTTTAGGTCCAAAAGATGTATTTCAGGGTTACTTTAAGAAGATTTATTTGAATATTTGATTGCATTTGCCATTGTTATTTCATAAAGCTTGTGGAAAACAACAAAAAAGTACTATTACAAGTGATAGGAAGGATAGGTCCTATAGAGTTAATAGAACTGAAGAAAAATGTAATAAGAACTCATTAAGTATACTGTATCAGTTTTCACTAGACTTGGTAGGATGTATTCCTTGATGCTGTGTCCATTGAAAATAAATTGTTGAAAAACTTGTTTATAATTCAAGGAGTACTTTCTTTTTGTCCTTTGGAAAGAGAGCTACTATGTATAATATTAATTTGTTGTTCAAAGTACTGCCATTTGATTTTGGTACAAGATTTAAAACAATGTTTTTATGAAATTAATAATATGAACATAAGAACATAATTTATTCTCAAATCTTAATTTATTCTCAAATATTTCCATTCCCATACTAAAATTCTAGTTAATAATCCTAAATATATATGAATTACTTTAATTTCTGGAAGATCTTGTCAATTGTCTGAATGTCAAACTGATGGCCAGATTGGTTTCTAGATCAAGAAGACTAGGCATTTTGCCTTAGATCTGGTTAAAGCACAATTATATGCAGGCATACAGCTTTAGATTTAGATTCAGAACTATAAATAATACACATGATCTGTATGATTTTTAAATTTATAGTCTATGTCAGAGGTCATTAAACTGCAGCCCATAAGCCAAATCTGCCCCCTGAACTATTTGTCTACGGCCCATGAACTAAGAATGTTTTATTTATTTTCATTCTTAAAGGTTATTTTAGGGCTTCCCTGGTGGCGCAGTGGTTGAGAGTCCGCCTGCTGATGCTAGGGGAAGCGGGTTCGTGCCCCGATCTGGGAAGATCCCACATGCCGCGGAGCGGCTGGGCCCGTGAGCCATGGCCGCTGAGCCTGCGCGTCCGGGGCCTGTGCTCCGCAACGGGAGAGGCAGCGACAGTGAGAGGCCCGCGTACTGCAAAAAAAAAAAATATATATATATATATTATTTTAAAAATTTAAGAATATGTGACAGAGACCATATGTGACTAACAAAGTCTAAAATGTTTTTCATCTGACCTTTTACAGGAAAATTGTATTGACTTCTGGTCTATGTGCATGATTCCCCACCCCCACCCCCAATTTCTTGTCCAGTACACAGCCTGTGTAGCTGTACATGGCTGTTTTGAGCAAAGTAATTACTTTAGAGTCACTGAAACTTACAGAACACTAGTTCATGAGTCATGCTCCTTGAATGATTCTTCTCCCATTTTATTTGCCCTTATGTCTAAACCAAAACAATAGCAAACAAAAATCTAGAAGAAACAACAACGAAAACATCCTCCGCAAAACCAAAACCAAAAATATTGGTTTAGTCTAGGCCAATTCTCAATCCTTGACCTCCTTAGTCTGGTCAGTTTTGAGGAATAGTGTGTATGTCTGGTGTTCCTCAAAGCTAAATAGAAGAAATCTTTCTCTTGCTATTCAATAAAAGCACAACATGAAGCTGTTATCTTACTGTTATCTGGCTACTGGCCATGATTATTCCAGAGAAAACAAGCCAAAAGTAACGTAACAAAAATAAGATCCATATTTTTAACTGCTATTTGTGTAGTTGTGGGTTTTTTTCAGGTCAGCAAAGGTTAGAAATAACAGGTGTGTAGAATTCTTAAATGCAAATACCAACTTTAAAAAGCCTTATAGTGAGCTATTCCCATGATATGTAAGCCAACTATAACCTGAATATACCAAAATCATATTCTGTTTCTACACAGAAAGATGATGTGAACTCCCTAGAAGACACAGCACAAATTTAATTATTAAGAAGAAACTAGGATAATAAGAAAATCGCTAGGAAAGAAACAAGAAACAGAAAAATTCAGCTAATCTCTTATTTCCTCAATATAAAAAGGAGATACACCATGAGCTTTGTGCTTTCCCTTTTAAGTGAGAATCCAAAAAAGAACAAAATAGATAGAAAGAATAAAAACAACGTCAATCCCAATTATTGTCATATGTTTGGGTAGATACAGAAGTTCTATGCATACCTTGAGGTTGCCGTGACTCGGTTTTATGAAAATGATTTACAGATAAGTTTGTTTCCTTGAGGAAGCTACAGGTATGCTATTTAAATAAGAAATAGATATAGACCACAGTAAGCAGAGCTATTATAGTTTTCAAAAATCTTTGAAAAGAACGTGTACATGAACATTTAACATCTGGTTTAGAAATTATATAATCATAAAACTTGGTCTTACTGCATATTGAAGGCAAAAGGATAAGATTACACAGTAGGCAAGTATTTTTGAGGGATATACAATGATAAGACACTTATGGTATAAAACACACAATGTCTAACGAAACACAGATTTTAGTTATAATATCACTACATATTTAAGTGTGTATAGATCAAATAACAACTGTTAGAACCAAGTATAGTCATATAATTTTTCCTGTAATCAATCAATTTTATTTTGAAAGATATATAAAAAGGAATAATAAGTTTATGATGTAAAAGTTTTCTTAAATACTTGTGGGAATTGAACACATTAGATGTCTAAATAAAAGGAAACAACAAGTAGACAACTGGACATGAGGAGGCCCAATTTCCTTGTTTACTACCAACCATCTATATGACTTAAGAGAGTCACCTAAAGAAATTACCGTTCATGAAGCATAGATGATGAATGATGTACATAGATGTACAGAATACTTTACAACTGCCTTGAATTTTTACAGTAGCTTTATGAAGTAAGAATTATCCCAATGTTACAGATAAGACACTGAGATTCATTAACTATTCAAGGTCACACCATAAGTAAATGATAGAGCCATGTTTTGAACTGGAGTCTAACTTGTAAGCTGATACACTCTTTTCATGACTTGATGCCTACGTTTCTCAGGATCTTATTTTCTGCTAAATGAGGGCCCTGAGTTATCTTATCTCCTTTATTCCTTCTAACTCTATCAATTTCTATATTCTTTCTTTACTATTGGGTACATCTCTTCCTTAAATTTACTTTCTTCTCTCAGTTCACTTCTTTATGTTTTTTCTGATCACTACTCTTCTTCCACCTATTCTTATATATAAGGAATTAAAATTTCTCAACATTCTTTTCTTGGCTTTCTTTTATTCTAATTCTATATATCCTAGTTCTGGATTTTATTTACTTTCATTTTTAAAGTAATCCATGCCCATGGCAATAATCATATTATATAAAATGATATTGCTATTTAATTCACAGTATTACCCAAAGAGAAGAGAGATTAAAAAATTTCACTACTGGAAAATATAAGTATTATTTTATAGTTTTATCAATGTTTCTTCATATCTTAAAACCAAAAGTCAGAGTTTCAAAATATACCATTGTTGCCAAGGAATACTATGACCTGAAATTACATGTAGGTGTATGTACATATATGTTTGTTCTTAAGAGCAATGATATTTATTTAGTCTATTCCTAAAACAGTGATTTTTGTTTGTTTGTTTTCTGGAGAGTTTTCTTTATACTGGTGTAACAAGTTCCTAAATAATTGTCACATTATCAGATTCTGTTCTGGACCATAAATACAAATGTGTCAGAAAGTTAAAATGCTATATCCATTTTATAGGACAAAGGTTTATGACATTTCTACTTAAAAGTTGTGCAAGAAAATAAACACCATACAAATGTTGCTGAAGCTTCTATCTGGATAAAAGAATGGCTAAGAAGACTAAGTCTTAAAAAACAAACAATTCAGTAAACTAACATCTGCCAATATACCTTCTAGAAAATATTAGTATAATAGGTCATGACAACATTTTAATTTTCAATTTCTTGCACATGCCCCAATTTTCTATAAAACATAAATTTTTTGGAATTATGGCACTTTATTAGAAAAAAAAACCCAAAAAGCTGGAAACCCCCGACTATGGATATCAATTGGCACACTTTAACCATCAAGGTGAAGTTTACATCTCTTTAATGGAAGGAGTAGTCAATAGATTGACAGAGGAGTATCTCAGGTTGGGGAGCACAGGGTGGCAGCGCAAAATTTTAAATTTTAATTAGATCTAATTTATCATTTTTTATCTTTTATGGACAATTAATATGATAAATGTCTAATTCATGAGTATATAGCTAGATCTACATTTGCCAATTCACATAATTTTCTGTTTCTATGCAAGAATCAAGGATGTCTTATTGTGTCCAAAGTTTATCATAGGCACTATGTGGAGTAAATAAGGATGTTTGGAACTTTTCTGCCTTATCTAAATAATGAGTGTAAATAAAAGTCAAGGTAACTCTCCCCTCAGAAGTTAACATTCATGTAATCTGTTTATGATGGCCTCAATTCACAGAGAGTAGTCGAGTAAAAGTATGTCATATGTCCCAAAATAACCATCCTCTCCATAGATTAGTTGATGATCTTGAAACTCCCTCTGAAACTTAAGTATGCTCCATTCAGTAAATATATGCTCCTAAAACCTGTAAAGTCACGCTATTTAATATTCCCCCAAACAATACATTCAAGTTGACCATGATATGGCTGTTTCCAAATTTATCCCCATTTGAAAAAAATGAGAGAGAATGGTGACAGAGACAGGGATGGGGAAGTTGCAGAGAGAGAGAGAGAGAGAGAGAGAGAGAGAGAGAGAGACCTTCCCAACCAGGTAGTTTCTATATTTTAGATCAATTACTTGGATTACATGTCCTGAATGTTGTCCTGAATATAAATACGGCTTTTATAAAGATGCATAACATTCATTGTGAAGGTGTTTTTAAAATGTGTAGTCCAACTGGATTGTTCTAAGTATCTCATTTTGAATAATAGCTCAATAGGTGAGTCGAATCTTTTTTAAATGGTTTGAACATTTAATGGTGTGATTATTAATCCACTGTAATAATCAGACATCTTTATCATTCATTGTTGTATGTTCTATCTATTCAATCATCTCATTCATCTTAACTTTAACAAGTATTGCTACAAGTAAGAGGTTAAATATTAGATGTGAGCTGAATTTGTAGTCTAATATACTAGAATTTTCCTAACCCAGCTGGAGGATTTTCAATTCCTGTTTGATATGTATTACTTATCATGTCAACTAAGCACCCAAAGAGGAAAATATCTTTAGACGAGATCACTGATGATAAATATCATAAGTTCACTCTTAATTCCTCTCTCTTTATCATTCACTACTGCTGCGTAATGTTATAATATTGGGCATTAGCAAAACTGGGAGAGAATAGGAAATACTGTTGCCACGTATAGTGAAAATTATAGGCAGAACATTTTGTGGAAAACTAGTCCTCACAATTAGGTTTGAGGTACAGCAATTTTTACTCCCATAAAATTGGTATGCGTGACCAAACCAATAAAACCTACACTACTTTCTAAGTAGAATGATCTCTCTCTAGTACCATATTAGCCAGGTGATATTATGGATGTCACAGCTGCTTGTCAGGGCTCCTGTTCCAGTAAGAATAAATGGAAAATCCTTAATAATACTTTTATTTCATATAGTTAAATAGAAAATTGCAATCCCACTAATTGTTTTTAGACCACAATAAAGTGTCTATCATATCTTATTCCTTTGTTTTGCTTGATTATTTTCTCCTCCATCCCAGTTCATTTCTTTTACCTTTACATTTAAAGAAAAAAGAGTATTTCGTTATTGTGAATTAACACATAGCACAGCAAGATACTTTTAATATGGTTAAACAATATTAATTAGTCTAGTTACCCTTTTTATTGAAGTCAGAGTAAAATATACACTGACCAGTGGAAGTTAAATGGGCTATGAATTCTAAGGATCATTTGACTCAAATATCTTTCCATAACATGCCCTGGGAAAGATATGAGAAGTGTAATGTCTAGTTGTGAGTGTCCAGAGATGTAACTCATGTAACCATTATGTGAAATTGTGTTTCAGGGTCTGATATAGACATAGTGCAAAATAGACTCACATCTTCTATTTGTTGCCGTGTGCCTCTTTGATCTAAAGAAAGACCTTATGACGGCATCAAAGTATACATTCCTGAAGGGGTGACTTTTATCAACTATTTTTTCAAGGTTATCTTTTATTATGCCATACTGGCTTTTCCATTTTTTTTAGTGTCATAAAATTTCTGTGTTAATATAAATAATCTGAGGTAACCATATTTAGGTCAAAGATACGGCTAATTAATATAAGCCAAAGAACTAATCATATACTTTATATAAACAGAGCTTTGATATATCACCTGAAGATGTTATACATGGCATTTTTTTCTATATACAACCAATGTGGCTATATCCATGTAGATCATTCTCTAAGAGCTGAAAACAACAAGCAAAAAAAGCATTATGCTTTTCATAGTACAAGAAGGAAGGGAAATACTATTTCAAACTTATTTTGGAATCTTCCTCTGAACAAGCTTAAGCATTTAAGTAAATCAGTTTCCAAGGAGGCTCTGAAATGGGCCTCAACTGATATTCAGTATGAAAATATGACCCTGTCAGTGTAGCACCCATATGTATCACATTTTTCTTGGTGCCCACCCACATTTCTATGCCTGAGATTTTCTCCCTTTACTAGGGAAAGCGATGCTGTCCCCCCAAGAGTACATGTAACAAGTGAAACATACCAAAGAATGAACATTCCTGTGAGAATATGTCTCATCCAGTGAACCTCTGCTGTTGGTGTATAATTACCCCAGCTCTCTCACACCTTAGATGGGATATTTCTGAAGTGTGTGTTATGCACCTCTTCCCAAAGTTTTCTAGCAGAATTATTCTCTAGTCATCCACTGTGGTAGCTGTTTAAAGTGCAAACATTTTTATCTTCCTTTTCTTCTGTGTATCACTTCTACCACTTTCCCACTAATGTTAACCCAACTTCTTGGTATCCATCTTGCATCAGTACTGTTCTCAAGATCTAATAAAGGAAGGACACAACTTAGACTGTTGGTATGAGATGAAATAACTAAGATGTACATGGACTGTGAGAAACTATAGTGCATACCTTGTGCTAGAGGGCTTATCACTACTTAGGCCCACATTACTGTCACCATGAGAGAAGACAGGACCAGTATTCCTACAGGGCAATAAATATCAGTATGCCAGATTTGGGAAGATAAGCTAGTATTCTCGATTTTTATGTAAAATCTGTTTCTTTTAAACATTGACAAGTAATTAAATTTTATTTAAATCTGTGTGACTATTAAATAAATACATCAAACTAAAATGGCCAACATGGAACAAAAGTTCTGTTTTGAATGGTGCTCTAGCTCCATTGGATCTATTACACATAGCCTCAGAGACCTTATTTGCCAGGGCCACCCTTAAAATTTATACCTTTAACTAATCTGTTAAATGGGTATATTAGTACTTTTAATTGCTGTATATTCTCCTTCCAAAATACAAAAAGACCTGCAAAAAATCTGCATTTTTCTTAATGGAAGAGGTTCCAAAGTGCAATAATTTGTTCTTTACTTTAGAATGAATATCTTGGCATTTTCCAGATCATTGGACTCTTAACAATTTAACCAATGTCATTGGTTTCTGAATATCTATACACTTATCTCTCATCCTCTGATAAGCATATATCTCTGTTCATTAGGTTTGATTAATATGATGTCATCAATACAGTGCACCAATGTGGTATGCTGGAGAATGTTGTAATCTGGGGCCTTCATACTATATCAGTCAGTTTTATTGACATAGTGTTGCATGACAAAACTCAATGACATGGACCAATAACTATTTTTTTTTTTTGCTCATTCCTCAGTTAGGTAATATTTGGATATTCTAGGTTGCACTCAGTTTAGCTTTATTCCTAGTTGTAAGAAAAGTTTCAGGCTGCTCCATATATTTCTCATTCTTCTAAAGCCAATGGGCTGCTAGGATATATTCTTTTTTGGCAATAGCTGAAGTCCATACACAACTTTGCAAACACATTTCAAGCTCAGTTCACAGTGACATCCTATTGGTCAGAGCAAACACTGACATCCTGTTGGCCAGAGCAAGTCACATGCCAAGTCAAATATCACTGGAAAAAAGTAGTTTCCTTACATAATTGTAGGGTGTAAGAAGAGAGAAATTATTAAACAATAATAAAATCTATTGCACCCCATCCTCTTATAAATATATATTCATGTCCTTCATGCATAGAAAATACACTTAGTAACATAACAAGACTCCCCAAATTCTCATTCCGTCATGATGGTAAGCTCAAGGTTCAGTTTCTTATGACTTAAAATCAGGGCCAAATGAGACTCCTTTTGTTCCAGACATATGTGAAGTGAAAGGCTAGTTACCTGTCCTCCACATATCCAACATACGAGGATGAACAGGAAACTATTAAACACAGCTAATGCCCTCATTTTGAAAACAGAATGGGATGCCAAGAACAGTTACTCATCAATAGCAGAGAGCATTTGCTTACATTAGTAAATAAAGATCTCTCACAATCTCAGAGGAGAAGAGGGGCAGATGTACCAGTCATACTATAGAAGCTCTGAGTATAACCACTGTGGAGTTCCTCTCCTGTGGTGCAGATCCTGTGGCACATGCAGGTACATTTAGCCTTCACCATGTCACCCCTTGGGGAATTGAGGTGTGAGGAATCAGCATTGCTAAGATACTACATGAGCAAATAAAGACTTGTTCTCTGATCCAGAGATCTTATCCTTCTTGTCAATATATATGTATGTATATGTATGTGTGTGAAATTACATACATTATTCATTTGAAGCTTTTCATCTCCAAGGAATACCTTTGCTTCCCCTTTCCCCCAGGGCAGCCATACATTAAAATGTATTCTATAAATATTTTTATAGCACTCTTAAATGGGCTATACTGGAGAGGTTTCTCTGAATATTTTATTCCTATATTTTACCAGAAATTATAGCCTCATTTTCCAAATATGTATCAGAGACTTCTTCTTTGCTCTTAAGCTGAGCTGTTCCACATCTATTGTTTTCAGCCCTTTTCACTCTCAGACAGGATCTATATTAAAAAATATTTATGATTTTTTTTCCTGGGAACTAAAACTGATGGGAAAATATCTTCTGTTTTCAATATTATCACACTTAAACCATATAAAAGTCAGATTTCTTAAAGATTCTGACATTTAGATAGAACTTTTATTTTCAGTGTGGCATGTATTCATGATTTTTTTTCTTATTTACAAATCCCTTGTTCTATTATTGTCTTGATTGGAGGAGCTCAGTTTCTCAGTTCTAACCATGTACTGTCTAAATGTCCCTTCTAATCTTCATTTTTTTTCACTTATAGTTATACTTATTATATTTCTAACTTCATTAGCAAGTTATAAGAACTCTATTTAGTTCCTGCATGGAACACCAGCCTGATTCTATAACTGCAGCCAAAAATGACCTCTAAATTTCCATAATTCTGAACATGCAATTTTTTGATATTCATTCTGTGATCATACACTGTCTTGTAAACATTTTTAAGATTTTATTAAATGTTGTACTGTTGCTTAGTTTCCCCCCTTTCATAGGTTGTCACCTCCACTAAATGTTAAATCCTCAGAATAAGATCCAAGTATCCCATGGAGAATTAAAGTAGGCACTCAAATACATATTAAATAAAATAACTGATGAGGAAATAAAATAATCCCTTTTCTTCCACTATAGTTATATACAGGATCATAAGTGATAGTAATATTTTCTTTGCATCACCATATTTAAAAACACAGTAGGTGAAAAGTCTAATAAGCTACAAAAACACATGGTCGAATTATTATAAACACCTTGTATCTTCTTCCTGTTTTGCTTTTTATATTCATATTGCATAGGTTTTTACCCACAATCATAGTACCTATTTACTAAGTCCGCTTGCCAAGTAATGAGAGATTTTGTGCTGCCTATTTCAACAAAAGTCACAATTAACTTTAGATGATTTATTTCCTGTCATTGACTATAACACTACCTAAAGAAGAAACTTTGTAAATAGTGAAGAGCTTTGATGCCTGAAGGTTTATGAGAATGCTGGTCAAAGCATTCTCTATTTTGAGATATTGCTCCTAAAACTTGTTTATGACATCTTTTAAATGCCTAGTGTCCAATGTTTCTTACCATATTCCCAAATCAAATACAAAAAAGGACTGTAGTGCCAACATGTGACAGATTATGTCACTGTGTGCAAGAATGCCTAAGAGTAAATATGTGTGTCTGTGTGTGTAAAAAATTGTTTTAATGGAGACCAATGTACATATACATCTAGAAATATAAATAGCAAATTAGGGTCCCATGTAAAGTTCCGTTTGGAGTAATAATAATTTCTCATCTTAAAGAAGAGTATACGTCTTAATTATTATCCTTTATTTAGTTATTGCTATTGTGATTACTATGTGGAAGTGCTGAATGTTCTGAGGTGCTAATAGAGATCACTAAGCTTTTAAAAGCCACATGTTCTTAAGAAATGCATGGTCATTAGTGTCTTCAGTATCTCTAGAGGTCCTTAAGTCAAATAAATTACAACCACCTATTTAATATAGTGATTTTCCAATTTCCCTTATTAACACTCACTTAGAAATAATACTTGAGGTGAAGGCCTAGACTCAGGCCAGCCATCTACCCCTGCCTTGGGTTCATAAACATGACCAAGTTTAGTCTTCCCAGAGCTCTGAAAAATGAAGCTGATGGCACTGAATGCCCTGTCTCCACGTTAACAGGGTTGGTATCCAGAAAAACCAAGCTTTGTGTATGCTAGAAATTGTATCCTCCCAGTCATAATAAATGCCCACAGAAGAAGGTATATTCATACAAGTAAATAAATTTCCTTTTAGGCCAGGGAATATTTTTGTTTTTGCAAAGTCTTATGTTAGGTTATGGGAGTTGTCATCTTCCCTAGAGAAAGACTCCATTACAAATACATCATTCCCTATAGCATTTGTATCAACCCAGTTGAATAAAAACACAAAATTTGAGAGTCTTGGATATATACTCACAGTAACCCTTATCATTACTTATGCAGTACATTCTGCATAAGAATATAGTGGGAGCAGTTTAGCTGACGCTGCATTTCATTTCACAGACTCTATAGACTTCTCACTATTCATCCTTAAGTGAGCAAAAGTTTAATTTATGAAAGTTTCATATCAGTTTTAAACTATAATACACATGTACATCAAATCTATTAAACAGACATTTCTAGCAGGCATGTTTTAAGTGTACACAATTTTTTTTAAAAGGCTTGCCCTTTTGGTTGGCCTTGTTAACATTTACTCATCTCAAATCTCTTTCATTATAAGGCCCCAAATTAAAGTCACTTTACCTTAAGGGAAATAGATTTGATGTTAGGAAATCTAGGATTAAAATCTAGCTCTGACCTTTATTGTCTGTGTGCCAGGTCATCCCACTAAGCCATAATATTCTCATCTGTAATTTGGAGATAATAGAATTTACAGGGTTTGTTTTGAAGATTAAATTATATAATTCATATCATTTGATAGATATACTGGCAGCTTTCCTTTTTCCATTGTGCATACAATGTACAAATTCTGACTTTATTCTTTTGATTGACATAAGTCATCAGTGATTTGGCCAACAGTATCCTTTAGGGTTTGGTTTATCCTAGAGTCACTTGTTTCTCTCATGTAAAAGAAGTTTGGAGACAGATTGTTGGAAACTGGTATAGTAGCTTTATGCTAATCTTGAATTTAGGTCTCCCTTTCTTCTTGGATCACAATCCTTAGTGCTTTATTTCCATACTCAAGGCCTCCTAGTGGTCCTATATGACTGCTGTTACTTCAGCCAGCATGTCCACCTTCTAGACAGGAAGGGGAGGAAGGGTACAAACAGAGCAATCATGACAGTATTTTCTTCTCAATTGAATCAGCACTCTTCAAAGAGATTTGCTCAACCTCCACCTAACAATTTCCACTTATGGCTCATGGACCAATAGTAGCTGCTAAGGAAGCTGAAAAAATTTTATTTTTAAATTTGGGTACATTGTCACTATGAGTAAAATCAAGGTTCTATTATCAAGGATAAAGGATTCTAGATAATGAAATCTCTGGTGTAGACAAATTATTTTTTGTACACTTAAAATTTTAACATATTTGAAAACAGTTAATTTTCTTTTATTGTAACTGAGGTTGTCGGAGTTAATTTTTGGTCAAAATGAACTAGATTTATTTTATGTATAGCATCAGTTCTAAGTCTGCAGTTTGGTGGTGACAACAATTCTCTTATTGTGGTCCTTGGTTGCCTCAAAATGTTTCCACTGGGTGGTAGAAGAGCCCTTGATTTGGAATCAAGAGAACACATACTGTTAGGGTTTGATTCTGAACACTTATTAAAACCTTCAATCAGCTTCAGTGACTACCAAATAAGATAATAATGCTTTCTTTAGGGGTAAACGAAAATGTATAAAAGGTGATTCATTTTTTTTTTTGCTGTACGTGGGCCTCTCACTGTTGTGGCCTCTCCCGTTGCGGAGCACAGGCTCGGGACGCGCAGGCTCAGCGGCCATGGCTCACAGGCCCAGCCGCTCCGCGGCATGTGGGAACTTCCCAGACCGGGGCACGAACCCGTGTCCCCTGCATCGGCAGGCGGACTCCCAACCACTGCGCCACCAGGGAAGCCCTAAGTGCTGATTCTTAACTGAGAAATCTTAATAGGCAAAATGTAATTCACGCAGCTGTATTAGACAATCCTCAACTCAGGTTTGGTATCCCTTAAGTTAATTGAAGGCTGTGTGCCTTAAATAGTTGATTGACAGTTTAATTACAATAGAGTAGTTTGAATTTAGGAGTTAATGCCATGGTCCAAGTTTAAGAATGTCATTTATTTTAGCTCTGCCTTGTGAAAGAATGACCTGGGTACCAGCCTCTTCCTGAAATTTCTTTCTAGTCTTGATGATGATGACAATAATGTTGATTAAAACAATAATAGGCAAACTTTATCCAATGCTTACTATGTGCAAGGCATTGTTCTATGCACTTTCTATGTTTCCATACATTTACTTTCATAAAGCCTAAGAAAATGGTAATGTCATTAGTCTCATTTTATAGATGAGGAAACTTAGGCACAGAGTTCTTATGGAGCTTGCATAAGTTCACATAGCTAGACAGTGACTGAGCTGTGATTTGAACACAGAGTGGCTCTGAGCTAAAAAGACTGCACCCTCCTGCCCCAGGAAAGCAGCACACAGTGGGCTCATAAATATTAGGGAAAGCCTGATGTCTGTCTTCCCAAGGCAACTTGCATCAATAAAAAATAGTTTTCTAGTAGCTGTTTTTGTTACTGCTGAGATGGAGGTAGTGATCTTCCCAGATAAGAAAATGAAGGACTTGTTTCCAAGGAGACACAGAAGCTTCTAGAAAACTCTAGTCCTTTTCATTGATGTCAGCTTATTATCCAACCTGACAAGAATAGTAAAAAATTTACTATTTTTTCCTTCTTACTTTTTTCCTTATCATCCTTTATGGGTCTTCCAAGGACAGGGTTTTACACATATCTCAGTTAGATTGTGTTCTCTATATAAAGTCCCACATATTTAGAGAAAAACTATATGTTCTTGGTTCTACTTTTGGAACTAAGATATAAGCCCTTAATCAATCAATTTTTTTTACCTCAGCACTACTGACATTTTGGGCTGGATAATTCTGTGTTGTGAGGACTGTTCTGTGCACTGCAGGATATTTAGTAACATTCCATACTCTACCCACTAGGTGCCAACAGTTATCCCCCAGTTATGACAACCATAAATGCCCTATAGTTTGCAAAATCACCCCAGTTAAGAAGCTCTAGACTCTAGCACTTTAGTTCAAACATAAAATAAGCTTGATGACGAGATCAATTCAACTATAGTGAGAAAAGTGACCATTACAAGTGACCATTTACTTTGGTCATTTGAGGAATTGTTCCTCCAAAACCAAAGGTAATCAATTAGACAGAATTCTTTTCTTTTTTTTTCCTAAGTGGTGTCAAAATGTTTCTCTATACCTCACCTATGCATAGGCCAAATATCCAACTTGTTCTATTTTCTATTGATAACTCCAAAAAGATTGTCAAACAGGAAATTTACATGACCCTTGTCTTGTATAGGCCTAATAGTCACATAAACCAAACATAATAGATTTACTTATGCTCCATGACATGGCATATAACAAGATAATGAAATAAACCAAGGCAGGAAATGAATGAAACAGTACAGCAATTTGAGGAGGCATTCCAAATCCAGAGAGTCCCCAGAAGTTAGGAGTCCATAGAGTATTAATTCAAAGTCATAGTGAGCTAAAGGCCACACATCAAGACAGAGTAATAGGTTAAAGCTAGCCAAGCTGCCAGGGATTTAAACGCAACAGTGTGTCTAAAGATAAGCATACCTCAAGTCAGAGAAAAACCCTACCTCACAAATGCAGTCTTTTAGAGCCAGTCCCAGTGATTGATTTCCCAGTGCAGACTATGGTATAGTGTGGTCCACTTAGTGGATGTTGAAAATTACCAATAACGGTTTAAGAGAAGATGAAGAAACAGTTGAAAAAATATATTTCCTTAGAAACAAATGATGAAAGTGGTGAATATGTGTCTCATGACTAGAGAAGGTTAGAATAGAAATACAACAGTATTCATAAAAGATGCACAAATTGAGGCCCAAAAGAAATTAAATAACCTGTTTCTTATTTAAGCAGGTTATAAAAAAATAACTTAAAGCTATTAATAAAAATATAAGTCCATTTTTTTTTATTGCTCTGGTGTTATTTCCATTGCTTAGTGCTTGTTTTAGACCAACAAAACATTTCTGATTTTAGCAGTTTGGAAAACACAGGATTTTTGCAGCATATTTTTTTAAAAAGCCCAGTCACATCCCTACAGCTATTGGTAAGGGAATGCATTTTATCAATGAATAAAACTGACAGCAAGATTAAGTACAATTTTTCAAAAACACACTGTTCCTCAACATCAGGTATTCTGTTTGGCTTATTTGGGAAATTACTCCAACTGTGAATAGCTCTTCCTTGGTATATATAACTATAGTATAATTTGTACATTTATGTCTTTACCATCTCTCCAAACATACTGGAAGATAAATGTCTCTTCTGTATCAATACTTCCTCTGTTTTCATAAACCTTCTAAATATAATATATAGAAATTTTACTGAAAGCTGAACTTTTCAACTTAAAAACATATCTTCTTTGAAAAAAGCACTGTTTATAATACATCTGTATATTTTCTCTCTAAATATGCCTAAGGACATACAGAAGGAATCTTATGTAAATAAATACATAGCATGTGTAAAATAAATGCATCTCTTAATCAAAAAATACATTTAGGGTAGTGATTTTTCTCTTTGTGTCTCTATCTTAATGAAATTTATCAGGTAAACCTGTTAATCTTTACTTTCTTGATTAAACTTGTTAATAAAGAAACTTCTTTAATTTTTAAATGATTATAATTGATGCAAATATATCTGTTCACCCTAAAATAGTCCCTATATTCCATTCCTTTTGAGTATTTTGTCCACAGAATACTATTTATGAGACATCACACTAGAAACTTAAATGTATATTTAACAAATCTGCATTCAGCATCTATGAACTGGGTTTTCTATATAAGCATAAATTTTAAAAGTACACATTTTGTCATGGAATAATGGTTTGGGGCCATATAACAGATACTCTCAAGACAGAAATGGCTGTGTATAACTCCCTGGCATTTAGGAAGCAACAGGACATGTCTGTTACCAACCGTCTAAAGTAGGCTGTGGAAACAGAGAACTGGTGTGTGTTAAATTAAAATTGAACCCCTGCATTGTTAACGATTATCGAAAGATAAAGAGACTCATGACCCAAAACATGAAGTCAGTAAATCCATTAGCAGTCAAAGGTATTCACAGTCAAGGCGAGCTTATGTTCAGTATCCTCATGGAGGTTTTTCCCAAGTGTTAAGGTTTTTAAACTGATCCTCACCCCATCACCCACACCCAGTTTTGTCAGGGTGCCTTCAAAATGCTGTATTCTCACAGTATCACACTGGATTGTGATATAACACAGAGCCGTTCTAGAATTATCAGTTTTAGATTCTATCATGAATTAATTTCTGTTCTGTCATGCGCAAATTATGTACTCCATTTCTCCTGTGGATTGTAACATACTAGAGTGTATTTTCTAGACAAATGGAAAAGTCAACATTAGAAAAATACAGAACAATTTGACTGCATATAAAAAATATTACACTAAAATAATTGGAGAAATTATGAGATTATTGATCTAAAAACAAAAATGTAAATAGCAAGTGTTGGCAAGGATGTAGAGAAATTAGAACCCTTTGTGCACTGTTAGTAGGACTGTAAAATAGTCTTACTGTTATGGAAAAACATATGGAGGTTCCTCAAAAAGTTAAAAATAGATGACCATATGATCTATCAATCCCACTTCTAGATATATATCCAAAAGAATCGAAAGCAGGGACTCAAACAAATGTTGTTTGTATGTTTATTGCTATATGTTCACAGCATTATTCACAATAGCTGAGAGGTGGAAGCAACCCAGCTGTCCATCAACACATGAATGGATAAAAAAAATATGGTATAAAAATACAAAAGAGGGCTTCCCTGGTGGCGCAGTGGTTGAGAGTCCGCCTGCCGATGCAGGGGACACGGGTTCGTGCCCCGGTCCGGGAAGATCCCACATGCCGCGGAGCGGCTGGGCCCGTGAGCCATGGCCGCTGAGCCTGCGCGTCCGGAGCCTGTGCTCCGCAACGGGAGAGGCCACAACAGTGAGAGGCCCGCGTACCGCAAAAAAAAAAAAAGAATATTATTCAGCCTCAGAAAAGAAAGTTGGACATGTGCCACAACTTGGGTGAATCTTGAGGACATTACGCTAAGTGAAATATCCCAGTCATGAAAAGATAGATAAATACTGTATGATTCCACTTACATGTGGTATCTTAAACAAATTCTTAGAAACAAAGTAGAATGGTGGTTGCCAGGGGCTGGGGTGGGGGCAGTGGGGACGAGAAAGGAATGGTGAGTTGATGTTCAATGGATACAGACTTTGACTCAAGATGTAAAAGTTCTGGAGCTCTATTCCATAGCAATGTAAATTTACCTAACACTACTGAACTCAAAAACGGTTAAGATGGTAAAATTTACATGTTTTTTGCCACAATAAAAAATCTAAGAAAGTACAACTGAAACTAGTACAACATTGTAAATCAACTATACCTCAATAAAAAGTTGTTTGTTTTGAAAAAAAAAAAGGAAATTGTTTTTATTAAATTACCATCATCTAGAATCCATTTTAAAATGTGGAAATATTTGCAAATTTTTTAGTAATGTGCTTGTTGTTCACATTATAACTTTGTTTCAAACTCTATTAATGTAATCACGGCATGACATTTTTAACCAATTTCCTTAAGTTCTTCACTTTTTAAAATTTTGCAAATAAAGATATGATTTTCCACCAGCAAGACCCCTTGAAATATTTTTATATGTTATGACTTGGACACATAAAGAAAATTATTTGTTCACTTCCTTTACTCACTCATAACAAAATAGAACAAAATATTCGAATAGTTTAAATAAATACATAACTTAAATAAAGTGAAATATTCAGGAGTTACAATGTTGTAGTTAATACTATCCCACTAACAATGGTGAATTCACAACTTTAGCATTTTTTCAGGTCAAGTATGATGCTTATTGAAGCAAGTATTTGTCTGGATCTGTCTATATGCATAGTCACTTTCATATTTTGGTTTAAAAGGTATAATCAGTTAAATAAAATTGCTGCATAATTAAATATTTTTTTAAAGGAGACTCAATCATTAATAAGTTTGTAGTATTGAATTAATCCATTGCTTTATTTCTTCACTTTTCAACTTAGTTTTAGCTTTGAACTAACAGTATTATCAATAATGAGCCAGTAAAACATTATCACTCATTTTAATGTCGTAATTACCCCCGATATCTTTTTTCCAAGTGTGCTATGTATTTTAATGCCTTACTTATTAACTGGAATACTTAGAATCACCTAGGAGAATAATTAACATTTTAAATAAAATGTAATAAGATCCATAAAATATTGATGTTGGAATTACAATAGTTTTTAAGGATAATTGTTAACAGAGAAGTGTACTACTTTTGAAATTTGTAGCAACACTTCTTGTCATAACAGTAAGCCCTCACTAGCAATCCAATTAAAAGCAACCCTGTCACATTCTACTTAGCATACTGGTTTTCTTTAATGGCACTTACACTATCTGATAGTTCTTTTTTATTTACTGTCTTCCACTAATAGAATCTAAGCTACAAAAAAACCAAATAGCTTAGTGTTTTATTTAACACTGTGTCTCCAAAAACCAGAACAGTATTTGCAATGTAGCTGCCACTTAATAAATATTTGTCAAATGAATTAATGCAAGAGTACATAAGTGAATAAATAAATGAAAGATTCCTGGCTGCTGCTCACGCTAGAGCATGCTTCATAGAGTTTTTCATGTGAGAAGCAGCTTAATCCCAAATTAACTCTTGAAATTTAGAATGTCTTCTCTCATTGCAGTAATAGAGCCCTTTACATTTGGAAATAAAGGGATGATGTAAGAAAATCAGTGCTATCAGGGGAAAAATCCTATTTGTTTTGCTGTACCTCCTTGAAATGTGTAGATGCTGTTTTATTAAAGATGTTCAAATTCCAGATGTTGATCTATTGATAAAGATATAAGTGGTTAGAATTGGCATACTAGACTCATTCTGGCTCACGTTTCCATGGCAGGGCTAAGAAATAAAATCACTAGAGATCTGAGCTAAGAACAATATCCTTAGTATAGACAATTTGGGATTGATTTTTGAAAACTCTCCCCTCCTCTCCATTTCCCTCTTCTCCATACTTCTCCACCTTCCACCCCTCCCCTCTCCTCCTCTCTTCTGTTCTCTCTTTCATCTTGGAAAGAGGCATCCCACACACAGAACTCTGCTTTCTGAGGGCAAAGAAATAAGTGGCTCTGTCACCATGTGTAATCACTAGACCGTCTTGTAGTAGCCCCTTTTCCACTTCTCTGGAGGGTGGCTGCCCACCCATCTAGACACAGGGAAGCATTAGGTTTGGTTTTCAGGAGAGAGGATGCCTCTTCTCTCTGGACAACAAACATTTTTCTTTGCTTTTTTCTGTCAGTTTCATATGCCTTTGAATTATCCTCTCATTCCCATTTGATCGTTGTCCTTTAGACTTCCTTAAATTTTTCCCTAAACAAAAACTCTTTCTGAAAATTATTAAATCCGAATTTAAAAATATAAATAAAAGTCAAACTTCAGAAATATCTGATGTCACTATATTTAAAGAATAACTATTTTTCCCAGTTTTATTGAGGTATAGTTGACATACATCACTGTGTAAGTTTAAAGTGTTCAGCATAATCGTTTGACATATATATTTTGAAATGATTACTGCAAAAAGTTTAGGTGGCATACATCATCTCATATAGATAATATAAAAAGAGAAAGCAAAAAAGGGGAATAAAAGAGACTTTTTTCCCTCGTGATGAGAACTCTTAGGATTTACTCTCTGAACAGCTTTCTTATATATCCCACAGCAGCATTATATATAGTCATCATGCTGAACATTGCATCCCTGGTACTTATTTATCTTGTAATTGGAAATTTGTACCTTTTGATTGCCTTTCTCTAATTCTTCCTCCCCACAACCCCTGCTTCTGGTAACCACAAATCTGATCTCTTTTTCCATGAGAATTTTTTTTTTGTTTTAAGATTCCACATATAAGTGAGATCATAAAGTAATTGCTTTTCTCTGTCTGACTTATTTCACTAGCATAATGCCCTTAAGGTCTATCCATGTTGTTGCTAAAAGCAGGATTCTCTCTTTTTATGGCTGAGTAATATTCCATTGTATATATACACTACAACTTCGTAAGCCATTCATCCATGGAAAGATGCTTAAGTTATTTCCATGTCTTGGCTATTGTAAATAATGCTGTTATGCACACAGGGGTAGAGATTCAAAGAGTAACAGTATTTTAGGTGCACTTTAAAGCACAAAACTAATAAATAAGAGAGGCCAGGTGATTCAAACTCAAGCCTATTTTACGTTAAAATCTTGTTCTTTCTACTGTACTCAGTGTTTATGGCCAATATTATAGTTACTGTCCTAATCTTTTCCATTTGTCAAATAAAATTAATCTGGAGACTAGTTTGTTCAAGTCATCAAGGAGAAAATTAAATTATGTCAGTAACAAGTCTATATTATAAATAATTTTAAACCTTCTATGACATGAAGGTTACATTGCAACTAATGACAATTTTATTAAGAAACTATATTACTATTTTTGACAATTTCATGTTTTATAAACTACTCAATGTGAGAATCACTCCTTTACTCAATATAAGAAGTTTTGAACTTAATTTTCTGATTTGACCTAAAACAGGCAACTTAACTCTTATTAGCACCCCTTCCTCTTCCCATCATGAAAGTGCATTAAATTTTACTTTTATGGACTCTCTTGACTGAAAAACAATGGACTATGGTCCTTGCATTTTTCAATGTCCCTTTTAAATTTATATTTTAAAGTTAACAGTTTTCACAAAAGCATCAGTGTATTTTAGGAAGTCAGTTAATGTTCAAATTTTTTCTGTTGAAAACCATGGGTGTTTTATAATAAATTCCTACAAATTCTGAAAGTAAATTGGACAAACTTCTTCTGTAGAAAGTCTCCTAGAAAACTAATTCTCAATTTTGTCTCAGCTTCATCATCACACTGTTATTAGGAAAGTGGTTTCATCTGTTAGGGTTTCACTGAATCATGCTGATAAATGACTAATATTCTATGTTTTCTAAGGTGTAGCAAATGTATTTTTTTACCATTGTTTCCTCTGTATGAGAATAGCCTCCATATAAGAAAGATGGATAAGGCACGGAGCCAGGTATTTGTTGCCTAGATAAAATAAGGCACCACCATTTTCAATAAGTCTTACAAAAGCTCTTTTTGCTTATGACAAAAATTTCCATGGAACTCCTTTTCAGGAGTGAGTCTTTGAATATAGTTCTGTAATGAAATTATGGAGTTCATGAAAGAAAATTGCTTTCTCTTTCATGTTCATCCACTCTATACTATATCTGAACTCAAAACATTCCTATGTTCTGTTCGATGCAATGCTTCATCTCTAATACGCATTAGACAGGAAAACACTGTGGGTTTATGGTGTCATGGTTAAAACAGACTTCCCTAAACTCCTGTTTCAAATAGTGTCTTTTTGGTACGCTGAAGGTATTTACACTGAGATCAAGGCACCATAGTACCATATGGAGCGGAAAAAATGTGAGCTTTTTTCAGCACTGAAAAACAGCTGGGGAAATGGGAAGTTTTATTCACTCTGAGAGAGTATCATTTTTCAGCATATTGAAGAGGACAATTTGGCAGTATCTATCAAAATTAAAAATAAACATTCTGTATTCTGTGGTAATCTAATTTCAAAAATACTCTCACTCCATACCAAGGCATTTGTATAGGGATTCTTATAGTAGCAGCATTTGTAATTATATAAAAAAAATTATAAATAATCTGAATATCCACCACAAGTGCCATGGATTAATAAAGTTTGTGAAATAAACGCTTTAAAATACTATGCATCCATTTAAAAATCAATTACATCTCTGTGGACTGATATTAGTAGCATGTTCAATGTTAAATACAAGTTGTGTTATATTTATTTTATTTAAAAAATATATAGGGCTTCCTAAGTGTCAAATACTGTTCTAAATGCTTTATAAATATTAATATTTATTTTTTGTAAGAAAGTTGTAAAGTGGGACTGTTATTATTCCTCCATTTTCCAAAGGAGGAAACTGAGGTATAGAGAGGTTAAGTGATTTCCTCAACATCACACTACTAGTAAGCAGGAAAACTGAGATTTGAACTCAAAGGTAAAGGGCATATAGACGTTGGATGGTGCCACATTATTGCCTCCTGGATTAGGAAACAATGTGCATTATTTTCTATGATTATGAAATTCTTTCAAAGAAAATTGTTGAAATGAGAATGATAAAGCATTTTGAATCTTAGGATATTTCAAAACTCAGTATACAGATTTAAATGCCAAGATTTCTTTGAGATTAAAATAACAATACCACCAAATGTGTCTGAAATAATTTGCTACTATTAGTCTTATCTTCTTCATTCCTGCAGACAGATATGATGTCTACTCTCAAATAACTGAAAATAAATCTCTCCAGAACTTTACAATAAAGTGACTTCCTGAGAAAGGCTGCTAACCTTAATCAGAAATCCAACTCATTGTGCTCAGAGATAAAATGCTGCTTAAAGCCTACACTTGTACTAATTTAGATTCCACTTAATAATTCCATTTATCAATTGAAAGGTAATCATACTTTTACTTCCTTAATTCTATTTATTTAATTTTTCAGCTTTATTGAGGTGTAGCTGGCAAATAAAATTGTAATATGTTTAAAGTATACAGACTGATGATTTATATTGTGAAAGGATTTCTACAATCAGGTTAATTAACATATCCATCATCTCACATAGTGACTTTTTGTTGTTGTTGTTAAGGATGGTTAAGATCTACTCTCTTGGCAAATTTCAACTATACGATACAGATACAGTATTAACTGTAGTCACATCACACTATGTATTAGATACTCAGAATTTATTCATCTTATAACTGAAAATTTGTATGCTTTGACCAATCTCTCCCCATTTTCCTCACCCACCAGCCCCTGGCAAAAACCATTCTACTCTCTGCTTCTATGAGTTTGATATTTTTTCTTTATGATTCCACATATAAGTGATACCATACAGTATTTTTCTTTCTCTATCTGATTTATTCTACTTAGCATAATGTTCTGCAGCTTCATCCATGTTGTTGCAAATGGCAAGATTTCCCTTTAAGATTGAATAACATTACTCGTGTGTGTGTGTGTGTGTGTGTGTGTGTGTGTGTGTCTTTATCCATTTATCTGTCAATGGATATTTAGATTGTTCCCATAATCTAGATATTGTGAATATTGCTGCAATAAACATGGGTGTACAAATATCTCTTCAAGATAGTTATTTTGTTTCCCTTGGATGTATAACCAGAAGTGGGATTTCTGGGTCATATGGTAGTTTAGTTATTAATTTTTTGAGGAACCTCTGTACTATTTTCCACAATGTCTATATCAATTTACATTCCCATAAGGGTGTACAAGGGTTCCTTTTTCTCTACATCCTTACCAACATTTGTTATCTTTGCCTTTTTAATCATAGCTATCCCAAGAGGTATGAAGTGATACCCCATTGTGGTTTTGATTTGCATTTCCCTAATGATTAGTGATGGTGAGCATCATTTTATATACCTATTGACCATTTGTATGTGTTCTTTGGGAAGATATTTATTCAGGTTCTTTGACCATTTTTTAATTGAGTATTTGTTTTTTCTTTTTGCTATTGAGTTGTATGAGCTCCTTGTATATTTTGAATATCAAACCCTCATCAGATATATAATATAGTTTACAAATATCTTCTCTGATTTCATAGGTTGCTTTTTTTTTATTTTGTTGATGGTTTCCTTTGCTGTGAACAGTTTTTTAGGTTGATGTAGTCCTACTTGTTTATTTTTATTTTATTGAATTTGTTTTTGGCGTCAAATCCTAAAATAAAAACATTGCCAAGACCAATGTCAAAGAATATTTCTGCTATATTTTCCTCTAGTTTTACAGTTTCAAATCTTATGTTCCAAGTCTTTAATCCATTTTAAGTTGATGTTTGTATGGTGTAAAATAGCAGTCAAATTTCATTCTTTTCATGTGGCAATCTGGTTTTCCCAACACCATTTATTAAAAAGACTATCCTTTCCCCATTGTTTATTCTTGGTGTCTTTGTAGAAAATTAGTTGACCATGTACCATGGGTGTATTTCTGGGCTCTCCATTCTGTCCATTAATCTATGTGTCTGTTTTTATGCCAATGCCATCTTGTTTTGATTACTAGAGCTTTGTAATATACTTTAAAATCAGGGAGTGCGATGCCTCCATCTTTGCTCTTCTTGCTCAAGATTGCTTTAGCTACTCAGGGTCTTTTGTAGTTCCATATGAATTTATGGATTTTTTTCTATTTCTGTTAAAAATTCCATTGGGGGCCTCCCTGGTGGCGCAGTGGTTGAGGGTCTGCCTGCCGATGCAGGGGACACAGGTTCGTGCCCCAGTCCGGGAGGATCCCACATGCCACGGAGTGCCTGTGCCCGTGAGCCATGGCTGCTGAGACTGTGCGTCCAGAGCCTGTGCTCCACAGCGGGAGAGGCCACAGCAGTGAGAGGCCGGCGTACTGCAAAAAAAAAAAAAAAAACAAACAAATTCCATTGGAATTTTGATAGGGATTGCATTGAATATTTAGATCACTTTGGGTAATATGGATGTTTAAAATATATTAATTCTTCCAATCCATGAACACAGAATATCTTTCCATTTATTTGTGTCTTCTATTTTTTTTTTATCAATGTTGTATACTTTTCAGTGTGCAGGTCTTCATTTCTGCAGCTTAGCTTTTCTGGCTAAAGTATTCTTTGAATTATTTTTTTCTTTCAGTATTTTGAATATATCATCCCACTCTTTCCTGTTCTGCAAGGTATTTTTCTAGCTGAGAAATCTGCTAATAGCTTATGGGTGCTTCCTTGTATATGAGGAATTTTTTTCTCTTGATGCTTTAAAAATTCTCTTTGTCTTTGATTTTAGGCAGTTTTATTATCATGTACGTTGCAGAAGACCTCTGTGAGCTGAATCTGTTTGAGAACATTGAGCTTCATAAACTTGGATGCCCAAATCTCTTTCCAGATTTGGGAATTTTTGAGCCATTATCTCTTTAAATAAGCTTTCTGCTCCTTTCCCCCTCTCTTCTCCTAGGATTCCAATATGCATAAATTGTTTCATTTGATAGCATCTATAATTCACTAAAGCTTTCTTCATTCTTTTCATTCTTTTTTCTTTACTCTTCTTTGACTGGGTAATTTCAAATGATGTGTCTTTAAGTTCAAAACTTCCTTCTTCTGCTTAATCAAGTTTGATGTTTCCTTTCCTTATTGTAATCTTGTAATCTTCATGTTTCCTTTCATTATTGTAATCTTCAGCTCCAGAATTTCTGTTTTGTCCTTTTAAAAAATTTCTGTCTCTCTGTTAAACTCAGTTTATTCATATACTGTTTTCCTGATTTTGTTGAATTGTCTTTTTTTTTTAATCTCCTGTAGCTTGCTGAATTTTCTTAAAACAATTATTTTGAATCCTTTGTCAACAATTTGTAGATATTCATTTCTCTGGGGTCAGTAACTGGAAAACTGTGGTGTCATGTTTCCTTTATTTTCCATGATCCAGGCAACCAGGTATGGAATTGAAGGTGTTTGGGTGAGGCAAATGGATTGTGGGGAACTGAATGGTCAGTTGTGGGATCCACAGATGAGCTGTCCTTAATGGCTTACAGATAGGCTTCCTCATGGAGTCTGAGTGATTAGTAGGATCTAATTACTTTGATATGCTCTGAGCCCTGGCTGTCATTCTCCTAGCCCCTACCTGCCCCTCAGTCATGCAGCTCATCTCTATATTCTAGATAGGATGAGAAAGACGTGAACCCTTGAGCAGCATCACACATAGCTGGGAAAGCACACATAGCTGGGAAAGCACACATAGCTGTGTGCTCAATCACATGTTCTCACTTTCCCCTGTGGGAGAAGCTGCAGGCCAATGTGGTCTATCTTGGCACTGAGCTGTGTTGCCTTGTGAGAGGGGAATAAAGTGAAACTGTTATCTTACTCTCTTTAATGCAACCAATCTTGGATTTTTTTTTTTGCTTCAACACTGTGCTGGGATTTCTCTGCTGAAATCCCAGACTTTAAGACTTTCACAAAGGTACCTTTGTCCATGGGTAATTATCAAAATTGGTGTTTTTCCTGTTAAGATGGTAGAATACTTCTACTCCACCACTTTGCTGATGTTAACTTAGCCTTAATTCTTCATTAATGGTTCGTAGTTGAACATGAAAATAACTGTTTTTTACAAACTATTGACTCACTTAACTGTATATGTTACTATTCTTGGAATGAAGGCTGCAGTTTTACCAAATAAAAATTCCAATGCTCAGTTAAATTTGAAGTTCAGATAAGTAACCAATATTTTTGTTAGTAGAACAAATGCAATATTTGGGACATATTCATATTTTTAAAAACTTTGTTTATCTGAAATTCAAATTTAGTAGTGTGCCCTAAAATTTGTGTAGTATTTTATAAAATGTAAGTCTTTATATAAATATAAATATCTTGAATATTTCTATAGTCTCTTCATTTCTGTTTTTAAAATTTATCCCTCTATGCAGACTAAAATTTAGAAATATAGACATCTATCTATCTATCTATCTATCTATCTATGTTAGGTAACTTTCATATATATACATACATAAGACAGTATATATATGTACATACATATACATATATGTATGTATATATGTATGTGTGTATGTGTGTGATTGCATCTTATATTGCAATTGACAACCTGAAAATTTGACTTATCTTTACATGTAGGGATCAAGTATATCAAAATAGGTTACTTTCAACCTCCCCTGATACATTTCAGTAATTAAAAATATATGCTAAATATATATACGTATATACATATATAGCATATATGCTAAATATATATACATCAGAATGATTCCCAGGTTAGAAAAATGTTTGAGGATATATTGATTTTCTGGCAAATATTGTAAAGTTCATGAACTCTACAAGTAGAGTTCTATCCAAATGATCCTAGATAGCTTTCTATCAAAAATTTTGGAGCCTTCTAAGTAATGAGTGTTTTAGCTTATCTTAATAAAATTTATGCTACTTTTAATCTTAACAAAAATCTCAAGACTTAAATTCTGAAAACAATATTATAAATCACATTGAAATAGAATTTACAATGTGATCATTGATAATTTTATATACTTTGTAGTCTTGCATATTCATTTCAGTAAGGAAAATAATGATAAAATAATAAAATATTGAGTCCTATGCAGGCTTTTATAGGCAGAGTGCCACTGAGTTAATGTTAAAGGACTGATTTAACATATTCTATATTTTATAAGTAGACAGTTGATTGATTAGTGTTCTTCAGTGAGAAATATAGGTGCTTGTTCTTGAGGCCTTCTTCTTTACTCATGTTCCTTTGCATGAGCAGTATGTTGCCCTTCTACCTATTAGGCCTATAGAAAACACTAAAATGAGTTTATCCATATGAGTATATTATGATTTTACTGTTTAAAGTAGTAGGTTACTGGCTGTATTATATGAAAGTATAACTTTAAATTGGCTATTCTAAAACTTTCCTTACACTTTTTGGTAGATATTGGCTTAACTTGGGGTTGGCTTATAATTAACTTATAAGTTAAAATAGGAAATAACATTACTTGAAGTTAAACATTAGATGAATGCTTTCCTGAGGCATTATTAGGACTGAAATGAACATTTGGTTATACACAATAGAAAGCATAACATCTTGTAGGCTAGAATTGTTTACCTATGTTCTAGAGAGCAGAACTTTGGGACCTTCAATGACAGTTCAATATTTCTAAAATTTCAATTCTAGAAGTTCAGTTTCCTTCCTTCCTTCCTTCCTTCCTTCCTTCCTTCCATCCTTCCTTCCTTCCTGCCTTTCTTCCCTCCTTCCCTCTCTTCTTCTCTCCCTCCCTCTTTACTTCCTTCTTCTCTTTTTTCCTTCATTTTTACTTGAGGAGAAATTTCTCCCTGATAATCATTGCTGTCATTATAGCCACCTCAGTTGGTAAGTGGGTATGATATTTTATTCAAGTGATTTTCTTTTATAGGCTTTGTCATTAGTATTCCAGGATGTCAACTGTAATTGGGTCTCATTTAAATTGGCATGAGAGATTATCTGTATTCTAAATACTCTCCAGAAAATAAAACCTTGAACAGACTTCTATTCTTATCAGGACAGAAAAGATCGATAATATTCCTGATGACCTAAATATCATGTGGCCCATTCAGTTTTCTAGATTCTCTGTAAGTGCCCTTAGATTAATCTAGATCGTCAAATGACCTGTGCTTGCATATATTGTTTGGGTCTCTCAATATTGCTTTCACTGAACAGCTCTTTAGTATTTTGTCAGCATTTTATAATGAAGGATGTTTTATGGATCAATTTTCTGAAGCATGTTAGATTTATTGTGAGGATATTATTGAGGAAAATATTCATATACTAAAAGTAAATTTTTTTTTGAGGTTATAGGTTTAGGTCCAGGGATAGAATCCCTGAGCAGTCATTTTGATTTCTTATCTTTTGAATACCATAAGTCAAAGGAATTTATTTTTTCACCTTTTACATTGACTCCTTTAAATTTAATAGTTTTCATATTTAGATTCTATATTTTTACTTACTGTTTTTATACAATCAAAATCATTGAAAGACAAAGTGAAGACAGCAGGTTTCCATGCTTTTTCCTTATGTAAACTTTGCAGAAATCAGCTTGTTGGTAAAATGCAGAGTAAGTCACTCTCTATCAGAGGGCATCTTATCTGCCAGTTCTTGGCCAGTATTCTTTATCCAACAGAAGTCTAATGTTAAGGACAAGGCAAGTAGAGTCAATTGCTTTCTAATAGCTGTAGTCCCTATTTGACCCTATTTTCAAAATGGTAGGAGGTACTAATAGTTTTTTAATTCTATCTCAGGGTCAGCAGCTGCAAGGCTGCAATAATCAGTGCAAGTTTACAGTCTGGGAATTCCCTCCGTTTGCCATTTCTTAGCTTATTATTATTATTATTACTATTTTGACTCTTCATGCTTTAGCAATTAGTAGATACTTAGCACAATAATGTAGATTCTAATTCATTCACAGGGATTCTTTAGCTTCTCCATGGTGAATCACAACAGAGTAAAAATACATGAAATTATATTTAACAACTTCTAAAATAGTTATCCATAAAGCAGAGAATATATTTTGGAGTAAAAACTAGCTTACAAAAAACTATTCTTAAAAATGGAAGAATACAAATAAATTTTTTATAATAAGGCAAGATACACTTATGTCTAACACCTCTGACCTCAACATAGGTCACAAGCTTGTCCATTCAGATAAAGGAGTGTCATGAAATTCTCAGAAAATAATCTCAGAATAATTGAAATTGTGAAAAAACATGATCTACTTAAATACATTTTAACTGGAAGTATAATTGTAAGATAATTAACATTTTTTTTGCACTTTCCAAACTTTTGGATATTCCTGCTGGATAAAATAACATGATAAATACTTTCATGAGGATAATAGAATTGTTGTCAATTAATGAAAAAATAGAAAGACATAACCAGTGCTCTGGTTAGCCTTCCTGTAAAATAAAAAATAAGATGTCTCTGTAACATATGTTTGCATTATTCTTTGAAATTGCTTATAAACAACATGATAATATATTAAAATGAAGTGATATGATATGGCAAATGGTTATCACAGAAAAAAATAAAGTCTGTTTCCAATTAAACATAAGTACCCCCAGAAGCTTCTTCAAGGATGTATTTTTGTCTTGATGAACTCAGATGTTACTTTTCTGTAGACTACAAGATTGAAAATTAAATCACTATTTCTAATGCTGTTTTCTCCTTTCCTGATTATATTTTAAGACCCTTGCTGTCTCTACAAAACTGGCACAATTCAAATTGCCATTCTTTTTTTTTTTTGCGGTACGCGGGCTTCTCATTGTTGTGGTCTCTCCCGCCGCAGAGCACAGGCTCCGGACGCGCAGGCTCAGCGGCCATGGCTCACGGGCCCAGCCGCTCCGCGGCATGTGGGATCCTCCCAGACCGGGGCACGAACCCGCGTCCCCTGAATCGGCAGGCGGACTACCAACCACTGCGCCACCAGGGAAGCCCCAAATTGCCATTCTTAATTTTACATTCTACTTTTGAATAATTGAGTGAATCAAGATTCATGGCCAGTATGCTGAGAAAACAATTACCTATAGAAAACAGAGTGATAACTATGGAGACCTATTGAGGAAATTAGCTAAAGCATGTGTATAGATTAGAAATATCTTGTTGCTTCATGTGTAATGCTAATTTTTAGTGTATTTCATTTGGCTAAAATGGCTGTTTCATCACAAACATAAAATCCCAATGACTGTAACAGTAAGTGATATTGCTGATTTTGTATTTTAGTTCTTTAAATTACACGTCAGGATAATTTTAAAATTTCTGACACTGGTACCAATGTATGAATTAGAGATAGTAACTAGTAGCCCTTAATTAAACACATTTTACATCTTCTCTACTTCTTTTATATTTTTCTTCTTCTTTGGGGATTTTGTTCTCCCCATTTTATTTCTTTCTTTTTCATACTTCCCTAAAACCTATTTTCTAGATCCCAATTTATAACATCCTTTGGTATGTTTTAACATGAGAAAAGTTGTGTTAATTTTTCTGTTAAACTTTTTTTATGAATTAAAACTATATTTTTTCAGAATTAACATGTTTATCTTAAACTACTTATAGATTCATATTACTTTTGTGAATTGTTTCTATAATGCATACGTTTTTAATAAAATTTTGCTCCACAAATAATTTTCGTTAAATAGGAAAGTATTTTTTAAATACCTGAGCTCCATTTCATTCCTAATCATTGCACATTTTTATGTTGTTCCACCTGCCTGCTGAACGTTTCGATATGAATGTTATTCAAACAACTACATTTATATGTATTCACAAACAAAATCACTTCTGCAGTAAACTTGCTTCTCATCTGTAACTTTCTCATTCTAATTTTAATATGAGCCTTCTAGGGAGAGACTTTTAACCTCAACATGGCTTTTACAGAAATTTAACATAAAAATTAAAATATCTGCAAACACTTGAAAATCCAGCGTTGGTAAAGTGGGTATTTGGTCTTATTCACAGAAGGTTCTAAATGAATGATAATATTACTAATATGAAAGGGTGGAATACTTTAAGTGATTCTTGGATTTAATGGTTAGTCCCACTTCTTCCTGGAAATCCAAACAAGTTGAGCAAAACTTTAGGCGAATCATGGAAAACAGACACCATTATGGCCATTTTCCATTACTGAGCTACAGAGTTGGAACATGATGTAATAGGGATTAGAGATGTATAACCATTCACTTGACATTTTAACAATCATTAATCAAATGCCCTTTCTGAAAAAGAAAAAGAGCTGCAAATTGCAAAGCGGTAGTACACTTAGCTTACATGATCATTTTTTGGAACCATAAATGACATTCCATGTAAATATGTTCATTAAAGCACTTGTATGAAATTTCTCTAATTTCTAATCAAATTAACTCACATACAGAGTTTTAAAAAACTGTAATAAACACAGAAGGAAATCGGATTAAAAAGAAAGAAAAATGAAAGGCAAACAGTACTAGTTGCTGCTCCTATTTCTTGAGTACATTCAGCATAAAACCCATTTAGGTTCACATATGCATATGGGTCAGAGGGGTTATAGGGATTATATAAGAAATAACTTCTATACAGTAATATGATGACTTGGGAAATTTAATGAATGTCATGACCTTACTGAGGACCTATTCTAGTGGGAAACATTTTTATTATTACTTGCCATTTCACAGAATTTTCATTTGGATTTATATTAACTGGCCAAGACCAGAAAACAGTTGTTCTTGAAACCACTCTTAAGATGTCTGCCCATACTAATGGTATATGTCTCTATGTCTATCTATCTATCTATCTATCTATCTATCTATATATTTAACTTATTCAGACATGTAGCAGGGGACAGAGAGATCAAACGTAATTTTAATAGAGGTTAAAGCTGTCCTTTGATTCATAATCTACTTTGCTTCCTAACAATCTGAAAGAAACACACACAGTTACAGCATAAAAAAAGACAGTTGCATCTTAGTAAGAAAGAATAAATCTTTTTGGTGTAGAAGACTTCACATTATCCTGGGAAATTATCTTTGAAATTAGTGGCAATCTGTAATTAGGGGAAATGACTCCAGTTTAAAATTCAAAAGATTGAAATAGACAAATTTAGTATTTATAGCAGTAAAATAAAATTATCAAAGATATGGTTACCTATATTTTGTAATTCACATTGAAATATACTATTTCAATTAAAATGAAGAGAGCTGCTCTATACTGATCTTCAAAAGTTTGTTGTGTAGGATAATAATACAAAATTATAGCTTGCCCTTACATCAAATTATGAATTATTATAATCTTATTATTTTATCATTTCTTGAGAAACAGCTTATGCAATCTAAAAAACCAAAATGTGTGACATTTGTCTGTTTCTATTCCAAGAAATAGATGGGAAATAAATGGGAAAGAAAGGTCAAGAGTTTTTAATACTATATTACAGTATAATTTGTCCCTAAATATTAGGTGACCTACAATATTATCTAGAAGTTTTAAATGCTTTCAAATTCATGATGAGATAGAGAAAGGAAGACAAGGATGAAAAAGTAAAGAAGAAAATTAGGCAAATTAAAGATTTTCTTATATTTAGATAGAAGATGAAGATAGATTTCTGTCATATTTTGTAATAATTTCTTGAGTAAAATTTTTCTCAGGTTTAGAAACAAAATTGATATGATGTATTTCTATTAAAAGTGTGGTTATACTTTTTTAAGTCTTAAAATATATCAGAGTAAGAATTAACAATAGAATGATTATTGTAGAAAAAATAGAAAATTAAAAATTCCTGTTTGAGATATTCCACCTCACACACACACACACACACACACACACACACACACACACACACACGCACGCACGCACACATACATATGCACAAAACAAGTAAAGCTGCCAGAAACAAAATTTTGAGAAAAGATATCATCTCGAAAGATTATAAACTTCTGGAAGATTGAAATATCATAGCTATAAAATTTTTAGTTCTGTTAGAAAGCTCTGTTTGAAGAACAAATTATGAAGTTAAACATTTAGAATTTTTAAGGTTTCTGCAATTGTTTACACATTGCGTGGAAAAACCCTGAAGAATTTTTCTTTCTTTTTTTTTTAACATCTTTATTGGAGTATAACTGCTTTACAATAGTGTGTTAGTTTCTGCTTTATAACAAAGTGAATCAGTTATACATATACATATGTCCCCGTATCTCTTCCCTCTTGCATCTCCCTCCCTCCCACCCTCCCTATCCCACCCCTCTTGGTGGTCACAAAGCACTGAGCTGATCTCCCTGTGCTATGCAGCTGCTTTCCACTAGCTGTTTATTTTACATTTGGTAGTGTATATATGTTAATGTCACCCTCTCACTTCTTCCCAGCTTACCCTTCCCCCTCCCCGTGTCCTCAAGTCCTTTCTCTATGTCTGCGTCTTTACTCCTGTCCTGCCCTTAGGTTCTTCAGAACCACCTTCTATTTTTTAGATTCCATAAAAATGTGTTAGCATAAGGTATTTGTTTTTCTCTTCCTGACTTACTTCACTCTGTATGACAAACTCTAGGTCCATCCATCTCACTACAAAAAGCTCAATTTCATTTCTTTTTATGGCTGAGTTATATTCCATTGTATATGTGTGCCATATCTTCTTTATCCACTCACCTGTCGATGGACACCTAGGTTGCTTCCATGTCCTGGCAAGTGTAAATAGAGCGGCAATGAACATTGTGGTACATGACCCTTTTTGAATTATGGTTTTCTCAGGGTATATGCCCAGTAGTGGCATTGCTGGGTCATATGGTAGCTCTGTTTTTAGTTTTTTAAGGAACCCCCATACTGTTCTCCATAGTGGCTGTATCAATTTACATTTCCACCAACAGTGCAAGAGGGTTCCCTTTTCTCCATGCCCTCTCCAGCATTTATTTTTTCTAGATTTTTTGATGACGGCCATTCTGGCTGGTGTGAGGTGATACCTCATAGTAGTCTTGATTTGCATTTGTCTAATGATTAGTGATGTTGAGCATCCTTTCATGAGTTTGTTGGCAATCTGTATATCTTCTTTGGAGAAATGTCTATTTAGGTCTTCTGCCCATTTTTGGATTGGGTTGTTTGTTTTTTAGATATTGAGCTGCATGAGCTGCTTGTAAATTTTGGAGATTAATCCTTTGTCAGTTGCTTCATTTGCAAATATTTTCTCCTATGCTAAGGGTTGTCTTTTCGTCTTGTTTATGTTTTCCTTCAATGTGCAAGGCTTTTAAGTTTCATTAGGTCCTGTTTGTTTATTTTTGTTTCTATTTCCATTTCACTAGGATGTGAGTCCAAACGGATCTTGCTGTGATTTATGTCATAGAGTGTTCTGTTTATGTTTTCCTCTAAGAGTTTTATAGTGTCTGGCCTTACATTTACGTCTTTAATCTATTTTGACTTTATTTTTATTTATGGTGTTAGGGAGTGTTCTAATTTCATTTTTTTACATGTAACTGTTCAGTTTTCCCAACACCAGTTATTGAAGAGGCTATCTTTTCCCCATTGTATATTCTTGCCTCCTTTATCAAAGATAAGTTCACCATATGTGCGTGGATTTATCTCTGGGCTTTCTATCCTGTTCCATTGATCTATATTACTTTTTTTGTGTGCCAGTACCATACTGTGTTGATTACTGTAGCTTTCTAATATAGTCTGAAGTCAGGAAGTCCTGATTCCTCCAGTTCTTTTTTCTTTCTCAAGATTGCTTTAGCTATTCGGGGTCTTTTGTGTTTCCATACAAGTTGTGAAATTTTTTGTGCGAGTTCTGTGGAAAATGCCATTGGTAGTTTGATAGGGATTGCTTTGAATCTGTAGATTGCTCTGGGTAGTATAGTCATTTTCACAATGTTGATTCTTCCAATCCAAGAACATGGTATATCTCTCTATCTGTTTGTATCATCTTTAATTTCTTTCATCAGTGTCTTATAGTTTTCTGCATACAGGTCTTTTGTCTCCTTAGGTAGGTTTATTCCTAGGTATTTTATTCTTTTTGTTGCAGTGGTAAATGGGAGTGTTTCCTTAATTTCTCTTTCAGATTTTTCATAATTCATGTATAGGAATGCAAGAGATTTCTGTGCATTAATTTTGTATCCTGTTACTTTACCAAATTCATCAATTAGATCTAGTAGTTTTCTGGTAGCATCTTTAGGATTCTCTACATATAGTATCATATCATCTGAAAACAGTGAGAATTTTGCTTCTTCTTTTTCAATTTGTATTCCTTTTATTTCTTTTTCTTCTCTGATAGCTGTGGCTAAAATTTCCAAAACTATGTTGAATAAGAGTGGTGAGAGTGGACATCCATGTCTTCTTCCTGATCTCAGTGGAAATGATTTGTTTTTCACCACTGAGAATGATGCTGGCTGTGGGTTTGTCATATATGGCCTTTATTATGTTGAGGTAACTTCCCTCTATGTCTACTTTCTGGAGGGATTTTATCATAAATTGGTGTTGAATTTTGTCAAAAGCTTTTTCTGCATCTATTGAGATGATCATATGGAGTTTATTCTTCAGTTTGTTAATATGGTTTACCACATTGATTGATTTGTGTATACTGAAGAATCCTTACATTCCTGGATAAACCCCACTTGATCATGGTGTATGATCCTTTTAATGTGCTGTTGGATTCTGCTTGCTAATATTTTGTTGATAATTTTTGCATCTATGTTCATCAGTGATATTGGCCTGTAGTTTTCTTTCTTTGTGACATCTTTGTCTGCTTTTGGTATCAGAGTGATGTTGGCCTCATAGAGTGAGTTTGGGAGTGTTCCTCCCTTTGCTATATTTTGGAAGAGTTTGAGAAGGATAGGTTTTAGCTCTTCTCTGTTTGATAGAATTCACCTGTAAAGCCATCTGGTCTGGGCTTCTGTTTCTTGGAAGATTTTTAATCACCGTTTCAATTGCAGTGCTTTTGATTCGTCTGTTTATATTTTCTATTTCTTCCCGGTTCAGTCTTGGAAGGTTGTGCTTTACTCAAAATTTGTCCATTTCTTCTAGGTTGTCCATTTTATTGGCATATAGTGCCTTGTAGTACTCTCTCATTATCCTTTGTATTTCTGCAGTGTCAGTTGTTACTCCTCCTTTTTTCATTTCTAATTCTATTGACCTGAGTCTTCTCCCTTTTTTGCTTGATGAATCTAGCTAATGGTTTATAAATTTTGTTTATCTTCTCAAAGAACGAGCTTTTAGTTTTATTGATCTTTGCTATCATTTCCTTAATTTCTTTTTCATTTATTTCTGATCTGATTTTTATAATTTATTTCCTTCTGCTAACTCTGGGGGTTTTTGTTGTTGTTGTTGTTGTTCTTTCTCTAATTGCTTTAGGTGTAAGTTTAGGTTGTTTATTTGAGATGTTTCTTGTTTCTTGAGTTAGGATTGTATTGCTATAAACTTCCCTCTTAGAACTGATTTTGCTGTATCCCATAGGTTTTGGGTCATTGTGTTTTCATTGTCATTTGTTTCTAGGTATTTTTTCATGTCCTCTTTGATTTCTTCAGTGATCTCTTGGTTATTTAGTAGTGGTTTGTCTAGCCTCCATGTGTTTGTATTTTTTACAGATTTTTTCTTGTTATTGATATCTAGTCTCATTGCATTGTGGTTGGAAAAGATACTTGATATGATTCAAATTGTCTTAAATTTACCACGGCTTGATTTGTAACCCAAGATATAATCTATCCTGGAGAATGTTTCATGAGCATTTAAAAAGTATGTGTATTCTGTTGTTTTTGGATGGAATGTCCTATAAATATCAATTGAGTCCATCTTGTTTAATGTATCATTTAAAGCTTATGTTTCCTTATTTATTTTCATTTTGGATGATTTGTCCATTGGTGAAAGTGGAGTGTTATTAAAGTCCCCTACTATGATTGTGTTATTGTCGATTTCCCCTTTTATGGTTGTTAGCATTTGCCTTATGTATTGAGGTGCTCCTGTGTTGGGTGCATAAATATTTACAATTGTTACATCTTCTTCTTGGATTGATACATTGATCATTATGTAGTGTTCTTCTTTGCCTCTTGTAACAATCTGTATTTTAAAGTCTACTTTGTCTGATATGAGAATTGCTACACCAGCTTTCTTTTGCTTTCCATTTGCATGGAATATCTTTTTCCATCCCCTTATTTTCAGTCTGTATGTGTCCCTAAGCCTGAAGTGGGTCTCTTGTAGATAGCATATGTACTGGTCTTGTTTTTTTATTCATTCAACCAGTCTATGTCTTTTGGTTGGATCATTTAACCCATTTACATTTAAGGTAGTTATTGATATGTATGTTTGTATTAGCACTTTCTTTATTGTTTTGGGTTTTTTATTGTAGGTCTTTTCCTTCTCTTGTGTTTTCTGCCTAGAAAAGTCCTTTAGCATTAGTTGTAAAGCTGGTTTGGTGGTGCTGAATTCTCTTAGCTTTTGCTTGTCTGTAAAGGTTTTAATTTCTCCATCAAATCTGAATGAGATCCTTGGTGGGTAGAATAATCTTTGTTGTAGGTTTTTCTCTTTCATCACTTTAAATATGTCCTGCCACTCCCTTCTGGCTTGCAGAGTTTCTGCTGATAGATCACCTGTTAACCTTATGGGGATTCCATTGTATGTTATTTGTTGTTTTTTCCTTGCTTCTTTTAATATTTTTTCTTTGTATTTAATTTTTGTTAGTTTAATATGTGTCTTGGTGTGTTTCTACTTGGATTTATCCTGTATGGGACTCTCTTTGCTTCCTGGAGTTGATTGACTATTTCCTTTCCCATGTTAGGGAAGTTTTGAATTATAATCTCTTCAAATATTTTCTCAGTCCCTTTCTTTTTCTCGTCTTCTTCTGGGACTCCTATAATTCGAATTTTGGTGCATTTAATCTCCCAGAGGTCTCTGAGACTGTCCTCAATTCTTTTCATTCTTTTTTCTTTATTCTGCTCTGTGGTAGTTATTTCCACTATTTTATCTTCTAGGTCACTTATCTGTTCCTCTGCCTCCATTATTCTGCTATAGATTCCTTCTAGAGAATTTTTAATTTCATTTATTGTGTTTTTCATCATTGTTTGTTTGCTCTTTTGTTCTTCTAGGTCCTTGTTAATACTTTCTTGTATTTTCTCCATTCTATTTCCAAGATATTGGATCATCTTTACTGTCATTACTCTGAATTCTTTTTGGGGTAGACTGCCTATTTCCTCTTCATTTGTTTGGTCTGGTGAGCTTTTACCTTGCTCCTTCATGTGCTGTGTATTTCTCTGTCTTCTCACTTTGCTTAACTTACTGTGTTTCGGGTCTCCTTTTTTCAGGTTGCAGGTTCGTAGTTCCCATTTTCTTTGGTGTCTGCCCCCAGTCAGTAAGGCAGGTTCAGTGTGTTGTGTAGGCTTCCTGGCTGAGGGGACTGGTGCCTGTGTTCTGTTGCATGAGACTGGATCTTGTCTTTCTCTTGGGCAGGACCACATCGGGGGTGTGTTTTTGGGTGTCTGTGAAATTATTATGATTTTAGGCAGCCTCTCTGCTAATGGGTAGTGTTGTGTTCCTGTCTTGTTAGTTGTTTGGCATAGGGTGTCCAGCACTGTAGCTTGCTATTTGTTGAGTGAATCTGGGTCTTAGCATTGAGATGGAAATCTCTGTGTGAGCTTTTGCCATTTGGTATTATGCAGGGCTGGGAATTCTCTGGTGGACCAATGTCCTGAACTCAGCTCTCCCACCTCAGTGGCTCAGGCCTGACACCTGACCTGAGCACCAAGACCCTGTCAGCCACTTGGCTGCTAGTTTTCGAGGGCCTTCTGCCAAGGCATGTGGTGGCTCTCACTCACCACGGGGACAAGGACACCTGCAGCAGAAATTCTGGGAAATATCCCTTGGCGTGAGCCCTCCCAGAGTCCGCCATTAGCCCCACCAAAGCCTGAAGTATTTTTCTGATATGAATAACAAAATCCTGAAGAGAACAATTTATCTCCGGGTTCCTTTGTCTAGGATTTCTTGATGTCAGTTTATAGGCAATTACTCATATACATATCTGATACATATCTGATTCCTAAATAATGTTGTATAGATTACCAGAACTTTGAATCATTTTTCCTACCTTTCTTGATAACCTCTCTAAAAGTTGTGGATGGGCATAAACCATATGAGAAATGTCAAATCAACTCCTGTTTGTCTTTAAGTCATTTCTTAACAACAATGTTAAAAAACACTCTTTCTAGAAAACTGAATGAAGAGACAATAATCATGGATTCTGTGAAAAAATGAAGTTTAAAAAGAAAGAACTCCAAAGTATAAAACCCTACTCATATACAGGGAAAACACTTTAGGGTAATTTCACATACAGTTTCACAGTAGGATGCTGCTATGAAAATATACAACCAGAATAAAAACAAGAGAAAATACTAAAAATAAAACAAAGATTGAGGTTAAATATAGTTTCTAAATTAGAAATTATGATAGAGATATAAATATGCATAATGATTGAAAACTGATACAGTTTAAAATAATAATGATAGTAAAACAGAGACCAAATTGTACTAACTAAAACAGAGAACTTAAATGTAACTCTAAACTATGTTAAATAATTCATTCTACTGAATAAGGATGAGAGGATATTTTTCACTGATTTTTCAGTTAGGTTCAAATATTTGTCTGAAAAACAAAAGAGAAACCAACAGTAGACTTTAATGTAGATTTTTAGAAAAGAACAATTTTTTTTCATTAAATGAAAATAATTTGAGAGCTTACTCTATGCTAAGCCTTTTATAGTCATAATCAAGTAAGTTGAAAATATGGTTACTATCACTTAAAAATGATCTGGTCCTTGCTCTAATGAGACTTACATTCTAGATGGAGAGAGAGACAACTATGTAAGTTATTGTAGAGCAGAGTACTGTGCACCACTTATTAATCCCAGTACTCTGCACTGATTACCAAAACTCAGGGAGGACTCTAAACAACCTTCTGGCCATTTCATCTCAGTATCTGGATCACCAAACACACAAACACACACATACACACACACACACACACACACACACACATATACCACAGTCAAACATTGGATAGAACAACACTTAGAAGAGACAGAGCCAGATCAGCTTCAGTAAGTGTGCCTTGGTCCTTCATGGTCAGAGTCTCTCCTGCTAGAAACTGTCTTGTGCTGCAGTGGAAGGAAACCTGTCCCCTCCCCACCAAGGACAGATATCACAGTGGGGTTGGCCAGGTACCATATGATACACAAGTTTTAAGCAGAGACAAAAGAGCACTCATTGTACCTGGAACAGGGATAGGTATTTGATAAGCCTGGCACAGGCTTATCAAAGGGCCTGTGTGGGCCCTTTATCTCTTGCAAAGGGAGTATTCCAAGCCCAGGGCCCATTCTTACACAGCAATTCAAGTCAAAAGACCAGGTGCATGAGACTACATTTCCCAACAGGCTACCACTTGCCCCTCACTTAGCTGCTGAAATAGCAGATAAAGCATACAAAATCCGGCAGGATCATTGCCCATCTTGCATTTGGAGGTGAAGTCAAGTCCAGTGGAGCCCCTGAATAACTGTCTGCAGCTGGTTTGCTCACAGAACCTATCATTTTGAGACAGCACTTTGCCAGGGTCACTAGAAGAGACAGACCCAGGAGAATGATGAGTCTTCCCTAGAAGATGGCCAGAAACCTCAATCAGGAACCCCAAGTGCCATGGTTGAGCTCACTAAACAGGTCAAAGAATGAGGGATGTAGGAGGGACTGTGTGCGTACTGGTGACAACCATCCATCCACCTGAGCATGGATTTTCTCCAGCTTCTCCGAGTTATTGATACATAGTTGACACTTGAACAACACGTTTGAAATACAGAGGAATCACAGAGGAACCACAGATACACAGGAACTGAGTACTGTATAGGAGGGCCAAACAGGAAGATTTTCAACTGTTTGGAGGGACAGCACACTAACCCCCACCTTGTTTCAAAGTCAACTGTATATACAACAAGAGGTGTTGGCAATAACACAAATAACACTCTGTTCTGCCAGCAAATTACCAAGGGTTATTTGTTTGTCTATCACCAACTTGGCTAATGAGCTCAGTGAGTCTTACTGGTCCTGAATAACTTCGGTAGTAACATTAGCCATCTCTGCCATAGTTAATAACAAGTTGTGTACCATTTTTTCCAAGGCATGTATGCCTACACCAGAAATGAAGACAGGGACAGCAGAGGGGAAGCAGCTGTCTGATTGTTTTCCTGGTGGTGTGCTTGGAGAAACTCTGCTATGTGTCAGAAGTGTGGGGCTCACATTCAGAGTGTCATTTGCACAAACAACTGAGGACATAATATCCCCAGATAGTTCCCTATCTGAGGGTAATAAGAGCTCCAGTAGCCCAACATACTCCACAGAGGGAAATACAACCTGGAGGAACACGTGAATACCAAAACCAGACAAATACACTATAAAAAAGAAAGGAAAGAAGGAAGGAAGGAAGGAAGGAAGAGAGGGGGGTGGAAGGAAGGAAGGAAGGAAGGAAGGAAGGAAGGAAGGAAGGAAGGAAGGAAGAAAACTACAGACCAATATCTCTTGTTATCTTACATGAAAAATATTTTTTAAAAAATTGGTAAACCAAATCCTGAAATATATAAAAATAATTATATACCATTACCAAGTTAGATTTATTCCAAGAATGTATGACTCATTTAACATTTGAAAATTAATGTGTTTCACCATATCAACAAGCTAGAGATAAAAAATCATATGAGCATATCAGTTGATGCAGAAAAAGAATTTGAGAAATAAATGTTTGTTGTTTATAAGCCACACAGTCTCTGGTATTTTGTTATAGCATCCTGATTGGACTAAAAGGGTATGCTTATTACACAACTGTTGATTAGGAAATGTGAGGATGTAGTGTTTATAACTGAAGATAAAAGGGATAAAAAAAATCAGAGAAGAAACACATAGACAACTGGTGTATGTGTGTTACAAATTAGGGTGAATATCAATCCTAAAACTTTACCATGTATCTTAAAAATCTGATCAACATTAGAAAGCAAATAACTGTCAGAAGTCATCACCTAAAATGTCAGGATTTCTCAGGTTAATCTGTTTCAATTTCTTTCTGAAAAGCTGATTTAAAAGCATAATGAGAGGACACAGAGAGTACACCAGTACCAGATAGAATGGGAAGAGGATGTTAGGAACCTAGATTATGATCTTCTATACTGTGGCAACTAAACTTATTTAGCGTTTCTTTGTGCCTTACATAGTACTTAGGACACAGGTGCTTATCAAACATTTGCTGTATTAATTAATAAAAAAAGGGAAAAAGAAAGGCCAGAACAGGAAGAATGAGGATAATATAATTTTGGAACAATACGTATTTAACAGTAATTAGAGGTGACCATAAATATTTCTTATTACGTTATTCTATGATCAGCATTCAGCAGAACATGTAATCTCAGGCTGCCTATGTATGAAAGACTGAAGACAATTTTCACACATTATTGGGCTGATAATTTTTGATTAAACTTAGTGATGGTACATGGTGCATAGCAATGACTTGATCAAACATTATTTTTAAAAATGGTCCCATTGAAGAGAAGTAGCATAGCAATAATGCCTAAAAGCACAGTCTGGCAGTGAGACTGCCTGGTTTTAAATTCAAATCCCCCTATTCAGTAGCGTTGTGGTGTTAAGCAAGTTACCTCATCTTTATGGTGGAAAAAAAAATAAAATCTACCTTATAGGCATTTTGTGAGAATTAAGCAAGTTGATGTTTGCAAAATCATAGAAAAGTGTGGCATATAATAAAGGTTATGTAAATGTTTGTAGTTAGGACTGTTATGCTTTTGAGCAGAATAACTGATAAAAGGATTCTATCAACCTTCCGCTGTGCATTTTGTTGTTGTATCTCCTTCCATTAAATGACCTGTCCACCAATTCTGTTTTCATGAGACCACCTTACTCACTGTTTTCACACAGGTAAGACCACCCTGTAAGCTCTAAAACACCTGTTGCTTCCTTACTCCTAATGTGGAATGTGCCTCTCCATTTTTCTCCATCAATACACTAACCAGGTTAGAAACACACATTGACTCACAAAGCATACAAATATCTTTCTTTAATTCTATCTCTACTTCTGTATATAATTTCATGCAACACTCTCATTCTTGTCTACTTATTCTTTTAGAACTGCTTTCTAAATACTTTACAAAATATTTTCTGTCACCAAAGAGTGTAAGCTTATTGAAAAGAGTGCCTATATTCTCTACTTTTAGTTTGTTTTCTTCACAGTTCTTCCATGGTGTTTGGAACAGAGTAGATGCATAATTAGACTGGTTGACTAAATATAAAGTGTTTCAGACTCTCATGCCTTTTCTGTTTTTTACCATTTATTTTAAATGGTTAAGTGAGCAGAATGTTTTATAATAGTGTTCGCTCAATTATTTGATATCCAAAGTATTTCATACAAAATTGGGAAACTGAATTGTCATAAAATTGGTATTTATAAAATTGGATGTATTCTTTAGATCTAATATATATTCTTACATTAGGATAATTCTTTTGAAATACAGAAAACCACTCCCAAGAAAGAAGAATATGATTGCATAAATCAAAATCATGTCACCTAAAATTACATAAAGTGTTGTTGAAATAGAAATGTATTTCCTCGTGTTTCCTATGTGTATATGACACAAATGCTTCTGTAAACCTGTTTGTATCATTGGCTGAAATAAACTCATGCTGAGTAATACTTTAAATAACCATTAACATGATTCAAAGAACAATAATGTTTGGATTTGTTGTAAGACTCATTGTTACTTATGATGCTGGAAGAGTTCAGTACACCTTAAAGAGATGTTTGAATATTTGCTTTAAAATACTGCTTACAACAAAAGAATTTTACAGTGACATTTCTTTGGCAGTGCTGTGGGTAGCATCATATGCTACATCTTATGAAGTGCTTAGTAAACAGGTCTTCCAAGGCATTTACCTCCAGTCAACACAGGAAAATGTGATTTCAATGACAGTATTCATAATAAACGTTCTCCTGGGGATCATTTACATAATCATGGAAATGGAAATGATCATTACTTGTCCTTTACTATTTTACTATGTCCCCTTGAAGAGTACTATAGATGAATCCATCCATCCATCCTCCTTCACAGATTGCTCTAATAGAGCTCATCTATCCATCCTACTTTGTAATCTCCATAATAAAAGCAGTTTAGACTCTGAAAGAAACCTTTCATTTATGCAATTATTAAGCACATTCTAATGATGATAGCAAAAAAGCAAATGGGCTCAAGAAAAATCCTGTAACAGAGTAGGTGTCCTTATGTGTATTCTGTCTCTTAAGTCTAAATAATCTTAGAGAAGGTCCACTCCAAATTACAAAATGGCATTTGCTTTTGGTTTATGAATATCTGACATTGCTGTGTAGTTCCCTGAAATATGTTGTTTGAAATATGACTAAATACTTTTTTCTAAATATATAATATAAATATGTTAATGTGAGATATAAAAGTATAACTAAAGAGTCAAGGGTTTTAATTAAAAATATTTAGTTAGTTAATCATTGAATAATTTAATATGTTTGGAATATTCCCTGAATAGCTTTCTGTTTAATTTCCTCTCCTGTGTTATGAAAAGTATACTGTTCAAGTGACCAGCTATAGAACAGATGTTCTATAGTTTCTGGTTCTTTCCTGAGGTGCTTGTGTTTGTCTCTATACCACCCTTATGTGATCTAACATTTGGAATAATTGCAACCAACAAAACTTTCTCACGAGGTCATACACTATAACTCTAAGTTTGTTCAAGCAAGCCATAATCAAAGGAATTATTTAAAAGGATATATTTCATTTAGATATTTCACAATAGACACTCAGAATTCACATCTGAAATTGTAAAAACCAAAATCCTAAACCAAAATCCTAAAAACCAAAAACCAAAGTAAAGCCTTAGATGCATTTAGCTAATTGTATATGGTGGCATTCTGCCTTTTGGTACAGAGGAGAGAGGAGATTAACATATCTTTCTTTTCCTAGTTTAGAACTTATACCATATATACCTGTGTTTCTTCCATTAAAAAAATCTATCTATCTACCTCTCTCTCTCTCTATCTATAGCAAGATAGCCTACATCATAAATATATGGGGAAAAAAAACAAAAAAGACAAGGCAAAGTAAAACACGGAGTAGGGACTGTAAGGCACATCTTCAGTTTCATAACATTAACTTAATCTATTTGCAAAATATAAAATGTATCTTCAAGATTCTGATCACCTGCCAAAAAATGTTTCTAATCAACAGGTTAAATATATGTCTATAAGAAATTCAACTTTTAAGATAAAAGCCTGCTATATTCTGATCTAAGGACAAGGAAAACATTTGTATCCTTTAAAAGATAACATTATGAAGGGCATTATGATTAACTCTATTAATAAACAATGCATTGGTTTACTTATTTTTATGATGTTAGTCAATATAGGCTGATAGCATCTCACTAAAATTAAGTTTATAAAAGCTGAATTAAAAATATATAACCAAATCATTTTCCAGCCATGGCCCTTTGATAATATGCTCTAATTATGGCATATATTTTGCTTGTCTTGTCGGGTGGATAAACTACATATCTTTTATGCATGGATTTTAACTGTTTCTTGCAAACAACTCAGCCTGTAGTGAATTTAAGTTCATACTCTTTGACAATTATCAGGAATGTGACTATGGCTTAAAGAATCCAGATTTGTGGTAATTATCACTCCAGTTTTAAACCTACCTGTATTTCAATGAAGAATTACTACAGTTGTTACCAACCCCCTGCCTTGTTCCACTTAGATATTTCACAGCAAACACTCTGAATTCACATCTGAAAACACAAAATCCTCAGTCACCTGAAGGCTTTAGGGAAACAGTATAGTACACATTTAAATGAGTATTCGGTTCCTTTAAAATCTGTATTCAAATTAATATAAATATTTATGTTTCAGGGAAGATGGATAATCAGTTATGTGTTGCATTTAACTACTTGTCTATGGTAACATTCTGCCTCTTGGGGCAATGGGTAGAGGACGGAGAGGAGTAGCATATCCTTCTTTTCATAGTTCAGAACTTACATCATCCACACCTTTGTTTGTCCCATTAAAACAAAAACAGCAACACTTTGTTGTGACTACTCATAGTTTCAACCATACAGGTATACATATCTTCTGACTTTGTGAGTATCTGGCATAAACAGCAGATAAGAGCACACAGGCTCTTGAAATGTGCAAACACTATTCATCGAACACTCTCTACCACTTACTGCTGTTGTCTTAAAGGCAAGCTACTTGATCTTTCTAATCCTCAATTTTATTCCCTCAGTTATAGAATGAGAATAATTAGAAAACATTTCCCAAGTAATTGTGAGACATAATGAGATACTGAATAAAAGATATGCCTGGAACAGGGAACAAAATGTGTAGACAAAATAGTAAATTGACAGATTCACCTGAAGCATCATAATAAAATAGAGTAAAATTTTCTCAAGTTATTTACAAGATGGAAATATGTTGACAAGAAGTTGTTTCACAACTCATCAGTCTCTCATCCATATCCAGGATGTCAAAGAGTCATAAACTGGAGAAAAGAGAGAAATTTTGCTAGTTTACTTCTTATGACAAAGCTGTGGTATGAGTCCTAGCTCCTTAATCCCAGGAGGGCCAAGATGGCAAGTATTTAACCCCTTTCTTCAAGCCTCAGTGACACCACTGAGTTAATTTGGTATGTGTTTCCTGTATCTCGGGGATACAGTGACCTGGTATCTGACTTCCATCTCAGGGAATCTGGAGGGCAGCAGAGACAAAACTGAGTTACTATATCTAGAAAGTAGCTATACTCCCATCTGAGTGATAAATAAGAAAAAAGACAGTGTTTCTCAAGGATGAAATATGGACCATACCTGAGAGAAAGTTATCTGGGTGTTGTTTCAAGTTTTGCCTAAAAGGACCTATTGGAAGGGTTAAGGGCTCAAATGAAGAGTATCTATGTGGAATGGAGGTGACTCTAGAGCTGAGAGAGAAGTGGCACCACAAAGATCACATGAGTTTCAAGTAGAGGGTCCCAGTAGAAGTTATCCACATGAGAAAGTCAGTGCATCCACAAACTTAGGTGACAAGTATACCCTATGAGTAAGCCTCTGTATTCTTTCTCTGATCATTATTTGCCCAGTGTCCAACTCAGAAGATCCAGCAACTTCAATTAGTAACTAAGGGGTGGAGAATTTCCAAATGGGGAAAAGAAATATAAAGGACTAGCCTCATCCAGAGCAAGCAGCCAGATTGCATATGCCCCAGCTGGGAATGAAGAGATCGTACACACACACACACACACACACACACACACACACACACACACACACACAGGTGAGCTTGTGTATTTAGAGATTGAACTTATAGCTGCAGTTTTGAAGTTAATGTGTTCGTTATTTTGCCTAATATTTAAGTTTAAACAGAGAAGTCATGGATAGTTTTCAAGTTTTTATTGAGGTATAGGAACTACCACTTTTGAACACATTTTAAAGTTAAACAAGGAAATAAAAATAAAGTGTTTTGATTACATCATTTTCTTTGGGCTTGTTAATATACCAGTCACTTTGGTTCAGGAAGCTATTGCTTGTTTTTACATATTTACTGTGAATGCAAATTTTATGTTTGAAAACTCAGAAACTCAGATTTATATCTAAAATATTTATTAAGGGCCTGTAAATATGCAAATTAATAATATTACATGTTCTTTGGCTCAAAAAATCAGAATCTATTCCCATTCGTACGTATTGCAAATTTTGATAATATTATCATTCTATCCTGTAGTTCTAAACACAGAGTTAAACATGATTTTCTTTACTTATGAAGCCATAGTACTTTTCCTCCACTTGAATATACTGTACATATACTGGTGTCTGTGTTTCCAACCATCAGCAGCCCTGGAGAGTTTACTCTACAATGTTCTACACTAATTCAAAAAAGACAATCAGGTGAGTGTTTTGTTTGTTTGTTTTTGTTTTTTGTTTTGCCTTGTGGGATATCAGTGTAAGGTTCTCTGGCTTCTGAGAAAGTTCATCCATGAAATTCATCACCATTTTAACATAAATTCAGGACACTTTAGAGCTCAGGTAGTCCCTTGGTAAAATCTAGCTCAATACATTATACTTTTGTCTTCTTGCTATGAACAATTTTCCATAATGGAACAACACTTTAAAAAGTAAAAGTTATAGCATAATGATATTAATGATAGTAGAAGACATTAGTAGGAAGTTAGAAATTCATGTTACAAATATGCATAAGATCCAATACAATTTTTCATGATTATGTCAACTCATACAATTATCTCATTTATATACTAAGTAATAAATCACATTACAAAATAGATACTAAGAAGGATCACCCTATAATTCAATGTGAACCTGAAATTTTGTCCTTCTTAATTTCAATACTTGCAGTCATAGTAATTAAATACTATTTTTTCAGTTGATCCAAGAATCTTTTAATGACATATGCCAAATTCTCCTTTATTCTTAACAATCTGAAGAGTCAGATTCTGGACCTTCTTTTGAAGCTGGCTCATTTTTCCAGCCATCTGAAATATTTACACAAATGGCATATGCTCTCAAGCATAAGGCCATAGTTTTTCCTTTGTTTAATACAGAAATTCTCCAACCCTTTGCTTTTTTTAAGACAAAAAATATACTTTATTTTTAGAGCAGTTTTACATTTATAGAAATATTGAGTGGAAATATTGAGTGGAAGCACAGTTTCCATGCCCCTCCCACTTTCCTTATTAATGTTATTAATATAGTGATATATTTGTTATGACTACTGTAACAATTATAAAAATTGTTGATCATACAATTGATTTAACAATTGTAATAACTGATACAGTTGTTACACCCGATGAGCCAATATTTATACAGTTTATTAACTAAAGCTCATAGTTTACATTAGGGTTCACTCTTTATTGTACAGTTTATGAATTTTTACAAATATATAGTAACATCTATCCACCATTACGGTATCATGTAAAATATCTTTATTACCCTAAAAATCCCTTGGGCTCCACCTATTAATCTCTCTATCCCCATGAACTCCTGGCAACCACTGAATTTTTGACTACCTCTATGGTGTTGATCATTCCCAAATGTCATACAGTTGGAATCCTACAGTATGTAGCCTCTTCAGATTGGCTTCTTTGACTTAGCACTATGCATTTAAGGCTCTTCTAATCTTTTCATAACTTAAAAGCTCTTTTCTTTCTATCATTGAATAATATTCACTTGTATGAATATGCCATAGTTTGTTTATCCATTCATCTAGGCTTAAATGGCTTTTCTTTCTCTAGAGTTCTTTGGTGGAAGCTTATATTATTGACATTCTATCTTTCTTCTTTCCTAATATATGCATTTAATGTTATAAATTTCCCTATAAGCACAACTTTTACTGCATCCCCAATATATTGCTAAGTTGTATTTTTACTTTCACTTGGTTCAAAATATTTTAAAAATTTATCTTGAGGCTTCTTTTTTTATCCATGTGTTTTTAAAAATGTGTCATTTAATCTCCAAATATTTGGGGCCTTGGGCATTTTTTGTCCATCTTTCTATTGTTAATCTCTAGTTTAATTCCATTGTGTTTTGAGAATATACATCGTATGATTTCTATTTTTTAAACTTTTTAAGGTGTTTTATAGCTCAAAATTTGGTCTTTTTTGATGAATATTCCATGTGAGCTTTAGGAAGATCTGTACTGTGCTGTTTTAGGATGAAATATTCTGTAATATCAAATTAAATCAAGTTCACTGATATGCTCTTCAGGTCAAATTTATCCCTGTAGAAATTTTTTCCTTAATCAATTAACCACTGAAAGAGGGTGAAAGTCTTCAACTGTAATAGTGGTTTCTATATTTCTATTTGCAGTTCTTGCATTGTCTCCCATCAAAGTACTAACCAGACCTGACTCCAAGTACTAACCAGGCCCGACCCTGCTTAGCTTCCAAGATCAGGCAAGATCAGGCGCATTCAGGGTGGTATGTCTGTAGACATTGCAGTGTCTTAATGTATTTTGATGCTCAGTTCTTAACGTATAGCTGTTTGTGAATCTTTATATTTAAAGTGGGTTTCTTGTAGACAAATTATAGTTGGTTCTCATTTTTTTAATTAATTCTGAATATCTCCACCTTTTAATTGATGTATTTGACCATTCATATATAAGGTGATTATAGTCTTAGTTGGGTTAATATCTACTATGTTTGTAATTACTTTCTACTCATTGTACTTATTATTTGTTTCTTTTCCCTCTTTTTCTGTGTTCTCTGGTTTTAATTGAACATTGTACATGATTCCATTTTATTCCCTCTTTTTGCATATAAATTAGACTTCTATTTTTAGTTGGTTTAGATGCTATCTTAGAGACTGAAATATACACCCATATCTACCTTCAAATAACACTATACTGCTTAATTCGTAGTGTAGGTAACTTATAGTAGAGTATAATTCCTCCCTCCCACCTCTTTTTAGCCTTGCTCTCATTTATATCATTAACCTATATCTATAGTATGCTAATAGATTTTTACAAATATTACTTTAAATAAAACTGTCTTTTAGATTAATTAAGAAAAGAAAAATCCAAATTTTATTTTACTTTCATTTATTCCTTCTTTAATGATATTCCTTTCTTTATGTAGATACTAGTATTTGATCTGTGTCATTTTAGTTTTCCCCTGAAAACCTTATTTTAAAATATCTTGCAATGTAATTCTGCTGTTAATGAATTCTCTCAGTTGTTGTCTGTCTGAGAAAGTATTTATTTCTCCCTTACTTTTACAGGGCAATTTTCATAGATATACAATTCTAGGTGTGTGTTTCTTTCTTTCTATACACTAAATATTTTGCTATGTTTTCTTCCTGCTTATACGGTTTCTGATGAACAGTTCACTGTAAACCTTATACTTTTCCTTTGTAAATAAAGTGTTTTACTTCCTCTAGCTTCTTTTATAGATCTTCACTTTATCTTCTTCAGCAGTTTGAACACAAAATGTCTAGGAGTAGTTTTTTTTTTTTTTTTTTTGTAATTTGTTTTGTTTTATATTTTCCTGCTTGGTTTCTCTGAGATCTTGAATCTGTAACTTGGTGTCATTAATTTTGGAAACTTCTTGGCTATTATTACTTACTATTTCTTATGCTCCATTTCCTCTTTTTTCTTCTTGTGGTAGTCTAAGTAAGTTTATATTATAGCTTTTTATTCATTTTTATCTTTATATTTCAATTTGTGATGTTTCTATTGAAATATCTTCAACTCATTGATTCTTTCCTCAGCTAGCTCCAGTCTACCAATGAACCTATCAAAGGTATTATTCATTCTTGTTATAAAGCTTTTTAAATATTTAACATTTTCTTTTGATTTTTTCCTAAGTGATTTCCTCTCTCTGCTTTCATTACCCATGCATTCTTTGCATGTTGCCTACATTTTTCTATTGGACTCCTTAACATATTAATCATAGTTATTTAAAGTTCCTGTTTGATAATCTCAAAATCTGTGCCATATCTGAGTCTGCTTCTAATGCTTGCTTCATCTCTTAATTTTCTTGGTTTTTTTTGCATGCCTTTTAGTTTTTTTATTGTTGTTGAAAGTCAGACATAATGTGTCAGGTAATAGGAACTGAAGTAAGTGGGTCTTTAATGTGAGGATTTATGTTAATATAACTGAAAGCTGGGCTGAGTTTATGTATGGTATAGCTTTGGATGCCAGAGGGGCTTTAAATTGTCTACTTCTAATGTCCTTGTTTTTTGGTTTTGTTTTGTTTTTTCCTCTCCTCTTGTCTTTCAGCTTCCCTTTGTACTCCTGTTCAAACACAGTCTGCATCCTCAAAGTCTTTCAACTCTAATCCACTGTTATTTTGATGAAGCCCTTTTGTGTGATGGGAAGGTATGTTGGGCGGGAAGCATTCTATAGTCTTCGGTTAAATGTCCATCTTTTAGTGTGCCCATGACCCTGAGCTGTAAGATTCAGAAGTGTTTTTAGCCTCTCCCACTCATAGGTGAAGCAGGAAGGCAAGATGGGACTTTAGCCAGAGAAATGCCCTTTCCTCTGTGAGATAATGCTCTGGTAATGTCTTTTGCCCTGGAGAATCAACCTTTGTTATGGAAAATGCTCTGGATGAATTGCACAAATGTTATTCTTCCCTCCCTCTGGCTGGAACTGTATAAGGGTCCCTTTTGTCTCCTCCCCATGATAATCTGGTGGTGTTCCTGGAGGTAAACCTCATAAAATGTGGGGGCCTCTCTAACACTGGAGCTCCCAGAATTTTCTCATTCTCACATTAGTTCACACTTAGCTTCAGTGAAAATTACCATTTAAGTGTTGCCACCTCTAAAGCTGCCGTGTATTCTGCTCCAAGTAAGCGTTCTTTGGCTGTAACTCTGAATAAGCCTGTATCCCCAGGTTTCAGGGTCATGGTTTTCCCTACAAACTCAGCTCTCTGATGGGTCCATAGAAAGTCCTCAATTTTCAGTTTCTTCAGCTTCTGCTTGTAAGGCTAGTGATGACTTCTAAGATCATTACATGACTGAAATGATACTGGAAGTCCAACATTCCTTTTAAAATTTTGACTATGCCACTGGATTTTTGGTTTGTTTGTTTTCATCTATAATTCTCTGGAATTATCAGGTTTCTGTGGTGTAAACTGCCTTGGTCTTCACTGGTGTCCTCTCCTACTGGCATTTAGACTTCAATATGACATTCCGCTAAAGCCATCCATCATGCTTTTCACTTCTTAACAATATTTTGACATTTCTTTTTTGGAGGGGTCAATTTTCTCTCTTCTTAGCAGTTGGGAATTTTAAAATGCCAATTTTAAAATTAAATCATTTACTGTCTTATTAGTTGACTTTTCAAGAGGGGGCAGAGAAAAGTACTTGTATTCAATGTGTAACTTTCGTAAGAAAGAATACATATATATTTCCTATATATATGCATATGTATATGTGTATATATTTAGTGAGTAACAAGAGGCATTCAGAAATAACATTCCATTACGTGGACAATTTCTCTTTTGTGGAGTATCTCATTTCCTAAAGGCATTTCTCAAATGGCATATATAATATGAAGAAAATAATTCTCTAGTTTTGTTTAGTAAGATAATATCTTACTAAATATGTTATTTGGTAAGATGTTATTTAAATATTAGTAAAATGTTTTTTAGTAAGATGTTAATAAAATTAGGTCTCATACTAATAATGATCCAAATTGTTCTGCTAAAGATTTTCATAAAATATTTAGTCATGTATTTAAAATTGCCCTAGACACAAGAATTAAATGTTTAGACATAAAACTTCTCTTGAAAAAATATTAATTATATATCTTTCTCCAGAATTAATTCATTAAATTAAATATGACATTAACTCAATTTGCACAACTCAGTGCAAATATACAAAACATCTTCTGGAAGTTAGGTGGTTTTGTCATATTTCTCTTTACACCACAAAAGACTAAAAGGGCTTTTTAAAAGATTTTAAATTTTCTTTCATGCCTTGCTGGTTTATCTTTCTGGTGTTGGTTTTTCCTTGTTTTCTATCCCTGTGCTGTTTTTTTTGTTTGTTTGTTTTGTTTTTTTAATCTAATAGGCTTTGCTCTTGGAACTTTGCTAAGGAAACAAAGGAACCTTCAGGCAATGTGTTCTTAGCATTGTTTAAAAAAGTAATCCAGTAGCTGCAATTTTTCCTCACTGTCAATTTTCATGAAATTGCTGTAAAGAGGGTACCTAGAAGCCTATCTAGGTTAAATATGTGATTTCAGAAGTTTTGGAGTGGTGTTAAATATAAGAGTTTTATGATTCTTTGGAGTCAATAAACTTTTACCTGTGGGAATATATTTGACACCTATGATTGTGTAATGGAAGTCAACATGAAAGTATATTGGATTTAGACACTTCTTATGAATTCTGCTTCTACAGACATTGCTGCAAATCGTTATAAACTTAATGAATGCTCTACACCACTGCCTCCATGTCATTGATTCATCTACCAGTTTGTAACGCATTCTAAAGTAAAGTTTAAAATTACAATAAGTGGCATGAAGCAGGGTGAGCATATGTATACTGTCCAAAATTTTTAAGCTCTGCTAATGATTTTATTTATTTTTCAATCTATCAATTTAACTTATCTGACTGTTACATTCATATGTAATTGATAAATAATTTTTACATTCACATATAATACAATATAAGGATACTCTGAGTTTTAAAAATCTACATTAGAGTTATAATAATAATGAAAGTTAATATTTACTAAATGTTAGCAGTGTTCTTAGAACTATCCTACCTCCTTAACAAATATCTTATTTAATCCTCACAACAACCCTATATTTTGGTTATTATTGTAATCTCCATTTATACTTGAGGAAAGTGAACATTAGGTAAACTTCCCAAGAATTTCCAGAGTTCATATGAAGGAGATAAGTTTAAACCCAGGCTGAGCTTTTTAACAATAAAACGACTTTTTACTTTCCCATAGGAAGGAACTAACAATTAACCCTCATAAAATTAAAAATAAAATACACACACACATGCATATACACATATATATTTAAAGGCTTTGTTTTCAAGTCATGTTTGTATTCCACCATTTAAACTGAGTCCTATATAAAATATGAAATTCTTTTTTTTAATGAGAATGCTAACTCCTAGTAATTTATCGACCTGATTTGCTGATTTTCTGTCGTTAGCCATATTTATGACTATCTCAGAACATAGAGATAATAGTGTTTTGAAATAGATAGTAACTAATTCAATATAAAATATGATATTTCAAATTCTTCTTGATTCTCTGAAAAGTGTATGTATACTATAATTATTGTTAATTCTCTAATAGGAATGTACAGATTTTCAAATGTCATACTTGTAAAATTATGTCTCAGCTATAAATATATATTTTTTCAATAAAATTATAGAATAGAGTTTAATAATGGCAATTTAATAATGGTAATTTTTCTTAGTCATTGTAAAATATTTGATTGAATAATTTGTCAATAATAAATTTTAACAGTATTATTTTAAAAATGAGATCAATGAACATTAATTAAATGACAAATGATCTGTTTTTCTTTAATTTTCAAGTTATTTTTTCTAAAATATTTGCATTATTACAGCTGAACTATTAATTGGAAAATATATTGGGTCAAATAATTTAAAATAAATACAAAGTTAAATATCACCACCACCCCCCAGCATATATTTGGAAAAGGAAGTCTGATTCACAAAAACTTAGAGAACAGAGCTTTCACGTAATTTTCCCTTTCTTCTTTCACATAGATTTTAAGAAATATATGTGCTTCTATTTTTATTTTTCTAGAGGATTTAGCAACAAACACAGTGGGCACAGTATAGAGGGTGGGTAGAAAAAAATATACAAACAAGTATAGCTCTTCCTATTCTGGTGACATTTCATTTATTTTTGCTAATGAAGAACCTTTCAGTGAAACAAATTCTGGCCTTGTAGATATAATTCCTAGCCAACTTTTCATTCAAGTTAAAATTTTATTGTGTCAGTAGACATATTTCAAATCTGCATAGGAAACCCAGCCTGGTTACCTAGCTTAATGAAAGCTCTCCTTCATTAAAAATGTACATGGAGCATTGTGGTGACCCTGAGGATGTGCCTCTCAGATCTCCAATATAAGGGAGCATAATTAGCTGAAGGACTCACCTGTTGCACTCTAAAATCCACCACTGTGTTTCATTTCCCACAGGCTGCTACCATTCAGTGACTGAGTATGGGTGGGATACTAAGACAGGCTCCTTCCTGCAAGATGTGGGACTCCTTTGTTGGAAGACACTGCTTTGAGGACTATCTGATTATCTTGATGAACTTTACTTACAAATGTACTATAGCTTAAAATGTTTCCACCTAACTTTGCAACCTCCTGTCCTCCTTTCTGTCTTCCCTCTCTCCCTTGACTAGGATCAGACTTCCATCATGGTCTGAAGGCTCTCCCAGCACTTCTGCTCCCTTCTTACTTTCTTTCAGTGGTACTTTTCAAGGAACCCAGACTAAGACAAGTTTGAATAATTTTATGTGCTGGTTGGAACATGAAACCCATGAGGTTGAGAACTAAGTGAAGTGCAATTGATCTGGATGATAGAAGAATAGGCTGGATCAGGGAACATTCCCATTGGATGAGGGTTTTACCTAGCAAGAGCAGAGGAACTCACAGTTGGGTCTTTGGGGCCATCTGAGACTCAGAGATGTCAGGGCAACAGTTTAGGTCTTACAATTTGAGTCTGGCATCTTTCACTTCAACATAATGTTTTTGAGGTTAATTTGTGTTATAATATATGTACCACATATGGCAAGATAACAGTAGTCCATTCTTTTTATTGCTGATTAGTATTCCATTTTATATATTTAACACAATGTGTTTATCTATTTACCTGTGGAAGGAGCTTTTGATTCTTCCCAGCTTTTGTGGATAAAGAATAAAGCCACTAAAACATTTTTCAGGATTTTTTTTCCTTGTGCATATGAATTTTCAATTCCCTGGGGAAATACCTATTAGTGAAATTGTTGGGTTATTTGCAAAGTTTTGGTTTTACTTTTTAAGAAACTACTAAACTGTTTCAAAGTGCCTACAGCTGGTAGTTGGTGCCCACAGGGGGTATTGGTTCCAGGAATCCCATGGATACCAAAATCTTTGGATGCTCAAATCCCTTATATAAAATAGCATAGTACTCCAGATCCACGGATGTGGACCCCATGTGGCCAAACGGCCAATTGTATATGATTTTACGTTTCCATAAGCAGTGATTGAGGATTCTAATTTCTCCATTTCCTCACTAAAATCTTGGTATTGTCAGGTTTTTTTTTCATTATAAACTTCATAGTAAGTCTATAGTTATATTACATTGTGGTTTTAATTTGCATTTCCCTGATGCAATAAAAATAATAAAAGTGGAATAAATAAATGAATGGAATAAAATGGTGATAATAATGAAGGTATAGAATCTCCTTAAAACAGAAAAGAAAAATAAAGCTTTTCAAAGCCCTGGGTTGACATGGGGGCAAGAAATTCTATTGGGAACTTATGTTTCATTTGTGAAGCAATCATTTCTAGCATGACTTGAAGAATTGATGAAGTGTTAGGGAATAATAGCTTAGAGGTAGTAGATTCTCTGTATCTGAAAAGAAGAAATCCCTTGACACATTGTTTTGATGTGTTGTGAAAATTGTTCACGAACTTATAATAATGCAAATGTGTTGTTAATTTGTTTTTAGCTTTAGAATCATCCTTACTGAAAAAATTTAGGACTTAATTTTGTCTATAAATCCAAAAGTAAATGCTATCAATTTTGTCAATGGATGGATTGAAGAACTGTTTCTTTTTCCATAAACTGTCATAGTATTTACTAGTATCTTTTCTATAAATAAAGTAAAATAAAACAAAGGGGAATGACATATATGGGAACATAGGTATATTAATCTTTTGCCAAGAAGCAATATTAAAATTTTCATTCAAAATAGCACTAAAATGTTCATGATACTCCTTTACTATATGACAAGAAATGACTTTTCCTCATCTTGTGGTCTGCAGGCTATCTCTCCCTGATGTGAAGTGGAAAGAGGAAGAGATCTACCTATAGCACAGGGAACTATACTCAATATCTTGTAATAACCTATAATGGAATATATATATATTAATTTTTAGATATATATATATACATCTTTATATCTATCTATCTGAATAATTTGCTGTACCCCTGAAACTAACACAACATTGTAAATCAACTATATTTCAATATAAATTTAAGAAAAAAATTCCTGAGGGATTGCCATCTGTAGACAGATATTGTATTAGATTCTCTAAATATCTTATCTCTTTAATCCTCACAATAAACCTGCAAGGAAGAGATTTATCTCTTTACAGTAGACAAGAGCAGTTTTATAGTTTAGCAGGTATGAGACTAAGCTAGATTCTCCCTAAAGAAATTCACTGTAAGAGATCTTTTTCATTTAAACATCAGGGGAAAATGATTCAATCAATATAACTTTAATACAGGATTTTTTACACAGATGACAAATCTTTTCTTCAATAACCTTGCCATTCAAAGAAATAATGTATACTCTCTAAGAAGCAATAGTTCACATAACATAAGGGTGCCTTTTATTAACTGTGTAAAATATGGATCATTCAACAAAAGATTCAGTTTCTTCAGTTTCCTCATATCTCTCTAAACGACAATATTGAAATCGACACAAATATACACAAACACATTCATATAAAATTATATATCTTTCCCTTTATGAATTTAAATTTACAACAGGCAAATTTTGCTATATGTTATTTTGTTGTTTTCCAATTTAGTCTTTTGTGTTATATAGTTGACTCTTGAACAACTTGGGGGTTAGGAACACTGACCCCTGAGCTGTTGAAAATCTACGTGTAACTTTACAGATCATGTACTACTGTAATATGTATTTACTGAAAAAAATTCACATATAAGTGGACCTGCACAGTTCAAACCTGTGTCGTTCAAGGGTCAACTGTATTATTTTATTTAAAAAGTACTATGCTCTAAACCAAACATTCAGTGTGGAATTCTGCGCATACAGAATAACATCTCTTTGGTTCAAGTAATTTAATAGACTTCTTTCTTATATATGCATCTCCCTGTTTGTTTAACTTCAGTTGAATTGTAAGAATATAAATTGTTGTTAAATAAATGTATTGAACAAATAAGATAGTAAATTTTCATAAACAATTACAGTTTTACCATAATTTGATTATATAATAAAACCCAATGAGACTTTTTAAGAAAAACATCCAGGGAAATTTAAAAATAAACAGTAGCCTGAAACAAACCTGAATATTAAGTCTGAGTAGAAAAATGTGTAATTACATTCACTAATATATATTTGACATACTGTATATTAATCAAATATACATTTAATTGCTTTTAATACATATTGATTCAGAATATATTTAATGACCCAAGAACAGTCTACTCAAATTACTACTTAATATGTAGTTAACCTTGGCATCTAATTAACTATAGTTCTTTCTTTAATTGTATATGTCAAGAGTTATTTAGGAAGAATGCTAAGGGAGTACAGTAAGATTTATTAATAAGGTTAGGAATAAATATTTTCAGAAAAATGTGAATGCTCTATACAGAAAACCCATGCACTGTTTCAAAATATATGAAAATGATTTTTCAAATGCATTATTTATGTATAATGCATACAAAAATGAAAAAAGTATTAAAACTGGAAGACATAAAGCTCTTTTCTCCAGATATTATCATTTTATTATTTGTCAGATCTTTTTTGTTATTGTATAGAAATGCCACCAATTTCTAAATGTTGATTATATACCCTGCAACTTTACTGAATTCATTGATTAGTTCTAATAGTGTTTTGTTTGAGTCTTCAGGATTTTCTATATATAAGATCATTTCATCTGCAAATAATAATAATTTTACTTCCTTTCAATTTGTATGCCTTTATTTTTTGTCTTGACTAATTAATTGCTCTAGCTGGGATTTCCAGTAATATGTTGAATAAGAGTGGTAAGAGTGGGCATTCTTGTCTTGTTCCTGATATAAGAGGTAAAGTTTTAATCTTTCACTGTTGAGCATGATGCTAGCTATGTGTTATCATATATGGCAGGGGTCACCAACCCCTGGGCCATGGACCGGTACTGGTCCGTGGCCTGTTAGGAACCGGGCCGCACTGCAAGTGGTGAGCAGTGGGCAAGCAAGTGAAGCTTCATCTGTATTTACAGCCACTCCCCATTGCTCCCCATCGCCTGAGCTCCGCCTCCTGTCAGATCAGTGGTGGCATTAGATTCTCATAGGAGCTTGAACCCTACTGTGAGCTGCACATGTGAGGGATCTAGGTTGTATGTTCCTTATGAGAATCTAATGCCTGATGATCTGAGGTGGAGCTGAGGTGGTCCCATCACCCCCAGATGGGACCATCTAGTTGCAGGAAAACAAGCTCAAAGCTCCCATAGATTCTTCATTATGGTGAGTTGTATAATTATTTCATTACATGTTACAATGTAATAATAATAGAAATAAAGCGCACAATAAATGTAATGCACTTGGATCATCCCAAAACCATTCCTGCCCACCCCTGGTCCATGAAAAAATTGTCTTCCATGAAACCAGTCCATGGTACCAAAAAGGTTGGGGACCGCTGATATATGGCATTTATTATGTTGAGGTATGTTCCTTCTATACCCAATTTGTTGAGGGTTTCTATCACGAAAGAATATTGAATTTTTTCAAATGCTTTTTCTGTGTCTATTGAGATGATTATATATGTGTGTGTGCATATATATATATATATATATATATATATGCACACACACACACACACATTTTATTTGTTATTCTATTAATGTGGTGTATCATATTTATTGATTTGTATCCCAGGGTTAAATCCCACTTGGTCATGGATATAATCCTTTTAAGATATTGCCCAATTTAGTTTGCTAATATTTTGTTGAGAATTTTTGCATCTATATTTATCAGATAAAATGGTCTATAGTTTTCTTTTTTAGTAGTGTCCTTATCTGATTTTGGTATCAGGGTAATGCTGGCTTCTTAAAATGAGTTTGGAAGTGACCCCTCCTCTTCACATTTTGGAAGCGTTTGAGAACACTTGGCACTGATTCTTCTTTAAATGTTTCACAGAATTCACTAGCAAAGGCATTTAACCCTGTTTTTTTTCTGTGTTGAGAGGTTTTTGATTACTAATCCTATCTCCTTACTCATTATTGGTCTGTTCAGATTTTCTATTTCTTCCTGATTCAGTCTTGGTAGATGTATGTTTCTAGGAATTTATTGACTTATAGGTTATCCATTTGTTGGCATAAAAATGTACATAGTAGTCACTTATGATCCTATGTATTTCTGTGGTATCAGTTGTAATGTCTCCTCTTTCATTTCTGAATTTATTTATTTATCTTCCTTTTTTTCTAAGAAGTTAGTGTAGCCAAAGGTTTGTAAATTTTATTTATCTTTTTGAAAAACCAGCTCTCAGATTTGTCGATCTTTTATATTGCTTTTCTGGTCTCTATTTCTTTATTTCCACTCTGATTTTTAAAATTTCCTTCCTTCTCCTAACTTTGGGCTCAGTTTGTTCTTTTTTGAGTTCCTTGAGGTATAAATTAGGTTGTTTATTTGAGATCTTCCTCTTTTCTTAATATGCACATTTATTTCTTTAAACATGCCTCTCAGAACTGCTTTGGCAGCATCCCATAGTATACTGTGTTTCCATTTTCATTGTTTTGAGATTTTTTAAATTTCCCTTTAAATTTTTAAAATTTCTTCTTTAATCCATCAGTTGTTCAGTAGTGTATTGTTTAATTTCCACATATTTTCAGAAATAAAGAAAACTATCTCATTCACAATGGCATCAAAAACAATAAAATCTTAGAAATAAATTTAACCAAGAAAATGAAAGATCTATGCAATGAAAACTACAAAACTTGATATGAAAAAAAATTGAAAAAGACAAAAACAAATGGAAGAATATCTTGAGTTTATAGATAGGAAGAATTAATATTGTTGAAATGGACATCCTATCCAAAGCCATCTAAAATTCAACACAATCCCTATCAAAATTCCAATGGCATTTTCCATAGAAATAGAATAAACAACCTTAAAATTTGTGTGGGATTACAAAGACCCTGGATAGCCAAAGCAATTCTGAGAAAGAAGGACAGTGCTAGAGGCATCACACTTCCTGATTTTGAAATATACTACAAAGCTATAGTAATTAAAACAATTTGGTAATGGCATAAATATATGATCATAGATCAGTGGAACAGAATAGAAAGCTCAGAATTAAATCCCCACATATATATAGTCTACTAATATTTGATAAGGGAAACAAGAATACTCAAGGGGAAAGAACTATCTCTTCAACAACTGGTGTTGGGAAAATTGGATAACCACAGAAAAATGAAATCAGACCCTATATTACACCCCTGACAAAAATTAACTTGCAATGTTTAAGAGTTAAACATAAAACCTTATACCTTGAAACTCTTACAAAGAAACATATGGAGGAAACTCCTTGATATTGGTCTTGGCAATGATATTTTGGATATTATACCACAAAGCACAAGCAACAAATGCAAAAATCAACAAGTGAGACTACATCAAATAAAAACCTTTTGCACAGCAAAATAATCATTTAACAAAATGAAAAGGCAAACTGTAGAATGGGAGAAGTTATTTGCAAATCATATATCAGATAAGGGTTAACATCCAAAATATATAAAGCACTCATATAAATCAGGAACAGCAACAACAACAAAACATTTGATTAAAAAATGGGCAGAGGAATTAAATAAACATTTTCACAAAGACGACAACCAAATGACCAGCAGGTACATGAACTGATGCTCAACATCACTAATCATCAGGAAAATGCAAATCAAAACCACAAGGAGATATCACACAACACCTGTTAGGATGACTATAATCAAGAAGACAAGAGATAACAAGTGTTGGCAAAGATATGGAAAAAAAGGGAACACTTGTGCCCTGTTTGTTCAGCCACTATGTAAACTAGTATGTATGTTCCTCAAAAAATTAAAAAGAGAACTACCATATGATACTCCAATTCCACTTCTGGGTATATATCCAGAGGAAATGAAAACAGGCTATCAAATAGATATCTGCACTCCCTTGTTCACTGCAGTATTATTTACAATAGCCAAGATATGAAAACAACCTAAGTGTTGTCAATAGATGAATGGATAATGCCTGTGTTTCATTACACTATCAAGAGGATAGTGAAGGGTGCTCTGTGTCAAATATTGTGTAGCAACTGCAAAAGGCAACTTCCACCCCAAGGGCTGTGAGAAACAAAAGGAAGAAGTTGGAATCATTAAAATTTAGAAGCTGGGATAAAGTCCCTACAGAGCTGAAACTCATATATCTGAGGAAAAGGAACTGAGCGAGTGCTGCAGTTTCTGGGTATGTATTTGTTGGGGATCAGTGATTCAACTACAAACATGAAGGATTTGCTCTTGCCAAACTGAAAAGGTGGTTCTCTGGCGACACTCATGGGAAATTCAAGCAGAAAGCATGCAGGAAGGGAGATCGCAGGGAACACCTAGAGTACTTATTATTTTAATAATTAGATGTAATTGGCAGAAAAATACATCTAACATCCTCATATTTCAGTATAACTAAACATATTCATGTGTGTTATTTCTCTTTTTATTCAGTTCATTTTACATGACTTGCTGTTACTTTTCATCCTCAAACCTTCTCTGTTTTCCTTAGAATGGTCTTACTGTGCCACTTTGCTTTGGGTAGAAGAGATTATTGTAGTTATGGTTGCCTTTATTATGTTAATTTTAAACTAGATTTGTAAATGAATTATGCACCACTATTACCATATTGCAAAATCTGACTATGACTATATATTCACCATTATCAATGAGATTTACAATATATTTTTTATGTTTTATGTTGTTAGTTTGTGTTCATTTTACTTCATTCAAAGAACTACCTTTAGCATTTCTTGTAAGGCAGGTGGTAATGAACTCCCTCAGCTTTGTTGAGTATAGAATTCTTGGTTGACTGTTATTTTCCTTCAATATTTTAAAATATGTCAACCTATTCTCTCCTGTCCTGAAAAGTTTAAATTGAGAAATCCACCCACAGTCTTATAGGAGTTCCCTCGTATGTAACTTCTCTCTTTTCTCTTACTGTTCTTAAAATTCTTTGTCTTTGACTTTTGACAGTTTAAGTATAATGTATCTTGTTGTAACCCTATTCAGGTTCAACTTATTCAAGATCATTTGGGCCTCATGGATCTGGATGTCCATTTCTCTCCCCAGATTCAAGAAGTTTCCAGTCCTTATTGCTTTAAATATACTTTATGTCCCTTTCTCTTCTCTTTCTGGAATTCCCATAGTGCAAATATTGTTCATTTTTATTGTGTTCCACAATTTCTTTGGACTTTCTTCACTCTTTTTCATTCTTTCATTCTTTTTGCTCCTCTGACTGGGTAATTTCCAATGTTCTATCCTCCAGGTCATTGATTCCTTCCTCTGCATGTTTGAGTCTACTTTTGAAACTCTCTGTTAAGTTCTTGAGTACAGTTATTATATTTCCTAACTCTAGGATTTATCTTTTTATGGTTGCTATTTCCTTATTGAACTTCTCACTTTGTTCATGCATTGTTTTCCTATTTTTCTTTAGTTGTCTGTCTGTGCTTTCTTGTAGTTCACTAAACTTTCTTAAAATTATTATTCTGAATTCTTTGTCTGACAGTTCATAGATCTCCATTTCTGTAGAGTGAGTTATTGGAGCTTTATTAGTTTCCTTTTGTGGTGTCATATATACCTGATATTTTTGTGATCCTTAATTCCTTGCATTGGTATCTGTGCATTTAAGTAATCAGGCTGCTCTTCAAAACTGTACAGATTTCCTTTGGCAAAGGCAGTTCTTCACCCTCAGCTCAGTTTGGGGTTTCTGGGTGTGTTTGCTTGTAATGTCCTTGGGCAGGTGGGGCCTGCTATTATCGTCTATTTTGGGGCAAAGCAACTGTTTAAGCTTGAAGGATGGGGATGAGGGGGCATGCCACTGGCTGAAAAGAGTTGGATAGGACTGCTGGCTTGGTAACCTATCCAAGTGAGGCTGTAGGATGGGATCCACAGTTGCCTGGATTATCTTTTCAGTCTTACTAGATGGTTGGGACTAGGTATTATATTCAGTAATAGACGGGGCTCTGAATTAGCTTCCCTTTCCTGGCAAGGCAGCAGGATGAGACCCTGAGCCTATATAAAATCAGGCCAGAATATGCACTGAATTCCCTGGTCAGGTGGGACCACCAGTTTTGCTCTGCAAATGCAGAAGCCATGCACTGTGCTCTCTGTTCAAGTGCCACTGTACATAGGGATGTTCAATGAACTATGCAGCTTCCTGTGTGCTCTAGTTAGTTTCCCTGGTCAGACAGGCTGAAGGCTGTATTCAGCGATGAGCAGGACCATAAAATAGACTACCTGAATGAGCCTAGTGAGAGAAGCAGCCTTAAAGCTGGTAAAGCCCTTTGTTGTCTAACTCACATTGACCCTCACTCCAAGTTCCCATTGGCTTTGCTTTGCCAACTGTCAAGTCTGCCCACTCACCTCTTATGATGTTGGGTGGCACAGGTTCCAGGAGTTAACTGCAGCCCTTCTGGTCAGATAAGGGCTGGAATATCCTCTCCACAGTGGGTGAGGTTGTGATTGAGTTCATTGCCTGGGTGTGAGTAAACAGGCTCTAAGGCTGGCAGAACTCCTTGACTGAGGTTCCAAATCAGGCACATCTGCACCCTGCAAAGTTCTCTGGTCAGAAAGAGTGTGCCCCTAATTTGGTTCTGCAGATGAGCAAAGCCATTGGCTAGGATTACCATTTGGGCATTGCAGGTATGAACTCAGTCAGCAAAGATCCATGTGCTGGTTATTGCAAGCTTGTCCCTTTTCTCCATCACAGTCAGATTCCCAGTGTTTGAGTCCTACAGATTCCCCCAAAACCCCTGTGGTACAAGATCAGAGTAGGAGCTCTTGCAAAGCAACTCACAATGTTGGGGTGGTCTAGTAGTCCCACCTTGGTTCTCTTTTCTCAGTGGAGGAACCAGAGGTTCAGGGGAAACCTCTTTATATGAGGCTGCACTGGCCTGGGGGAGAGGCAATGTGTCAAAGTGTAGTTCCTTCTCTTTCCTTCTAATGAAGTCTGTCTTTGTGTGGTATGGGGAGTGCTTTAGCCTCACCACCGTGTTCTAGGATATTCTCAGTGGTGTCTTGTTCTTGGATAGCTGTTAGTTGTTCTTCTTGTGAACAGAAGCAAAGTCAGAAACAACCTATGTTGTCATCTTGGTGAGGATATTTATTATGAAACTTTAGTAATGAAGACAGTATATTATTGGCACAAGGTAGACAAATATGCACATGCTCAGATGAAAGAGCCCAGAAACATACTTAACATACAAAACACTAAAAATTTTTAAATAAAATACAAGAGAATATCTTCATATGTTCAGTGGAAATACTTTTAAAATAAAAAATTAATCACAAAGGGAAGGAAAGAGACATATTTGACCTTATTAATATAAAAAATGTTCATGAAAGGCCCCCATTAAAAAAATAAATATATTTACCAGGTAATACTGGGGAGATGATATTTGTAGCACATCCATTCAAAAAAAGAAAGCTGCAAATGATTGAGTCAGATAACAAAATCAAAAACAAAAAACAAAAAAAACCCGGTAACATCCTAAAACAGATGTTTCACAAAGAGGAAATATAAATGGCTAATGCACATACTACTTTTCACAAGCCAAAGGGTTAAGATGAAATGCTTGATAATATTGTTTTAATTGTGGGTGGAGAGCAACCGGATTTCTCAAACATTACAGAGATTGGGGGGGGTGTAAATAACCATTTAAGTTGAAGACAAACATTTTCTGTGATCAGGGATTCCATTTCTAGTTATGTACTCTATAGAAAACTGTGATTTTTCAGTTTGTCTTTCTAGTACATGTCCATTTAATCTAGGTTATCTAATTTGTTCACATACAATTCTTCACAGTATTCCCTTGTAATTCTTTAAGCATTATTTTAGCCACATTGCCAAGTATTTTCTAAATGCACCTGTGATTTCTTCTTTGCCTTATTGACTACACTTTAGTATAATGTTATATAATTAGTGGATATCCCAATTTTCCTAATGTTACTGATTTCTAAATTTAATTCCATTGTGGTCAGAGAACATACTTTGTGTTGTTTGAATGTTTTTAAATTATTGAACCCATTCTTTCTCAAAATATCCTTTCTTCTTTCTGTTTCTTCTCCTTTTGGACTCTCATTATGTGTACATAGTGTGTTTGATGCTGTCCCACTTGTTTCTGTGGTTTTGCTTTATTCTTCATTCTTTTTTTCTTTCTGTTTTTCAGACTAAACTCATAACCTATCTTCAAGTTTGCTTATGCTTTACCTATCTGTTCAAATATGCTTGAGGACCTTTAGTGATTTTTTTTAAATTTCAGTCATTGTATTATTAATTCTAGACTTTCAAATTTATTAAATATTTTAAAATTTCCATCTTTTAATTTGTTTTTTTAAAATTTTGAGATTTTTTTTAACACTTCCTTTGAATTCTTTAGACATGGTTTCCTTTAGTTCAGAACAAAATTAATAGCTGTTTTAAAGTCTTTGTCTAATAAATCTAGCATCAGGGCCTGCTCAGGGATAGTCTCTATTGTTTTATTTTGTTTTGTTTTGTTTCTCTTTTTTTTTCCATGTATGGGCCATATGTTCATATTTTTCCTTGTCTTTTTGTTGTTGTTCAAATTTTAAATAATACAATGTTTCAGCACTGGATATCTGATTCCTCCTTCTCCTAAGGGTTTGTTATGTTTTCTTTTTGTTACGGTTTCTGTGTGTTTGTTTAGTTATGTTTCTGAACTAATTATTTGAAGCATATTCTTTGTTACATGCAGTCACTGAAATCTTTGGTTAGTTTTGTGGTCAGCCTAGGAAAGGACAGAGGATTTTCTCAAATGTCTTGAACCAGTATGTCTCCCAGCCTTTGTGTATGGGCTCTGTTTTTGTGTTGTGGTATGCTTTTAATGCTCTGGTAGCTTCTTATGTTCATCTCATTCCCCAGATTTTCCTCTTAAGCTTTTGGTCAGCTTTCCTGTTTGACCCTACTTGTGTCACTGCCTTGGGCAGCTGCAATATTAAATATTTACTAAATATTTCAATATATGCCTTGGAGTTAGGGTTTTTCACATTGAGTGCACTCTGAGTCAGGAAACATAAAGAGAAGCCCTGAGAACGAACATATCAGGGACCTGTCAAACAGACAAAACAAATTTTAAAAATCTGGAATGAGGATTTGGGGGAGTGCCAAAGCTGTTTTGGCCCCTCCAGTGACTTTTAAGCATTTTGTTTTCACAGCTATTGTGGTTTTAAGGTTGTTTCCCAAGGATACTGTGAAGCTTGTGAGAGGAGGATAGGAACAAGGTAAGTTAGACAGGTAAAAACTTTTCTGTTCTTACCAAGATAAAGCTGTTTTTCTTGAATAAATGTTCTTGGAATTGTTGAAAGTATTTGATTAATTCCAAGAGTTCTGAGGAAGTTGAAGTTGACATTCTTTTTTTTTTTCTTTTTTTTGTTTTCTTTTTGATTATTTGGAGAAGTGGATTTTCATAATTCTTTACCACACTACTGGAAAAATGTCTCATTATGAAATGCTTATGTGTGTGCATATATTTGCGTGCACATATATATATACACATACATACATGTATATATGTAAACACATATATATGCTAATAAACATAAAATTGATTAAACAGTGTATCCTTTGTAACTTCATATTGTTAAGTATGTGTGTAATTGCATGTTAGAGGTAACAAAGACTGTCTGGCAAGCTTTTCAGAGTACTTATCACTAACTGGTGGGGTTACTAGTGATCTTTTGCTTTTTTTCTTCTGTCAATTTTCTGCATTATCTTATTTTTTCTAAATAATAATGAATTACTTCTATACAATAATAAAATCAATAAGCTTCTTTTTAATTTGAAAGTAAGGTGAATCTATTTTCCCTTTTTTTCTTTAAATCTCCTTCAGTTGCATCTAACAGGTGGCTATAACTCCTGAATATATAGAGACTAAAAAAAAAAAAAAAAAAGAATTGATACTATAACTTTGCCCTAATTTGAAATTTAGAAAATGATTATATCATTAGACTATTTTTTTTGATTGAGTAGCCTTTTAACATGAAATTGAAGAAAAATAACTGAAAACCATAAAAGTATGCTGCAATTTTGAATTGTTAATTTTAGGGAATTAATAATATTTTGTGGCTGAGTTTTTTTTTTTTTACAGTAGGTCCTTGTTAGTTATCTGCTGTGTACATGTCAATCCCCAACTCTCAATCTATCCCCCCACTACTTCCCCCCTAGTAACCATAAGTTCATTCTCTAGGTCTGTGAATCTGTTTCTGTTTTGTAAATAAGTTCATCTGTATAATTATTTTTTTAGATTCCACATATAAGCGATACCATATGATATTTGTCTTTCTCTGTCTGACTTATTTCACTTAGTATGATAATCTCCGGGTCCATCCATACTGCTATAAATGGCATTATTTCATTCTTTTTAATGGCTTAGTAATATTCCATTGTATATATGTCCCACTTCTTCTTTATCCATTCATCTGTCAATGGACATTTAGGTTGCTTCCATGTCTTGGCTATTGGAAACAGTGCTGCAGTGAACATTGGGGTGCAGGTATCCTTTCGAACCATGTTTTTCTCCAGATATATGCTCAGGAGTGGGATTGCTGGATCATATGGTAGTTCTATTTTTAGTTTTTTTAAGGAACCTCCATACTGTTCTACATAGTGGCTTTACCAATTTGCATTCCCACCAACAGTGTAGGAGGGTTTCCTTTTCTCCACACCCTCTCCAGCATTTATTATTTGTAGATTTTTTGATGATGGCCATTCTGACCGGTGTGAGGTGATACCTCATTGTAGTTTTGCTTTGCATTTCTCTAATAATTAGCGATGTTGAGCATCTTTTCATGTGCTTCTTGGCCATCTGTATGTCTTCTTTGGAGAAATGTCTATTTAGGGCTTCTGCTTGTTTTTTGATTGGGTTGTTTGTTTTTTGGATATTAAGATTAATCCCTTGTGGGTCACATCTTTGTGAATATTTTCTCCCATTCTGTGAGTTGTCTTTTCATTTTGTTTAAAGTTTCCTTTGCTGTGCAAAAAACTTTTGAGCTTAATTAGGTCCCATTTGTTTATTTTTACTTCCATTACTCTGGGAGATGGATGAAAAAAGATATTGCTGTGATTTATGTCAAAGAATGTTCTGCCAAAGTTTTCCCCCCAGAGTTTTATAATATCCAGTCTTACATTTAGGTCTTTAATCCATTTTTGAGTTTATTTTTGTGTATGGTGTTAAAGAATGTTCTAGACTCTACAGTCATACATATATTTCTATAGCCAAAGCAGTACCTCAACCCAACAGTATTGGTAGCCTGTATATTCTACCCTTGTTTGCTTGCTAGAAGTTACTTTCCTGATTTCTTCAGACTTATTCAAGAGAGTATCTCAAAATCCCATGAAGGGGATACCTTTCTTCAATCAGTAAATTTCTAATTGTCCCTAGAATATTGTGTTATAGCGTTGTCAATATCACACATACAAATTGCAGAGCCTCTGATTCAAATGTTTAAAATGTAACTGTTTTAAAGGTCAGCATTTGTTCCATAAGCTCCCACAGCAGAAACAGTGCCATGGAAAGAAGTGGAGTGAAACTGTAAGCCAGTTTTCAGCCATCCTCTTACCTTTAATAATCGTATATAATAGTCTGTATTATTCACTTCCTAAAACAGAGTTTTAAATGTTTCCAGACAATGACAATCCATAGCAATATATTACATTTTTTTCAGAACAGAAAATTGAACATTTTCTCATTTAAAGTTTTGAGAATAAGCCTTTGTTTCACTGGGAATAAACTTCAGAAATTTTTACTTAGGCATGTAATAAATTAGGTATGATTAAAGGGGTAGTTACAGATTATTAATGCATACCAGGAACAAATTATAAAGTGGCTAACAAAGTAAATAATGCAAATGCAAAATTTTGTGTAAAATAATTATATACTCATGCATCCATTTTATTTTAAATGGATGCATGAGTATATAATTATTTATTTACACAAAATCCCACATAGGAAAATAATCATGAAGTCCAATGATTATATGAAATAAAAAGGTCATGTGAATTCTTGTTTACTATATTTTACATCTATTTTAATGTCCTAGCACTTTTTATTTTATGCCTATATCCTGATTCTACTTGCCTCAGTGATGATTTAGTTCAGTTCTTTCCCCTAGGAAGGCCTTTTATTTTGCAGATCCAGTCCTTCCTCCATTCCCTTTTAATGCTACCTGTTATAAAAAATGTTTCCTGATATACTGATAACCCTCCACACATCAGAAATAATCTCTTCTTCCTCTTATACCCACTGCAATGCATATGCCTCTATTGAGTATAATATTTTAATGTCTTTTTAAACTTATTTATTGCTTCTACAAAATTATTAAAATCTTTAGGTCAAGAACTATGCCCTAACCACCCAGCATAATGCAGAGAGCATCACATATAATAAATGTTTGGTTAATATATAAATGGATTAACTAAAATACATTTTGTCAAAGGAATTACATAATAAACATATATAAGATTTTTTCTAATTATTGACTGCCCTTTTAATGTTCATATAGTGGAATTTTGCATGGTTTTTGGCTGCTCAACTTCATTTGAATACTCCCCCTATGTTTAGTTAAAGTTTCCCAAAGGAAATTCCTCTGAAGAAAGCGGGGTCAGAATCTCCTTTTCCTAATATTCTTCATCTAGGTTATAAACATGTGATACTGCCAGTTATACTCACTGTATGAAAAGAAAGCATCAACAGTAGGCAGGCTGGCATCCACTGTCCAGCATCACCATCATGAGCTTCATATCTGGGCATAGTGGGCAGGTACAATACAGTCTTAGGTGGAGTAACTCCCTCCTTGTCCCTGAATATATAGCCTCCAAGCCTAACTCTGATGATCTAGTACATTTCTGATCATCAGATCAAAAAACTTTTAGTGGATTCCTCAACTCCTTAAATTGTAAATTGGGTTCTGTTGCTTGCAACTGAAAATCTAATTAGACATATAGTTACTGACAGTAAGATTGACTCCAAAATACACAGTCCAAGATGAAGATTTCAAACACAAAAAATAGAAACCAACACTAGAAAGTTTAAAAATGAGAAAATAAAACATTATAATGTTGTGTAGTTCCAGATATCAGATCCCTCCCAACAAAAAGATGGCAAAACCTGTCTTAATTAAAAAATAATAAAATCTTCTAAGCAGTTTTCTTTATGGGATCCTTACTTGGCCCATTAATAAATGGCATTTAAACTAATGAAAGGAACAGTAAATTTGGTTATTTAAATAAATAATGGTTTAGGAGGACTACTAGCTGTGAGGTTGTTCAGAATAAAGATAAAAAATTCATTGATATTTTTGTCCCATTACTTTGTTAATAAGGCATATCCAAGGTAGCGGTTTTACACATTATAGAAGACCTTGTGAAAATTCTGGTGAAATTTTGCATTTGAGACCAAGGTAATTAGATACCTTTTCTCTGAACCCGTCTCGATATCAATTAATAAATGTGTAGCTATGTAATCCTATATATATTTCCAAGACTGAGATCTATTTAGCTTAATCATTATTTTAAAATTACAATTGCCACAGAATATAAAATCAAATATTTTCTTCTGTGATTGATTATATTTTATTTAGTTTCTTCTTTCTTTATCTGAATGGTTATAAGTGCAAGAGAATATAATAACCCATCCTTTAAACTTTTAAAAATTCCTTGGATTGTGTGGTCTTACCTTTTCTTCTATTTTCTCTCCTAAGTTTTCTATTCTTTTACCAATTAGCCTTGCCTCTTTTGTAGTAGAAAACATTTATTTATCTCTGATCATCAAAATTAGAATCCTATTCCTCAGTCATGTTTTATTTTCCACCACAATTTATACCACGTACTGACCATCTTTCTTTTCTCTTTCACTCACCTGAATAGCCTATCTTATATGCTCTCCTCCACGCAACAGTGGCATTGGTTCTTAGAGTTGAAAACTATCTCAATTCTTTATTGTTAGAAAAATGAGTTCCTTTGCAAATGTTGTATTACTTAGTAAAAATGATCTTTTTTTCCAGAAATTAGATTTAAGAAGTAATTTAATGATGAGTTTACTCTAATATTTTGCCATCTGTATCCAGTGTTTATTCCTATTAAACTTGACTTCAAGTTTACCATTTTTACTCAAATCAACTGTGAAGTGATGGGAAACAAGTAATTAGATGAGAACAAAAGTGAAAATAAGAGAGAAATGTGCAGTGTTAAAACGTAATTTTTTTTAATTAGTGAATTAAAGTGTTTGATATTTAATCAACTTTTAAGATAGGCTATCATAAAATCATTCAGAGGTTCTTAACTTGTATTGGTGAAATTGTATAGTGGGTCACAGTTCTCTGTAATTAAAGTAGTCTACAGGATTGTATAGTTCACAGGAATTTTAAAACTAAAAAGTTGGAATTCTCTAATATTGTTTAATGGAAGAGGAGACTATACTAGTGTGAAATTATTGAGCTTAGAGTCTGAACAAGTGTATTGAAAATCCGACAGCACCACTTAAAATCTATAAGCCTTAGTTTGTAAAACACAGATTGTAAAATACAGATTGTACTTCTTTTTAGTTACAGCACACTGGAGATGAATATGACATAATACATAGGAATGCTATGAATCTCAAATGAGATACAGATGATGAAATTGTATTATAAATTATAAAGGCCTATAAAAGCGTAAAGCAGGGTGGGAATATTTTTTTCTATAAAGGGTCAGATAGTAAGTATTTTTGACTTTGCCAGCTTTAGAGCCTCTGTTGCAACTATTCAACTCTTTGTTATAGCCCCCAAGCAGCTATAGGCAGCACGTAGAGGTTTAATTGTGTTGTGTTCAGTAAGCTTTATTTATGAACACTGAAATTTGAATTTCATATAATTTCTACACGTTATAAAATTTTTATTCTTATTTTTTATTCTCCTTTTTAAACTCTCCCCGCCCCCGCACCCATAATTCAGAACTGTAAAAGTAGTCTTAACTTGCAAACTAATGAAAATACCCAGTGGCTCTTTGTCTTTGGGCTGCAGGCTGTAGTTTTGCTGACCACTGACATAAAGTATTATAAATGTTGATCTACTAACTTTCCATTACCTCTTCATACCTTTAGAATACACAAAAATCAAGTTTTCTGATTCAATCCAATAATTATTTGACCTTAGTAAGTGTCACACACTGCTTTATGACAATGGAGGCCACAAAACCAAATAAAGTGACCCCTACTTTTAATAAGATTATAACAATGCAGTTGGGAAAACAGCAGTGAAAGCAAGGATGTAAAGCAGAATATGATATGTCATAAAATATGTTATATTTAAAATATAACAAGAATATGAAAGGACTGACACTGGAAAATTTAATTTCCATTAAATAAATTAAGAGCTAATGGCATAAAAACTGGCCTTTTTGGTCTCATCCTTCCAAATGTTTCTTTTATTTAGTGATTAAAGTAGTATTTATAGAATTTGATAGTCCTTTTCCTCAGTAAATTGCCCTTTTCAGTCTGATATTTGAAAACATCTATCACTTCTTAATTCTACAAAATTTCAAATCTTAAATAATTTTGAATGTTTTCTGCTGTGATAGGGTGGTGACTAGTATCATTTCTGCCTCCTGCATAGTGTTAAAATTCTGTTAATATGAGGTGATGAATTATTTTAGATACAATAGAAGTAAATACTGACTTTCCACTAGAATAGGAACTACATAATTTTATACATCTGACATAATATCTATTTCAAAGTAATAATGGAAAATTATATTGATGGTAAATAAATATATTAAGGAAAAATATATATTAATATATTATAATTATTATATTAATATATATTTATAAATATATTAAGCAAAATATAACAAAATTAATCACCATTTACTAGTTTGATTTTTTTATAAAACATTCAAAATTCATAGGCATACTATAGAAAGTATAAGTTATAATATTATTCATAATAGGGATATTTTTCTGCCAACCTTGAAATGACATTGTCTTCAATTCTAGCTCTTAAAATAATAGTGGTAGATAAGATGCTGATAGTACATAGAAAATAAGTGAATAGTAAATAAGTTTTAAAAAGTAAATAAAATTGCAACTATGTACTATACAGAAAAAAATGGGTATTTATTTTTCAAAGCAAATTTGAGAATACGCTGGCTAAGTATGCAGTCACACAGAGTTTTGCTTTTCAGTAATGCCAAGTAGTTGAATAAAACAGCAAAGAAATGAAGGAGATGGCTAATTAATGCAAGTTCATTGCAAAAATGTACTTGTGAAGACTGAACATTAACTGGAATAGTTATCATGCTGATAATAATGATTAGTGTAATAAAGCGTCAAAATTTCATGTAATTTCATATTTATTTTTATGTAAGCTTCTTAGATAAAATACTCTAAGATATAAATTGCCTATTCCCAATTCAGAAATGTTAAGTTACTTCTCTGAGTTCACACAAACAGTAATTTGTAAACTTTGGATTTATGTATAGGTTAAACAGAGGCCAAAGGCGATGTTTGTAAGAACTTCTTTTCAGTCCCAGCATCACTATATTCTATGGCTAAACATTGGGATCTTAGAATAAATTTTCCATTCAATAACTACACTAGTTATGTGAATTAATCTAGATAAAAAATAAGCTAAAACATGTGTCATTATTCATCTAGCCCAGTGTTTCTCAAAGTTTGTTCCAAGAGTAACCCACAGTTTAACTGATATAGTCTACCTAAACTCTCACATTAGACTGAAACAGATTATTCTGGGGCCAGAAATACTGTTTTAAAAGATACTGCAACTGACTTTTACAAACGTCATTTCTTAAGAATGTAAGCAGCATTTGTTCAAATGTGGATGGGACAGATTCTCTGGCGATAATTCAGCATAGACTTTAGGATTTTCTAGGTAAGAGTAGTGCTGATATTCAATTGACCTTTCAGTAGCAGAATCACTGACTTTTTTTCCCCACAAAAATGACTTTATGATCCCATAATGTGAATGCGAGCAGTGAACTACTGAAAACTGGGATTTCTGTTTTTTATTCTCCAGACAAGTTGCTATAGATAAATACAGCAAAATTTTCTGGTAAATGAAAATATACCTGTGAAATTAGACAAGTAAAAACTGGAATGTAAGATGTTTATGGAATTTTAAGTGTGAAAGAATATCTTGCACACAATTTTGAGAGGAGACAACTGAAATAATGTTTTAATGGATTACATAGTTCATAAAAGACAGCTCACTTCTTAAACTCCTAAGTCTCCATGGGCTTCAATCTCTTCAACTTTAAAATCAGGCCAGGGTTGTTCTAGGGAGTATCTATAATTCCCATCAGTTTTTATTACCAGTGATTCTATGACTGAACCAACCCCGAGCTTTTTTCTCCTTTCTTCTCCTAAATCTCCATAAGTTAACTGGATATTCCCCTGCTTTAAGTAGCTAGATTATTAACCTTTCATATGAAGAACTATTATTTGTTTAGTATCACAAGAATTTTTCTTCCCTATGTTCATAGCAACGCTAGCTGGAAATGCTTGATGATCTTGAGCCTTTTGATGAATACAGAGCACTGAAATATCTGCATTTTATTATATGTATGATAACATAAATGAAACAGTGTCAATTATTGGGTATGAATAAATACACTAATTTAAGCTAGATAGTTAATGATCGATTCTTCACACTAGAGTACTATGTGTATCTATTGCCTGCTTTAGGGCATTAGATTTCTGAAAGAATGCTTTGCAACTGAAGAAGAGCCCTAGAACTTAAAAATTTTTTAAAGGGGAAAAAAAAGCTTATCTAAAACATCTACGTTTTGCTCCTTGAGGCTAATTTTACCTTCCTTCAGAGGCCCAATTGATACTTTGGGCGTTTTGAAGGCAACTCCCAAAATTGTTACACAAGTGGAATCTCCACTGACAAGAATGGGCATTTGGCAAAACAAGCATCAAAGACCACACCCCAGAGAAAACAGCCAAGGAGCTTGACAAGCCTTACAGAAGTTTGGGTAAGAAAATAAACTACCTGTCAATCCAACTGGATGCAACTGTAACAATTATTCTTCTACAAAATGTGGTTTTGTCAAACTGTCTATTCTACCTGTGCTAAACAGTTTCCATTTTGTTCCTATTGTATCAGATGTACAGAGTCTTATGTGTTCCCATAACAGCTAAATGTAATGCCACATTTTATAAATGTTCTATAAGTCCTAGTAATATTATTAAGTATTTTTAAGACTAGTCCTGGGTATTAGTTGTCATTTTGAAAAGTGAATGGCAGAAATCTGATTTATAATGCTGTGTGAAATTTAATCTGATGTGTGAAATTATAGAAACCATATAAAGTCTAAATATAAATAGATTTTAAATGTTACTCTTCCTAGTAACCTTCATATAAGATTATCAGCCTTTGTAATTATACCAAAAGCTATTTTAAAAGTCTGTTTATCTATGCTACATAAGATGCAAATGTACATATGTCACTGTCATTTGCATTAAAATTGATAATATAGTTTATCAATATGTAGCTAAAAGTCCTTTTAGACTGAAAAATTGAGAAGTTCATTTTAAAGTAAATGGGTTTGAATCATATTGGTACTCTGCCTTCCTGACTTTCTATATATTAGAAACATCCTATCTGAGATGGTGCATAGCAGTGTGATCTTCTAGGTAGTTTACAATCCAGCAGGTGGCCATTATGAATTGATAAAAATAGTGCCAAGATTTCTGAATTCACTGACAGCTTCTGATCTCTTATTATCTCTGGAGATTTGCTAACCTGTAAAATAGATTTAAGCAAAGTCCCACAAGCTGGATCAAATAATAGTACAAAAAATTCATTAATAGGTCACCTTTAGTTTTTATTTGATATTATTGTATGCTGGCCTAACATTCCTTTTTTCTTGCTAAGTTATTTAGCTAGTATCACCAATTTACAAAATCAGTTTGATTAGTAAAAATAGAGAAGACCTAGTCTTTTCTTTAAATATCAGTGAGTATGTGTCTACAATGCCAGATAATTTTTACCTTAAAGAATAAGAAGTGTTTTAAAAACAGAGGGTAAATGTCAAGAAAACAGATTCTAAGAAGATCTGCAGAATGGATAGTCAGTAGGTGAGCACAGAACATCAGATAATTCAGAAAAGCAATGATTTAAAAGTTACGCTTAAAGGTCTCCTGCACCTATCATTATTGTAATGATTAAAATTCAAAAGATTAAATTTTTAGTAGTTTTCCCAAGGGCATTTGAGCAATTTTTAAATGAATTATTAAATACACAAAATATACCATTCATTGTCCTTGCCAAAAGAGACATACTGTATACAAGTTCCCTTTATCTCCTGTTCCAAGTCTCTTTCCCTCCTATCCAGAAGTAGACTCTCCTAAATGTTTAGTAGAGACTGACTAGGGTCCTTACTCTGCATTAATATAATGTATGCATTTATGTGATATATCTATTGATATTCTATATCGATATATTTTAAAAACATAAATGAGGTCCTTTTCATTGTATCATTGCATAACTTGCTGTTTTCACTTGTTAGTATATGTAAGTAACATGTTAAACAAACATTATGTGGGATTGTAATCAAAATATAGCTTTATTGTTTTTCCTCTCCCTTTTTCTTTAAAATTCGTTCTCTGAGGGTGAATATACCCTGCAGCTTGATGAAGATTTAGACAGACCCAAGACTGAGCTGATCATTCTCTGATGATAAAATATGCTTTGTTCACTTTCTCATAAAAAATTCTCAATTTTGAAAATAATATATCCAGGCCTATGTGATAGTCAACATTTTGCAATTGTTTAGCTTTCAATTTTATCTTAACCATTTGGAATTGGCCCAGGCTGAAGCTTCAGGGGAAAGAAAGCAGGATGCTTCTGTTTTCTTAATATAAACTTAATACCTCCAAGCTCATCTCTTCCCCCACTGGCCGGCTGCAAATCCAGCCAGCCATTTGTCAAGTAGGGGGAGGGAGGAGATGAAAGGAGATTGACAGTTCTTATTTGGTTTTGCAGTTTGAACTTTCTGAGACTGACAGATAATTACATGTGACTCCTTCCCTCCTGGCACACTTTCCTGGGCATTTTACAGGCTCCCAGCTGAATGCCTCTCTTGCAGTATTCTTGACTAATGTGAGGCATCTTGGAGCTCTCTGAGTCATGTATTTTAGCCTTCCTTCACTCCTGGACATTTAGTTGTTTACCTCCGTCTCTATCCACTGAGGTCTCCCCTCAGGCAGCACTCTTAGACAAGATACAAGGTGATCCCACAACCATGCTCTCTCTTACATGCCCCAAAGCTGATCAAAAGGAAGAACTTGGGGTCCCCTTTTACCTACAAATACTGAAATTGCAAGGGTAGTAGGAAAAACCCTCTAGCTGTCATAGTGTAACGCACCATCTTCCAAATTGCAGAAAAACTTCTAAAGTTCTCCCAGTGGTTCTTTTTATAGCGACCTTCAAAAGGCTTGGGGGTAAAAAGCAGCATCATACTCCTTAAATGCATTTACTTCTGGACCAGCTAAAAATAGGTGGAATTGTTGGATCCTGGGATGTGTACATTTTACATTGTCATAGAATGTAGTAAATTATTTCACTAAATGATTTTGTTAATTTATATTAGCAACATATGAGAGTGTCTATTTCCTCATATTCTTGATTTATTTATAAATTTATTTATTTAATTTTTTTTGCATTTTCATTAGGGTAACAATTCCTAAGTCCTCCATTAGAGTTAAAAAACTGAATATCGCTGAAAAATAAGAAAACAATATTAATAGTTACTCTGGTATTTTTTGTGAAGTGAGAATTTGCTCTCTGTATTTTGTATAATGCTATATTATTCACTCTAAAATGCTATCAGTTTTATAGCCATTTAAAAATAACGTTTAGGAGGACCTTCAAGATGGTGGAAGAGTAAGACATGGAGATCACCTTGCTCCTCACAAATATGTCAAAAATACATCTGCATGTGGAACAACTCCTACAGAATACCTACTGAACGCTGGCAGAAGACCTGAGACTTCCCAAAAGGCAAGAAACTCCCCATGTACCTGGGTAGGGCAAAAGAAAAAAGGAAAAACAGAGACAAAAGAATAAGGATGAGACCTGCACATCTGGAAGGGAGCTGTGAAGGAGGAAAAGTTTCTACACACTAGGAAGCCCCTTCACTGGTGGAAACGGGAGTGGGGTGGGAGGGGGGAAGCATCGGAGACACAGAGGAGAGCACAGCAAAAGGGGTGCAGAGGGCAAAGTGGAGAGATTCCCACATAGAGGATCAGTACCGACCAGCACTCACCAGCCTGGGAGACTTGTCTGCTCACCTGCAGGTGGGGCGGGTGGGGGCTGGGAGCTGAGGTTCAGGCTTCGGAGGTCAGATCCCAGGGAGAGGACTGGGGTTGGCTGTGTGAACACAGCCTGAATGGGGCTAGTGCACCACAACTAGCCGGGAGGGAGTCCAGGAAAAAGTCTGGAACTGCTGGAGAGGCAAGAGACCATTGTTTCAGGGTGCATGAGGAGAGGGGATTCAGAGCACTGGCTAAACAAGCTGCAGAGATGGGTGCAAGCCACTGCTATCAGCACGGACAACAGAGACGGGCGTGAGATGCTAGGGCTGCTGCTGAAGCCACCAAGAAGCCTGTGTGCAAGCACAGTTCACTATTCACACCTCCCCTCCTGGGAGCCTGTGTAGGCACCACTGCCTTTCCTACTACACTTGCACCACTGCCAAGGTCCCGAGATCCAGGGACAAGTTCCCTGGGAGAACACACGGCACACCTCAGGCTGTTGCAACGTCATGCCGGCCTCTACTGCCACAGGCTTGCCCCGCATTCCGTACCCCTCCCTCCTCCCGGACTGAGTGAGCCAGAGCTCCCAAATCAGCCGCTCCTTTGACCCAGTCCTGTCTGGGCGAAGAACAGATGTCAGAGGGTGACCTACATGCAGAGGCAAGGCCAAATCCAAAGCTGAACCCCAGGAGCTGTGCGAACAAAGAAGACAAAGGGAAATTTCTCTGAGCAGCCTTAGGAGCAGTGGATTAAATCTCTACAATCAACTTGATGTACCCTGCATCTGTGGAATACCTGAATAGACAAAGAATCATCCCACAACTGAGGCAGTGGACTTTGCGAGCAGCTGTAGACTTGGGGTTTGCTTTCTGCATCTAATTTGTTTCTAATTTTATGTTTATTGTAGTTTCGTATTTAGAGCTTATTATCATTGGTAGATTTGTTTATTGATTTGGTTGCTTTCTTCCATTTTTATATATATATATATTTTTTATTTTCCTTTTTCACTTTTTGTGAGTGTGTATGGGTATGCTTCTTTGTGTGATTTTGTCTGTATAGGTTTTCTCTTTTTTTTTTTTTTGCGGTACATGGGCTTCTCACTGTTGTGGCCTCTCCCGTTGCGGAGCACAGGTACCAGACGCACAGGCTCAGCAGCCCTGGCCCACGGGCCCAGCTGCTCCGCGACATGTGGGATCTTCCCAGACCAGGGCACGAATCCGTGTCCCCTGCATCAGCAGGCGGACTCTCAACTACTGTGCCACCAGGGAAGCCCTGTATAGGTTTTCTTTTACCATTTGTCCTAGGGTTCGGTCTGTCCGTTTTTTTTTAGTGTACTTTTTAGCACTTGTTATCATTGGTGGATTTGTTTATTGGTTTGGTGGCTATCTTCTTCTGTTTTTTAAATTACTTTTTAAATTTTTATACTTTAACAATACTTTTCTATTTTAATAACTTTATTTATTTTATTATTTTCTCTTTCTTTCTTTTTCTTTTTTTCTTTTTTCTCCCTTTTCTTCTGAACTGTGTGGCTGACAGGGTCTTGCTGCGCTTGCCAGGTTTCAGGCCTGAGCCTCTGAGGTGGGAGAGCCAAGTTCAGGACATTGGTCCACCAGGGACTTCCTGGCCCAGCGTAATATCAATCGGCGAGAGCTCTCCCAAAGATCTCCCTCTAAACGCTAAAACCCAGCTCCACTCAACAACCAGCAAGCTCCAGTGCTGGACACACCATGCCAAACAACTAGCAAGATAGAAACACAACCCTACCCATTAGCAGAGAGGTTACCTAAAATCATAATAAGTTCACAGACACCTCAAAACATACCACTGTATGCAATCCTGCCCACCAGAAAGACAAGATCCAACCTCATCCACCAGAACACAAGCACCAGTCCCCTCCACTAGGAAGCCTACACAACCCACTGAACCAAACTTACCCACTGGGGGCAGACACCAAAAACAATGGGAACAAAGAACCTGTGAGCCTGTGAAAAGGAGACCCCAAACACAGTAAGTTAAGCAAAATGAGAAGACAGAGAAATACACAGCACACGAAGGGGCAAGGTAAAACCCCACCAGACCAAACAAATGAAGAGGAGGAAATAGGCAGTCTACCTGAAAAAGAATTCAGAGTAATGATAGTAAAGATATCCAAAATCTTGGAGATAGAATGGAGAAAATACAAGAAAAGTTTAACAAGGAACTATAAGAGCTAAAGAGAAAACAAACAATGATGAACAACACAATAAATGAAATAAAAAATACTCTAGAAGGAATCAATAGCAGAATAACTGAGGCAGAAGAACTGATAAGTGACCTGGAAGATAAAATAGTAGAAATAACTACCACAGAGCAGAATAAAGAAAAAAGAATGAGAAGAATCGATGACAGTCTCAGAGGCCTCTGGGACAACACTAAACACACCAACATCCAAATTATAGGGGTCCCAGAAGAAGAGAAAAAAAGGGACTGAGAAAATATTTGAAGAGATTATAGTCAAAAACTTCCCTAACATGGAAAAGGAAATAGTCAATCAAGTCCAGGGAGCACAGAGAGTCCCATACAGGATAAATCCAAGGAGAAACACACCAAATATATACTAATCAAACTATCAAAAATTAAATACAAAGAAAAAATATTAAAAGCAACAAGGGAAAAGCAACAAATACCATACAAGGAAATCACCAAAAGTTTAACAGCTGATCTGTCAGCAAAAGCACTGAAAACCAGAAGGGAGTGGCAGGATATATTTAAAGTGATGAAAGGGAAAAACCTACAACAAAGATTACTCTATCCAGCAAGGATCTCATTCAGATTCGACAGAGAAATTAAAACCTTTACAGACAAGCAAAAGCTAAGAGAATTCAGCACCACCACCAAAGCAGCTTTACAACAAATGCTAAAGGAAGTTCTCTAGGCAGGAAAAACAAGGGAAGGAAAAGATCTGCAATAGCAAACCCCAAACAATTAAGAAAATGGTAATAGGAACATACATATCGATAACTACCTTAAATGTAAATGGATTAAATGCTCCAACCAAAGACATAGACTGGCTGAATGAATACAAAAACAATGCTGGCTACAAGATACACACTTCAGACCTAGGGACACATACAAAATGAGAGTGAGGGGATGGAAAAAGATATTTCATGCAAATGGAAATCAAAAGAAAGCTGGAGTAGCAATTCTCATATCAGGCAAAGTAGACTCTAAAATAAAGACTATTACAAGAGACAAGGACACTACATAATGATCAAGGGATCTAACTGGCATTAATGGCTTTAGAGATTTTCTTAAAAATCTCTATGAACATTCTATGACAGAAGGTCATCTGAGAGTCTTAAACCTCAGATACCCTTACATTAAACATAACATATCTTAAACTTATACAGAGAAAGAGAATGTATAATTTGCTTAATGTAATAGAGATCAATTTCTTCCTATTGGGGCTTGAATTGTTTCCCAGTAGCTCCCTTTCACGTCTCCTTTTTTCCCTCTTATCCTATCATTTTTTCACCACTCAAAAATAAATTTTGTAATATTTAAACAAGGAAACATGAGCATGTATTATGCTCCCTATTCTGCATTGCTGTTACTTCTTTGTTTAACCATTTATTTGTTTCAGGTGCTGTGGTTTAAAGGGGTGTTTCCACTGAAGTATACCCTGGTGAACACCCCAATGTGAACGTAGGAGAGCACAGGCACAATGCCATAACTACACAAAAAGGAAGCAAGTTGGCAAAGTGCACACTGCAAATATGCAGAATGACAAGAAAAAGATCATCATTTCTTCCTCTGTGGCAAGCTTTTTTTTAATCTAGAAATCAGATTTTATTGGGAAAAACAGTTCATGACTGTAACAATGATTTTCTATATTTCTTTCCCATATATGGATAGAAATGCTTACAGAGAACGTAGGAGGAATTTTCTCATTGAGTTTATATTGAAACATATTTTCCCCAAATCAGCATTTTGACTTAATGACAGTACAAAAATAAGACATATTCTTCCTCTATGTTAATCAGAATATGAAGTAATATGAAGAAACATATTTTTACAACTAAAGTATAAGGAGTGTTGTAGGTGTATATATCTGTTTCCCTTAAATATAATCTAAACACAGGACTAACATTTCTCATTAGTCTCCTAAAATGCATTTCAGTTACCTGTGAATGCTGAATGTCTCTACTTTGTATATATACAAACACATATGCATTACAGACACATGGGTGGATAAAATAAATAAATCTAAGAAATCCTCAAACATATTCTGGGAATATAATATTATTTTGATATCATTAAAGACTTCCAAATTTTTTTTAATTATACTACAATACTTCCATTTAACTCCATACTACCTAAGTGGATTAAGCTCTTTGTAATACTTTGTAAATAAGAAAGCCAATAATTAACTCTTTTTTTAAACTATTTATACTCACTTTATATTGCAAGGCTATAGCCATAAGTAGAAAAAGTGTTATTTTATTTACTTTGCACAGTATTTGAGATCTGTTTTATCAGTGAAAAAAAAATCCATTAGATTACCCTTCATAGTACAATTTTGATAGAGGGAAAAATATGTTCAGCTTTTAAAAGTTTCCCAGGTATTTATATGCTCAGATAAACACAAAAGTACTTTTGTTTAAGATCTCCTACATGACATGTAAATGGTCTTTATAAAGCAATGCTTGATTTGCTCTATTTGAAATTAAATTCTTGTGACTTTTTGTCAGTCTACTAGATAGGAACATGGCACCTGACATATTGAATCAGTCCATTGCTCCCTCAAAATTAGACTATTTTGCTTCCAATAATAGTCTATAAAATGAGACGAGAGAAAAATAAAGTATATTGCACACTGAATTTTGAAAGAGCTTACCTAATGTTCTCGATTCAGCCTCATGTAGGCATTTCACTGTGAACTTTAAGGTGAGAGCCATGCAAAATTTTCACATTTCCTTTACCATGAAAGTACTTCAAGTGAACTTCTTATTTCTAACTAACAGCAATTAATGTGGTAAACTTTTGTTATTTTTATTAGATTGTACATTTATAATGTTATAAAAGTGATAATTTAATGTGTAACTATATATCCAGTAAAAGTCTGAAGTACAATAGTTGTTTTGATGGTGATTATTTTTTTGGAAATGTTTTTGCAGCTCTAAATAGGTTGGGTTATTCTAAACTGAACAGTGTTCTTTTCATCTAATCTTTTTTATGACTAAAAAGTTGGCTGCTACTCAACATTATCAAAGAGCATCTACCTACCTTACTTATAAGAAAGCCTTAAAATATAGGTAGGAAATTGAGGACTATATGTTTAGGGCAATCTTAATATATTTATCTCCTAGATATGGCTGATGCATGTTTATTTCAATAGTAAGAAACTACATTAACCGAAAGTTGAAAATATTTCCATAGTTTATACTGACACCAAGATCAATCATACCCCAACGCAGCTCAAGTAGCACTGAATTGTAGATCCTGGAAGCTGAAGCAAAGTGACTTCATTTATCATATTATAGTCACAAAAATGAATATTTCACAATATCTCATTTACAGAGCCACTTCAAAGAATAACAGATACTTATGAAATACATGAGAAATAATAGAGGTTATGTATCCATTCAATATAGATTTTTGAAAACTATATATGATGTTTTCTCAATAATTTATATTGGGTCAGACATAATACTTTTTACTTTGTCTCCTCATTAATTGAGGTACAGAAATTAATAATTATGAATATAGAATTAATTTTTCCCATGGAATTCTTGGAATAAAAAAATCAACATTTTTTTTTCCCCTAGAAATAACATTGTACTATCATGCTCTGCACTACCATTCTTAAGGTCAGGGAATCTGAGAACAAATGATTGTTTCAATCATATTACTTTGGGTGAAGTATGGTAATAACCAGATACCGATCAAGAGAAAGAGAGCTGGCACATTTAAAGGTTCAATATACTCACAGTTCCCTGGGGAGAGCACAGTAGGCAGGGACACTCAAGGAAAGCACTGGAGTCGGCCACAGGCAGAGAGAGAGGGGGGAACTGTGGGCAAGCACCTTTTAGTGGTTTCTGTGGAAAGAAAAGGAAGAAGCAAGGCAAACAGGTTCAGATTTGATTCACTATGTTTGAAAGTAGCACCCCCATGATACTCATATTCACGGTGACTGTTAGAGCATATAGTTTAAAACTATCTGAGGACTCCGTATATCTATGAGTGAGTCATAATATGGTTAAGGGTAACTAATAGTCCCTTAGGTGGATGTTAAAGCATCCATTTGCAGAAATTAAAAATATGATTAATACAACGATATACCCATCCTTAAATATCATTATTGTTCTAATGAATATGAATATAATTCACATATAAATTAGAAATACAATTTATTCATGCATTTTAAATAAGTCTTTATCTGCTCCATGCATTGTTGTAAATAAAGGTTCCTTTCCACTTTTACTATTCATTTTTTCAACTTGTTTTACAAAAATGCCCATGGAATTTCTGCCTCCCATTAAAGAAAATGTAAAGGCTAGATTAGATAATTGTGTGAAAAATGTTCCGATATTTTAAGAAAATCTATTTCTTATTAGCAGAATCTTCCTGGGCCCTGGGTGAACTGTGACTTCTTTCAACTGATATATAGATGATCTCTTATATTATTCTGAAAAACTTTTAGTCTATTTGGATCTCGATATAAGAGTTACTTCTAAAAAGTCAATATAAAAGTGACTTCACTTGCATTAATATATGAAATATTGTATAAAAACCTCAGATTAAATTAGAAAATACTAGTGTTCATTAACCTTTCCAAAATAGAAATCTGAAGTTAAGTAGGGACCAATAGGGCACCCAGAGTTTTTGTTTACTTTCTCTTTCTTATCTCCCATTCTATCAATTTCTATATATCATTTAGCAATTGGTTTAGATAGAGATATTCAGCAGAGAAGTAAATAAGGATGTAGTACCTTAAGTACTAAATAAGAAAACTCATTCCATGGTTATTCATTCATTCCAAATTATTCTCTCCTATGACTTCCAGACTATATCATCTGGACTAGTCACCATTTTCTTGAAAAGAAGACTATCTTAAAAGCCTATAGCATTTAAATTTTATCAGTGCATATGTTTTGGGTCCTCATGCAAATTTTAAGGAGATTGAGTCTGATATATCTATAAGACTTGCTATAATCTGGAGTCAATCAGCTTTCTTTACATACATGCATGTTTCCCTTGTTCTCAGACTGTCTCATTCCCCACTCACTTCCCACTCCCCACTCTCTTCCTATTTTGGATGGCTAACGTTCATCATTCAGGCCTCAACTAAAATGTCAACTCTTCAGAATCAACCTCCCAAACTACTTGCTCTATAGAAGTCCCCTTCTCTTTTCTATCATGGCACCCTATTCATTTTCATTATGATATCATAATTTTAGGTATCGTTCATATGTATGTCTTTTGTTTCTTTGCTTCTTGATATAGTCTTCCTCACAAATGAAAAATTCCATATATCAGGAAGTGTTTGCAACACTGAATACAAGGCTTAGCAATGTGCTTGACTTTAACTACATTAATTTTGAAATGATGAATGCAAGTTACTGAAATAGTTGGTGTGGGGAAAAGGAAAGAAGTAATCTGATTATTTGAGGAATGCAGTTATTAGTCTATATTTATTGATTAGATGGAACAAATCTATTAAAAGATCTTCTAAAGATATTTCTTCATGACTACAGAAAGTACAGGGCAGCAATTCTTTTTTTTTTTGTAAACATCTTTATTGGAGCATAATTGCTTTACATTGTTGTGTTACTTGCTGCTGTATAACAAAATGAATACGTTATACGTATACATATATCCCCATATACCCTCCCTCTTACGTCACCCCCCCACCCTCCCTATCCCACCCCTCTATGTGGTCACAAAGCAACGAGCTGATCTCCCTGTGCTATGCAGCTGCTTCCCGCTAGCTATCTATTTTATGTTTGGTAGTGTATATATGTCCATGCCACTCTCTCACTTTGTCTCAGCTTCCCCTTCCCCTTTCCAGTGTCCTCATGTGCATTCTCTACGTCTGCATCTTTATTCCTGTCCTGCCCCAAGGTACTTCAGAACAATTTTTTTTTTTTTTAGAATCCATATATATGTGTTAGCATACGGTATTTGTTTTCCTCTTTCTTACAAAAGAAAAAGTTAAGAGAATTAAGCACTACCAAACCAGCTTTACAACAAATGCTAAAGGAACTTCTCTAGGCAGGAAACACAAGAGAAGGAAAAAAACCTACAATAGCAAACCCAAAACAATTAAGAAAATGGTAATAGGAACATACATATCGATAACTACCTTAAATGTAAATAGATTAAACGTTCGAAACAAAAGACATAGACTGGCTGAATGGATACAAAAACAAGACCCATATATATGCTGTCTATAAGAGACTCATCTCAGACCTAGGGACACATACAGACTGAAAGTGAGGGGATGGAAAAAGATATTCCATGCAAATGGAAATCAAAAGAAAGCTGCAGTAGCAATTCTCATATCAGACAAAATAGACTCTAAAATAAAGATTATTACAAGAGACAAAGAAGGATACTACATAATGATCAAGGGATCAATCCAAGAAGAAGATATAACAATTGTAAATAGTTATGCCCCAACACAGGAGCACCTCAATACCTGAGGCAAATGCTAACAGCCATAAAATGGGAAATCGACAGTAACACAATAATAGTAGGGGACTTTAACACCCCACTTTCACCAATGGATAGATCATCCAAAATGAAAATAAATAAGGAAACACTGACTTTAAATGATACATTAAACAAGATGGATTAACTGATATTTATAGGACATTCCATCCAAAAACAACAGAATACACTTTCTTCTCAAGCGGTCATGGAACATTCTCCAGGATAGAGCATATCTTGTATCACAATTCAAGCCTTGGTAAACTTAAGATAATTGAAATCTTATCTTTTCTGACCACAATGCTATGAGACTAGATATCAATTACAGGAAAAAAACTAAAAATTCCAAACACAATAAACAATACACTACTAAATAACCAAGAGACGACTGAAGAAATCAAAGAGGAAATCAAAAAATACCTAGAAACAAATGACAATGGACACATGATGACCCAAAACCTATTGGATGCAGCAAAAGCATTTCTAAGAGGGAAGTTCATAGCAATACAATCCTACTTCAAGTAACAAGAAAAATCACAAATAAACAAGCTAAACTTACACTTAAAGCAATTAGAGAAAGAAGAACAAAAAACAAACCCAAAGTTAACAGAAAGAAAGAAATCATAAAGATCACATAAGAAATAAATGAAAAAGGAATAAAGAAAACAACAGCAAATATCAATAAAAGTAAAACGTGGTTCTTTGAGAAGATAAACAAAATTAATAAACCATTTGCCAGACTCATCAAGAAAAAAAGGGAGAAGACTCAAATCAATAGAATTAGAAATGAAAACAGAGAAGTAACAACAGACACTGCAGTTAAATAAGGGATCATGAGAGACTGATACAAGCAACTCTACAGCAATAAAATGGACAACCTGGAAGAAATGGACAAATTCTTAGAAAAGCACAACTTCTGAGACTCAACCAGGAAGAAATAGAAAATATAAACAGACAAATCACAGACACTGAAATTGAAACTGTGATTAAAAATCTTCCAACAAACAAAAGCCCAGGACAAGACAGTTTCACAGGCAAATTCTATCAAACATTTAGAGAACAGTTAACACCAATCCTTCTCAAACTCTTCCAAAATATAGTAGAGGGAGGAACACTCACACACTCATTCTACTAGGCTACCATCACCCTGATACCAAAACCAGACAAAGATGTCACAAAGAAAGAAAACGACAGGCCAATATCACTGATGAACACAGAAAAATAAATCCTTAACAAAATGCTAGCAAACAGAATCCAACAGCACATTGAAAAGATCATACACCATGATCAAGTGAGGTTTATCCCAGGAATGAAAGGATTCTTCAATACATGCAAATCAATCAGTGAGATAAACTATATTAACAAAGTGAAGGATAAAAAACCATATGATAATCTCAATAGATGCAGAAAAAGCTTTCGACAAAATTCAACACCAATTTATGAAAAAAACCCTCCAGAAAGTAGGCATAGAGGGAACCTACCTCAACATAATTAAGGCCATATATGACCAACCAACAGCCAACATCATTCTCATGGTGAAAATTGAAAGCATTTCCTCTAAGATCAGGAAAAGACAAGGTTGCTCACTCTCACCGCTATTATTCAACATAGTTTTGGAAGTTTTAGCCACAGCTATCAGAGAAGAAAAAGAAATAAAAGGAATCCAAATCAGAAAAGAAGTAAACCTGACACTCTTTGCAGATGACATGATACTATAGATAAAAAATCCTAAAGATGCCACCAGAAAAATACTAGAGCTAATCAATGAATTTGGTAAGGTAGCAGGATACAATTTTAATGCACAGAAATCTCTTGCATTACTATACACTAATGATGAATAATCTGAAAGAGAAATTAAGGAAACACTCCCATTTACCATTGCAACAAAAAGAATCCAAACCTAGAAATAAACCTACCTAAGGAGAAAAAAGACCTGTATGCAGAAAACCATAAGACACTGATGAAAGAAGTGAAAGATGATACAAACAGATGGAGAGATATACCATGTTCTTGGTTTGGAAGAATCAACATTGTGAAAATGACTATACTACCCAAAGAAATCTACAGATTCAATGAAATCCCTATCAAACTACCAATGGCATTTTGCACAGAAGTAGAAAAAAAATTTTTACAGCTTGTTTGGAAACACAAAAGACCCTGAAAAGCCAAAGTAATCTTGAGGAAGAAAAATGGGGCTGGAGGAATCAGGCTCCCTGACTTCAGACTATACTACAAAGCAACAGTAATCAAGACAGTATGATACTTGCACAAAAACAGAAGCACAGATCAATGGAACAGGATAGAAAGCCCAGAGATAAACCTATGCACATATGGTCACCTTATCTTTGATAAAGGAGGCAAGAATATACAATGGAGTAAAGACAGCCTCTTCAATAAGTAGTGTTGGAAAAATTGAACAGCTACATGTAAAAGAATGAATTTAGAACACTCCCTATCACCGTATACAAAAATAAACTCAAAATGGATTAAAGACCTAAATGTAAGTCCAAACACTATAAAACTCTTATAGGAAAACACAGGCAGAATACTCTGTTACATAGATAACAGCAAGAGCCTTTTTTACTCACCTCCTAGAGAAATGGAAATAAAAACAAATATAAACAAATGGGACCTAATGAAACTTAAAAGCTTTTTCACAGCAAAGGAAACCATAAATAAGATGAAAAGACAACCCTCAGAATGGGGGAAAATATCTGCAAATGAAGCAACTGACAAAGGATTAATCTCCAAAATTTATAAGCAGCTCATGCAGCTCAATATGGAAAAAATAAAGAACCCAATCCAAAAATGGGCAGAAGATCTAAATAGACATTTCTCCAAAGAAAATATACAGATTGCCAACAAACACATGAAAGGATGCTCAACATCACTAATCATTAGAGAAATGCATATCAAAACTATAATGATGTCTCATCTCACAGCATTCTGAATGCCCATCATCAAAAAATCTACAAACAGTAAATGCTGGAGAGGGTGTGGAGAAAAGGGAACCCTCCTCCACTGTTGGTGGGAATGTAAATTGGTACAGCCACTATGGAGAACAGTACGGAGGTTCCTTAAAAAACTAAAAATAGAACTACCATATGATCCAGCAATCCCACTACTGGGTATATACCCTGAGAAAACCATGATTCAAAAAGAATCATGTACCACAATATTCATTGCAGCACTTTTTACAATTGCCAGGACATGGAAGCAACCTAAGTGTCCACTGACAGATGAAATGATAACAAAGATGTGGCACATATATACAATGGAATATTACTCAACCATAAAGAGAAACAAAATTGAGTTACTTGTAGTGAGGTGGATGGACCTAGAGTCTGTCACAGAGTGAAGTATGTCAGAAAGAGAAAAACAAATACCGTATACTAACACATATATACGGAATCTAAAAAAAAAAAAGGTTCTGAAGAACCTAGGGGCAGGACAGGAATAAAGACGCAGATGTAGAGAATGGACTTGAGGACATGGGGAGGGGGAAGGGTAAGCTGGGACGAAGTGAGAGAGTAGCACTGACTTATATACACTACCAAATGTAAAATAGATAGCTAGTGGGAAGAAGCTGCATTGCACAGGGAGATTAGCTTGGTGCTTTGTGACCACCTAGAGGGGTGGGATAGGGAGTGTGGGAGGGAGATGTAAGAGGGAGGGTATATGGGGACATATGTATACATATAGATGATTCACTTTGTTATATAGCAGAAATTCACACAACATTGTAAAGCTATTAAACTCCAGTAAAGGTGTTCAAAAAATTATAATAAACTCTAGGCAGCTTGAAAGTCCTAAAAAATAAAATGTTTATGAACTGTGGTTATTTATATTTAAGCATTCGAGTTAAAATTCTGTTGAGTGTTGTAAGAAAAATACTAATTGCAAATAATGTAGGAACTAATTTGTACTGATCATAGCTGCATTAAGGCATCATAGAGGAAAAAAAAATTTTAGCATTTAACATCGCTCCTACTATTCATCTTTTACCATCATCGAGCAATGAAGTACACACAGTGAGAAAATTGACAAGTCTATTTTGGTAGCAGCAATTCCAATAACTCATAGCTATTTGTCACCCAAATGTGACAAGACATATAATTTTCACCACTCCTATATATCTGTATGTTAATGCTATACTTTTTTACCTTAAATATTCCTAATATTTAATCAGTGTTATTTACTTAGGAAGTGTATGAATAGGATTAAATTAAAAATCCATTTCTTATATATACCTAAAATATATTATAAATCATATGCTTCTAATATACAGTCACAAAAGAACATTAACACACATTGTTTAATATCCTGTGTTAAAAAATTTGTGCCTTAGTTCCTCACATTGGCAAAATATTTCAGTAAACAAAATTTTTTTTCTGTCCTTGGTCAGTAACTCATCACTTAGTAAACTAACTATATCATTCTCTAGTTCAGGTTAACCAAGTAGAATTTTGAGAGAAATTTTGTTTTTTACTCATTTAATATTTTCCACACATATATAATAGTAATATTCAGTCAAACAAAAGTTCTTACCTACCTAAATACTTACCAAATTTTGGATTTTTTTAAGCAATTTAATTTTTTTTCTTGTCTTATAGACATTGTCTCCTTTCTTTTTAAAAAATTTGTATTGAAATATAGTTGATTTACAATATTGTGTTAGTTTCAGACGTATAGTAAAGAGATTCAATTATACATATAAATATAGATGTATATATTCTTTTTTTTTTGCATTCTCTTCCATTATAGGTTACTACAAGATATTGAGTATATTTCCCTGTGGTATACAGTAGGTCCTCATTAAGCCATTTAAACTTAATAGATATTGTATTTTCCATTTTAATCTTCTCTGTCTTTTGCATTCTCTCAGCTGTTAGTCTCCTTTCAACTGCCTGTTGTATTATCCAATATTTTATCTCATCAAATTTTATAAAATGAATTAAAATTAAGTTAAATTTTCCAAAGCCCAAATTTAGAGACTCTGATATGAATAGTGAGCATATGTAATTTAGTTAGATCTCTTCATGGACAATTTTGATAGTACTAGTTTGGTTTCCTTAAGATAAAATAAAACTCTGTAAATATCTCCTTCCCCCTCATTATTCTTCATGATCTTGAGTTTTGTTTGGGAAAACATGTTTTTCTCATAATCAGTACTTTTTTCCCCAGTATGTATGTTTCACCTCTCTATCTCCTCATTACCTTCTCCATAATAAGAAACTGCCCACAACATGACAAAGAATGCAGATTTGTCTGAGCTCTTCCTGAAACTACTGGGAGGAACTGAATCCTTCCAATGACGTTGTTTCCTTGCTAATGTAAGCCCAGAGCTGCTAGTGTTCCTGACAGAGACAGTGCCTACATGAGAATGAAATTTTGAAATTCAGTTCATTTCCACACAAAAATATCCATGTATATATATCCATATCCATATATATACACACATATATACAAATATATATACATATATATATACATACATATACACATTTCTTTTTACTCAGATGTAATGAAGGACAATGTACACTGAGTCCTGATGCCCTTCTCTAGTTTCTCCTGGCAAAAGAACTTGCAAAAATGTTAATCAATATGGTGACAGGAAATATATTTTGTATTAATCTGGCCTTGTCTTTCTGTAGTGAATTATTTTTCTAATTTTACCTGATCTTGACAGAATTAGGAAAATTTTGATATCCATCCCACGATTATTTGAGTTACTGTAACAGAGGTTTAAGTTTTACCTATACATTTGTTTAGATGACTATCTTGAGCCTTGATGCTTGTTAACCGCAACAATGGTTGTGTAAAGTTGCAGCACTATTTTTAGAAACTAAGCTTATTTGGAGGTGTCCTCACTTTTGGAGTTCAAGTTTTTCTGCTTTGACTCCTGAATTATTTATAAGTTTCTGTGTTGTCTGCATTCCAGAGAAATGAGGGAGATATTAAAGCCATTTGGCATAGAAGTGTCTTCCTGCTGGAGTAACACCTCCTCATCTTACCCTCCCTGTGAGAGAAGTACTGGGAAACTTTCGAAATAATATAATTAACAACCCCCTTGAAACTTTTAGCCGTTTTTGCATTGGGCCACATTTGCTAATCTGTTTACGCCAAACACCATATGTGTCACGTGTTCTTATGTAGAATATTGAATGATCTAGTTTTGTTTGGATTACTCTCCCCTGTAGGTCCACTATCTTATGGTGAAAGCATAGGTTATTAATTTGTGGTCTCTTTTATTTTTTAATATACAGGTATTTTAGTTTTTGTTTGTTTAGTGACTTTTCTGCCTAATTTTGTAAATTCTGTATCTGTGTCATATGTGGTCCTTGGGTTTCTATTTGATTAACTTTGTAGTCAACTAATGATTGGACAGAAATTTCTTTAAGCGTCTGAAAGCAGTAAGGCTCCTTGTTTTGGTGAGGGGCTTTGTATAATTGGGCAGGCCTTCAACAATCAGACAGCTTGCAATTCTGCTTTACTTTTACTTTTTGATTTCACAGATCTTCAAGTTCAGTCAGGGTTGAGAGATCAGGTCCTTCTTAGGTCTTTCCTGAACATGTGCATAGCTATATTTACACATGAGGTCTCTAGGTTCCCAGGCATATGCCGTTGTTTTTCAAGGCCCCTATGGTCATGTTACTCCTCAGATTACTTTCTCACCTTATTCCTTTAGCCATAGTGTTAAAACATTTGACAAATGTACTGCAGCCCTCCCCTTGGGTCCTCAGAAGTTTTTATCACTAGGTCAAATAAAGACAGGCGTTTTGATTGGGGTCTTCAGGGAAAAACAGACAATCAAATAATGAATTTTCTCTGAGAATGAAGCTTTGAAAGAGTTCCTGCCCCATTTGGCTCCCTCTAGTACCAGGAATATAGCCTGTTATTTTTCAAAGCTGCTTCAGATTTGAGGGCCAGAGGTGGAACTAGGGTAAATACTATGCCACACATTTGCTCTTCTTTAAGAGATTCAGCCACTTTTCTTGAGTAACTGCCCCTTGGTTGACACAAGCTTTTGGTTAACATCCAGAATTCTAAACATTTTGATTCTGATAATTTTTGCGCTTTTTTGGGGGGTGGTTTCATGGTGGGATGAATTTTCAGAGGTCCTCACTCTATTTTCACTGACATTGCCCAATTACCTTCCATTTTGAATTGAGCACTCAGGGGCAACAGACCTAAATAACTTGTCCAAAAGGTAGTAAAAATGGTGCTATTTACACAAGATCTATCCGCAAAATGTGTATGATACACATAATTCCAAAATTATGTGTAACTACTACCCTTCTGTAGGAAGTGTCCATGATTATTAAGAAATTTTCTATACATATAAATATATTATGTGTCAGATAGAAATTCTATAGCTTTGATATAACATTGAACAAAACCTGCACTTTTAAACCATATCAACTTTATTACAGTTTTCCAGAAACTCAGTAAGTTTGATGAATTGTGGCTATACAGATTCAAATAGTAGGTGCTTGTTCTGCATTCATTTTAGAAGAAATAGTCTTATAGAATAAAGGGTAAAATCTTTCTTTCAGTTTTCTTACTTCCCTCAAGTGATGTATAGACTTTTTTTCTGAATTGCTAGGCCTTTCTATTAAGTGTGATACCTCACAAAGGTGCCTGGTCTCCATTGCCTGAAAGAGAGAATTGGAGTATGAATAGAGGCTGATCTCATTTCATTCCTCTTTGATTGTACTGGAGTGGCAAGCATTCTTTATTGTACAATAGGGAGAGCATATGTGATGACTGAGATTGTACTGACAAGAAGGGAAAACTCAAGTTGTGATTTCTCTATTAAGTAAAGGCCTTTTCAAAAGGCAGAAGAGATTAATAGGTAGTAACATTAGTTCTCTGGTTTCCAAAGCTTTAGACAATTCTTGATAGGTAAACTCTTTTCTATCATTTCTTAATATGAACAAAAGATCATGAAATGTTCCTATAATTGCTAGTTAATTTATCCATAGAGAGAATGATTGCCTAGTAATACACCTAAAAAGTAAAATAATTAAGATAATAAATTTTCATATTCAAAGCATTTTGATGGGTATAAATTATTCTTCCTGCTTTCACTTAATTAAAAATTATTAGGATTTGCATATTTAAGTACACACATCTGATGTTGTGCTAGTACTAAGTCACACAACCTCTCTTGTCCTCTCTTCTTAATTTTCCACTCATTTTTGAACACTTTAGTTGTTTCAAACACTGTGGATAAAAGATGAATAAGCTATGTACTCTGGATTCAAGAAGTTTACACTGTAGTCTGATAGGTATCAATAATAAAATTATCAATTTTGAATCCTCCATTTATCTTTCAGACTTCTCTCTATCAGGCTTCCTACTAATAGTTCTTTTACATTTATTAAATACCATAAATACATAAATGCATTCATCAAATAACCTTCACTTTCCAGAAGCCATTTAAGTTATTATTTTATTTTAAATAATATTTACTGACATTTCATGGCATGCCAATATTGAACTAAGACACTTAAATGTCTTATTTTATTTATTGTTCAGAAACAAGTATGTAGCCATAGAGGGGTTTGGAAAGGGAGGATTTAGGGAAACAGATGACTGATCAACCAAGTCAGTCAGTCTCACCCACTTTGTTGTCACCTATAAAACCTACCTGCTTAGTCAGAAATCTATACTTATCCCTACTTACTCCAATGTTAGCACAATCTTAGTACTGGTGTTTATTATTCTTGTGGATATTTTAACACCTTTATTATAAAAGTAAGTATTCTAAAATAATGTATAATACTATTTTAATTTTTTTACATTTATAACACAATATCACACTATAGGTGAGCTTCTATAACTTGATTTTGGTTTTCCTTGATATATATTTTTTAAAGTCTTCCATAAGGATATCTGCAACTCCAGTTCATTCACTTTTACAGCTTAATAGTTTTCTATAGTGTACATATAGCAGAATATATCAGGATGACCCATAAAAGATTGCTCTTTCTGTAGATCAAAAAAGGTTGTATATCATCAATTTCAAATGGCTTAATTTGTTAAGTATTCATTCTCCTTTTGAAGTATATTTAGATTGTTTTCAAACAGGTTAGCTATGAATATACTTGTATAAGTTTTCTTACAAAACAAAAATTAATTTTAACTTCAGACAATTCTGAATTACCAAAATTCAGAAATACCAAGAAATTACCAAAGATAATTTCTTGTCATTGTACACACAGAAAATTATATTATTCAACATTGCATAGAGTTAAACTGAGAGACTGCTAACAAGTGTTAGTGACTGACCTTGGAGCTCCAGCTGCCACAGGCATATCTGGCCCCTTTTCTGACATAATGGTATACCATTTGTAACACACCTATTGGGAAGTTCTGCCTGTACATCTATTACAATATTATTTTACTCTATACCTACTTGTCTTTTAACAAAACTAAATTTAAGGTTTTTTGGGTTTGTTTTATTTTTGCTCTTAAAATAATAATATAAAGTATTATATATTGTTAATTATGAACGAGGCACTTGTTAAGCACTATCCATGTCCTTAGGCATGTAATCCTTACAGAACCACCAAGAGGTTATCCCCATTTGAGATAAGGGATTAATAAAGCATACTGAGGTTAAGAAAATTATCCAAGGTCAGTCACCTAGTAGAGCATGGAGCCTGAATTTGAACCTAGGCAATCTGGCTCCCCACTCTTTGTTCTCAACTATTAAACATTACAATGCTTTATCATTTTCTTCCTTCAACTCTGCTTGTATACTGTTTAAGTTATGTAATATCTGCATTTTATATCCTAAAGAGATGCATTGCTTCCATTTTAATTTCATAACATGGGTATGTTTCTCAATGAGTTCAACCTTTTTTCTTTCCTTTGTAAGGTATCAAGAAAGAGAAAAACAGTCTCTGATGGCTAGAAGTTTGCCTGATACTCAAGTTAGACCATGACAATCTCCTGTTAAACAAAAACAATTTCACAAAACACCGTCAGACAAGACCACTGCATGGACGTGAGGGTTCAGGACACAACAAGATCACTTTCTAACCTTGTCTGAACACAGACAGACAAAACATCAATATTGACCAAGGCACAAAATTAAAAAAAAAAAAAAGGCACCTCTCTATCCTTGTTAATATGAGTGATGATTGCTTCATTAACAGTCACAGCTTCAGTCTCTCTTCATTCCTCCAGTCTGTAATATAACCAGAGAATTTTCTTTACTTCCTGAGAGCATCCAATCTATAGCAATGCCCCTGCATCCTTGAACTCTCCCCACAAGCCCCTAACACAAGGCCAGATCCTATAACAAGTCCTTCTCACATCCTCTTATTGACACTTTCTAAGATTCCTCATTACATGAAGTTTCCCTCTTTGCAACAAGTAAATAAAGCCAACTATAGGTGAGTTCTTTAGTCTTCTAAATACATAATAATTTGGGGTCTCCTTGTTTTGTGGTTTACTAATAGAGTGGTATCAAAATTCCCCATTTTTGTATTTATAAGTATATAAATATATTTCTTATATTTATATGCATATATATTTTACTCTCTCCCTAGTTTTTTTTCCTTTTCCAGAATGTCATATAGTTGGAATTGTACAATATGTAGCCTTTTAAAAAATTATATTTATTTATTTATTTAGGCTACACTGGGTCTTAGATGTGGCACATGGGATCTTCGTTGCAGCATGCAGGATCTTTAGTTGCGGCATGCGGGCTCTTAGTTGTGGTGTGCATGCAGGTCTAGCTCCCCGACCAGGGATTGAACCCAGGCCCCCTGCATTTGGAGTGTGGAGTCCTACCCATTGGACCACCAGGGAAGTCACAATATGTGGCGTTTTCAGATTGGCTTATTTCACTTACTAATATGGATTTTAGGTTTTCTCCATGTCTTTTTACGGCTTGATATCACATTTCTTTTCAGCTCTGAATGATATTCTGTTATTGGATGTACCACAGTTTATTCATCCATTTACCTACTGAAGACATCTTCTCAGAAAGTTCCCATGCACAGTCAATAGTGACTCCCACTCCCACCCAGATAACCACTAATACAATCATTCTAATTCTCTCTCTCTCTCTCTCCATACATATGTACATATACAGGCAAAACTAACCTGTAATAACAGAATGATATATTTTGGTGTCATTATAAATTAGTTTTGCCTGTTCTAGAGTTTTATATAAATCAAATAACATGTTTATTTTTATAGCACTGTGATTTTTTTAAGTATATAAAATACATATATAAGTCAATTAAAATGTGTGTGGTTCTGTCAGTCTGAAAGTCATGTCTGATCTTAAAACATACATCAATGTACCAAGTGCAGACAACATATTAGGAAAGAATACATAAATGAAAGATAAAAAGTTAAAAGTAAAAATAATCTGGCTGAATGTCACACAGATCAAATCAATGAGGTAAAAAGTACTAGGATTTAATATAATATCCTAAATTTAGATTGGAAAAAACTAGCGATTTGAATCTAGTGAATCTCAGCAGTGAGGTAAATCAGGTTTTTAATTTATTTCAAGTTTAAATGACAATTATATACACAGATGCAAGTAAATGAATAAACTACTCAATATATAACTGGAGTTAATGCATAACTAAAGTAAACCCAGTATGTATTTATAAAAGTATAAAGTTCTAGGAAGTAATCCTGCTTATCAGATTATATCTCAAAGATTATGATGAATTCCAAGCATAACTTCCAAGAAGAATTCTAACCAATTAATGTTCTATGGAAAAATGACCTGCAGTTTAAATACCTGGAAATCATGTACCATCGAAATGTTTGCAGAAAGTAGTAACAGAGAGCATAGAAATAAAGGAGAACAAAGATTTAGTAAAGACAGGATTGAAGTCTTTAAACATTTGGAATACTTTCATGTGAAAGCAAACTTGATTCACTGTTTTGTCTTCAAAGACAGAATTAGGGTAAGAGAAAATTGGACACATTTTTCAGATGAACATGAGAATTGGTAGTGTAGCTTAACTGATGAAATGTGGTTTGTGAAAGAAGAACAATGAACACATTTTTCACTGGTGGCATATTTCAAATAGTAATTTTAGGGTAATATTTTGAAATGATGAGAAGATATTCAAATATCTAAGGTGAAAGCACAACTCTAAAATGAATGGTTCCTTTATTAGGTATTAACTTCTTAATACCAAACAGACCCCACCCACCAATCAAACTCCCTCCCACTCACCACTTACAGCTAATTTTACTCTTGCAAAGAATGTTTATATTTTAAATGTTAGAAAATACTAAAATTGAAAGAAAGAGGTGCATGATACAGTGGAAACTAGATTAAAGTTCATAAAGACTCTGACAGGAAATGTAATACCCCTCAGTTTATTTTATTTATTTAGTTATTTTTATTAGAATTGCCTTACAATGTAAAAAGTTTCATCCTAAACTCAAGATTTCAATGGCACTGCTAAAGTAAGACTTTAAATCTTAAAAACAAAAATCTAGATATTCAGTGAAAAAGCCAATGATCTTTATGTTTTGAATTGTTAGAAAAGATGGGTATAAAATACGTGTTAATTTTCCAGATAAAACAAGTACTTTTGATATTCTTCTTATTTTTAGGTTTCCATTGTCTTGGAAGAGATTCTTCCATAATTTATTAAATGCTGTCCAAGTTCTTTAACATAGGCTATTGAATATAAATTAAGCTTTTCTTTATGATAGAGAATCATCATTGAATATTTATTTATTTATTTACCTACTTACTAGTTTTGGACCATTGGAATGGATTTTCCTTCAGTCATGGCCCATAAGCTTTTACTATCTTGTACACAGTGAGACTTTCTATAACAATTTCTTTCATTTTCTGTTTGGCTTGAGTAAACCAGGATACCAGAATTATAAAATAAGGGTCAGTGAATTCCTGAGTAAAATAGCTGGTTCTAAAGGAGAGATTGAGGTATCCGTTTTGTTGATTCAGTTATTTTGCCCACTGTGTTTTGTATTATTAGTGTTTATACTCAGGGAATTATTTAAATAGTTGAAAATATTATTCATGGATAAATGGACTCTAAACATTTTGTTTAACTCCTGCCTACTTAATCTATTTAAATGTTTGGCTAATTAATTTAAGTATCATAAATGATTCACATGATTGCCTAATCTATTTATATATTATAGAAAAAACCTTTTTAATTTGAATAATGACATATGAATTAAAATTTAACACTATATTACTTTAGTCCACTGTTACTAAGAATATAGCATTACCTAAACCGGAATTACCTGTGGTGTTGTTAAAAATGCAGATTTCTGAAGTGCCTTTCTTCATTAGCATCTCTAGGATTAGTATATTGTCAGTGTTGTTTAAAAAAATCTCCTTAAGATGATTCTGATGAGAATTGAAATTTGAAAATCATTGCTAACTTCTATATGATATTGCTAGGAATCAGTACTTTGTGAGCACTATATTGTTACTTTATTTGCATATTTATATATGTAGTAGATAATTAAAAAAATCTTATATTTTATCAAGATAACACTGGCCAGAGTAGGCTAATTAGATCACATTGCAAAATCTGATAAATAATATAGTTTACATATATTTAAAAAATAATCCACCTTAGTGGGAAGGACTGTAATGTGTGACACAAGCACATATATAACAAGAGATAAATATTTGAACTGAAAGATCAATTTAGTACATATTCCAAATCTGCTGAACAGAAATTGAATACTGAATTAATACTAAATAACTGGAAAGAAAGTAATATCTATATGGAAACTTATACACGAAAAGAGTGAGCCAAGGATTTTATATCCATCTCTCTTTCAACTACTATAAAGATGATAAATAGTTTTGACCACATAAAAGTATGTGACTTATTGCTTATATGTATTGTGCTTGAGGAAACTATTGTAGGCTAAGCCTCAACCAACAAAAACATTATTACGTAAACAGCAAAGAACTGGCCTTGAGGATTGAATATTGTTAATTGCAGATCTGAGACAAAAACAGAGATGAGACTAACAGAGTACAGAACAGTGTAAATGTATAGGTGCTTCTAAAGTAGAAATAAAACAACCAAAATAAAATGGGAGAAGAAAGGGAGTTAAGTCAGGAAGTAGAATCAGCTTAGTTATTTGTAATGGAAAAGTTAGGTGGTGTTTAAAGCTGACAAATGAAGCAGTAAAATTTAAGTACATAAAAGAGCAAACAAGTAAACACTAAGAAATATAATATTATTGACTAAAATTGGGAGATGAGAAGAGGAGTTGAAGAGTTTAGGAAAAGGAAATGATAGGTGTGATGTTAAGAAGGAAGACAAGAGGATGATATAAAGATATAATTACAAAGATAAGCACTAAAACAAAATTACAAACATTTAAAAATATTAGAGGAACTACAGTTTTAAAATAACAAAGAAATTATACTTTAAGGATTTTTTTTTAATTTACATATCAAAACATAAATCATACCATAATATTAAATGCTAGAACTATATAAGTCTGTGGTAGGCTGAATAAAGTTCAATTTTTCAATGATTTCTTTTTTTAATTTGTGATTTTGGGTGACTTGTTTAATATATCTTCTTCTCCTCAAAGAACATGTAATTATTCTCCTATATTTTCTCTATATGCTTAATTTTTTAATGTTATAAACTCTTTAATACTTCTATCTGATAAAATTTTCCTCTACTATTAAGAATTTGAGCCAAATCTACAACCCATTTCTAACAAGTTGTATAAGATCTAATGGCATATTCTTTGCATACTGACTTTATCCCCAACTTTATAGTGTACCAGCAGTCCTCACCCTTTTTGGCACCAGGGATCAGTTTCCTGGAAGACAAATTTTCCATGGACCAGGGGTGGGGGCTGGGAATTGTTTCGGGATTATTCAAGTGCATTACGTTTATTGTGCACTTTATTTCTATTATTACATTGTAATATATAATGAAATAATTATACAACTCACCATAATGCAGAATCAGTGGGAGCCCTGAGCTTGTTTTCCTGCAACTAGATGGTCCTGTCTGGGGGTGATGGGAGACAGTGACCCGAAGTGTGTTGCTAATGTCCAGTCTACTCCGTCATCTCGTTTTGTTTGCTGTCACTGCAAAGAACCCTGCTTCACAGGAAGACAGGATGTTGGAAATGGAAGCAGGCTTTTCAGTGCCTTTGTGGCAATCTCAGGATATTTCTCCTTGACTTTAATCCAGAACATATGGAGATTTGAAGCTGTCTGAAACATACTTTTAAGGCCACCATCATTTGCGATCTCAAGCAGTTGATCGTCTTCTAGCTCGGACAAAGTCAATTCACCTGGCTTATTCACAAATGGGCAGTGGATCCATTCGTTCCCAGTTCGGGGTTTTTTTTGTGGTTGGGAAGTAATGCTCAAACTCTTTTGAAAGCTGAGATAGGTGATAATGCACCAGCTGGGAGAAAGAAGGCCCTGGCTCTGTCTCTTTCAAAATCTCTGCTAATGTTTGAAACATGTCAAAAACCCCAATGTTCACTCGTCATCCCCACAATTCCAGTTTGGCTTTGAATGCAGCCACTTTATCTGCCGACTTGAACACAGTTGTCATTCTCCCCTGAAGTGACAGATTGAGTTCATTGAGCAGATTGAATATGTCATACAAGTAAGCAAGATTTGTGACCCATTCTGTGTGAGTAAAATGTGCTGCCAGTGGTGACTGTTTTTCTAAAAGTAATCTCTGGAGCATAACTCAAAAACTCTGGCTAGTGATCTACCTCTAGAAAGCCATCTCACTTCTGTGTATAAGAGAAGACGTGTGTGCTCTGCGTCCATCTCCTCACAGAGCTGCGTGAACAGACGTGAGTTAAGGGCATGTAATTTAATGTGGTTGATAATTTTAATCACATGCTGCAAAATGTTGTAAAGTTCAGGCGACATTTTTTGGCTAGCCAGTATTTCTCTATGGATAACACAGTGCCTACACTCACATTCAGAAGCGACCTCTTTGACCTGAGTAGTGAAACCAGAAAGCTGTCCAGTCATGGCAGCCACTCCTTCCATGCGTATACCAACACAAAATGACCACTTCAGTTTTCCTGATATGTAATCATTCAAAGACTTGAATAGCTCTGCAGGTGTGGTGTTGGTTGGCAACAAAAGGGCACATAACATATCCTCATGCACATCCTCCTGAAAAATATATAGCACAAAAACAAGCATTGTTGCCTTATTTTCAACATCGGTAGACTGGTCAACCTGGATTGCATACTACGGTGACTCATTAATCCTCTCTGACAATTGTGCCTCAATATCCTCTGCTATTTCATCAATTCATCTAGTTATGGTGCTAGCCGAAAGAGGAACACATGCCACGTTTTGAGCTGCAGCCTCTCCTGAAGGTTCGCAACAAATGTCCTTAGCAGCAGGCAGGATCAACTCTTCACCAATAGTAAAGGGCTTCTTAGCTTTAGCAATGCTGTTAGACACTAAGAATGATGCTCTCAGTGCAGACACATTTGATGAAGTGGTGGCCTTCAATAATTACTTTTGTTCTTCGTGTTCACGGTTTTTTCTTTTGAAAAACTCCAAAGGCTTGTCCTTTAATGCAGGGTGCTTGGTCTCCATGTGGCAAAACAGTTTTGAAGAATTCATGGCTTTGTTGGATAGCCAGTTACCGCATATTATACAAAGCAGGTTTGGAGAATGTGAATCACCTGCTGTAATCAACCTGTAATTTAAGAAGGAGTCTTGTTATTTTCTTTTAAATGCGGCTTTCTTTTTGTTGGCAGTCCTAGAGTCTTCTGCTGTCTCATCATTGAGTCTTTCCCCCTTTTCAAAGAAGCTCTCCAGTGACATTTGTTTTTTTACTCATTTCGGCTAGGGTTAGCTTGTGGGCTTACCAAAACTGTGACTGAGACAAGTGCGCAGTGCGGGAAAGAGGAGCGGATGGAAGTGGTAAACAAAATAATGGGCAGGCCGTGCACGGACTAACGTAAGTGTTGGATTCAGACTTAAAACATGCCACCTCACTTGCCACTATAAAGCCTGCTACTAGATGCAGTTTAATTGTCACTTGCCACTTACTATTAGGGTTTTGATATTAGTTTGCAAGCAACTGATTTATTATTGTCTCTGTGTAGTCAAACCTCTCTGCTAATGATAATCTGTATTTGCAGCCGCTCCCCAACGCTAGCATCACTGTCTCAGCTCCACCTCAGATCATCAGGCATTAGATTCTCATAAGGAGCGGGCAACATAGATCGCTTGCGTGCGCAGTTCACAGTAGGGTTTGTGCTCCTATGAGAATCTAATGTCACTGCTGATCTGACAGGAGGTGGAACTCAGGTGGTAATGAGAGTGATAGGGAGCAGCTGTAAATACAGATGAAGCTTTGCTCCCTCACCTGCCTTTCACCTCCTGCTGTGTGACCCAGTTCCTAACAGGCCAGGGACTGCTACCGGTCTGTGGCCCAGGGGTTGTGGACCCCTGTAGGATAGTGTTTTCCTGGACCTTATTTTCTTTGATCTTTCCTAAATCTTTCTCAATTAAAGTACTATTTTAATCTTATTGGATATTTTAAAATATTTTAAGCTACTAAAACCTCGTTAGATGGGATATACAACCATAAATAATCATAATAAGTGGTCAATAAGATAGTTAATTTAGTACATTTTTAGAAATGTTTTTCGAAATTTAGAGCGAGACCTTCTAGTTGGAAAATGCTACATAATAATACATGGATTTAGAGATATAAAGTGTATTCGTGCTGTATGATGTTCTTGTATTAGCATAAGCCATCAAAGGTGGTAAATTATATGACTATAGTTATTTATTCTGTATGGATACTAGGGGCTCAGAGAAAGATATAATTATTATTGCACATCCCTTATATAATAATTATATAGCATACATATATTACCTACTTAAAATATAATTTATGTTTTAAAGTGTAAATGTAAAACATATCAGAAAAATTCTTTTAAATTCTAACCTGGAAGAAAATGGACTCTTTTGAGTTTGTTGCCTTGGGAGTTTAATCAGGTCTTTCTAAATGAAACTATCATTTTTTCACCTCACTATAATTCAGAACTAATTAACACTTGAAAGGAAAGCTAATATGAAAATATTTTTAAAAATTATCAATGAAATTACTTTAATACCTCTGGGAAGAATAAATATTCATCAGTGATTTTTATTCATAAACAGATAACTTTACATAGAATCAAATGTTACTTTTATTTTCTCAATATGATTAAATATTAGAAAAATAAATGTTAAATATTAGAAAAATATTAGAAAAATAAGCGTAATTACGGTGGTGTTTTTTAAATGCACGTTAAAACTAAAGAAAAGAGTATTACTGTTATTTATATTGTTGTGGATTCAAAGAATTATTAATATGGAAAAACAGAAATACAACACAGCATATTTTGTTTCTGCTTTTTCATTCCTCTTTTATTATAACCACTAATATATCAGTTCAGCTACTTGAAAATATTGTTATCATCCCTAGGGTACAAAGGAGTATAAGGTTTTCATTAATATATCAGAAATTGAGCACCTACTATGTACCTAGTATTGTTTAGCAAACACTGTAGAGGATGTAATTTCAATAAACAATTTGTATGCCCCCAAGGATTTAACTCTTTATTAGGAGAGATGAATCAAAGGAGTAACAAAAAGTGCTAAGGCAATGCAGTCAATGGAGAAATACATTATGGCTTGGCTCAGCGTAAATTTCACAGAGAAGGTAACATTATTATCTGCACCCCAGAATACAGTTAATATTTTTTGACATGCAGAGATGGAGGAAAGGACTATCCGGCACAAATATAGTCAAGAAAAAATACACGACAGAGGAAAGGAAAAGTTATATTGAGTGAGTGATAATATTTCTGGTTTGCAGTGTGGTAGATGATAAATTAACAAACTAAGAAGGAAGAACCTGTAATAGTAAACTAAAACACAATACAGCAAAAGAAACAGAAACATCAGTATTTGAAAAATTTAAAGCAATTGAATGCACATATTCAGGCTTGGGTTTTTAAAAACTTATACTGTCAGAATAATATTAACAATCACCCACTGAGTTGTTAGAATGGCTACTGTAGTTTTATGAGGATTTTTCACATGCATCAACGTTTTAAGTTGAGGAAATCAATGGAATAGACCTCAAGTAATTGACTCAATTCAAGCAGCTAGTAAATGACGCGGCCAGGATTCAAATCAGGAATATGTCCAGAGTTTGAGTTCTGACCACTGTTATACAGCCTCCAGGTGTGGGAGAGGGTAGATTTTAATATGGTGCAAGAACAAACTGGAGGCTGCAAGGTCAGTTGAAAAGCCAATTTCAGAGTTCAGCCAAGAGAAATTGTTATCTGAAGCAGGTTAGAGGTCTTGGGATTCTAAAAGAAGAAATTTATCCAATATGGAAATAGGAACAGCAGAATGTGATGACTGAAAGGAATGTGAGATGTGAGGAGACTTAGGAATTTGTATCAGACAACACAAAATGCTACAAAGAATTTGAGTATAATGAGAATAAAGCCATTGAATTTTTTATAAAGTTGTCATTTGCTACCCTGAGAGTATTTTTCAGTAGACAAAGTCAAAACCAGATTGCAAGAGACCGAAAAGGGGTAAAGAAACAGCAGCAACAAAAATGGTTTATCTTTCAAATTACTGGGCAGTAATTAAAAGAAAGATAAAATAGTAATTTAAGATTAAAAATTATCTCTCCAAGGAGGACATACAGATGGCCAAGGGGCACATGAAAGGATGCTCAACATCACTAATTATTAGAGAAATGCAAATCAAAACTACAATGAGGTATCACCTCACACGAGTCAGAATAGCCATCATCAAAAAATTTACAAACAATAAATGCTGGAGAGGGTGTGGAGGAAAGGGAACCCTCTTGCACTGGTGGTGAAAATGTAAATTGATACAGCCACTATGAAGAACAGTATGGAGGTTCCTTAAAAAGCTAAAAATAGAACTACCATATGACCCAGCAATACCACTACTGGGCATATACCCTGAGAAAACCATAATTCAAAAGGACACATGCACCCCAATGTTCATTGCAGCACTGTTTACAATAGCCAGGACATGGAAACAACCTAAATGTCCAGTGGCAGATGAATGGATAAAGAAGATGTGGTATATATATACAATGGAATATTACTCAGCCATAATGAGGAACGAAATTGGGTCATTTGTAGAAATATGATGGACCTAGAGTCTGTAATACAGAGTGAAGCCAGAAAGAGAAAAGCAAATATTGTATATTAACGCATATATGTGGAATCTAGAAAAATCATAGAGATCAACCTATTTGCAGGGCAGGAATAGAGATGCACATGTAGAGAAGGGACATGTGGACACAGTGGAGGAAGGAGAGGGTGGAACCAACTGGGAGATTAGGATTGACATATATACACTATCATGTGTAAAATAGATAGCAATATGCTATGAAGCACAGGAAGCTCAGTTCAGTGCTCTGTGACGACCTAGATGGGTGGGATGGGGGTGGGGTCAGGAAGGTCCAAGAGGGAGCAGATATAGGTATACATATAGCTGATTCACTTCATTGTACAGCAGAAACTAACACAACACTGTAAAACAATTATACTCCAATAAAATTTTTTTTTAAAAAAGATTAAACAATTGATAGAATTTTAGAAGAGTTGTATCTGTGTGTGTGTGTGTGTGTGTGTGTGTGTGTTTTCAGGTTAGTGATTAGCAAGTCTTCATCCAACGCAACAGGTATATCCTACAAGAGGGAACATATTCCAAAACTTAAAACTGATAATAGGGTTAGTATAAAAATTGTAACACTAATCAAGTTACTTTTCTAATCATTAATGACACTAATTGTAATTTTTTTCTTAGATGTCTTTGAAGTATTTGACACAAGCTATCACTTACCTGCAAAGAAGGGAAGGCAATTTAAAATAAGAAAATTCCCAGAAATTCTAAAAGTAAATGGTCATGTTTAACTAATATAGTTTAAGGACTTCTTTTCAGTTTTAACTGCCTACATATAGAATCAAATTTCCTGTAGGTAAAATGGTTTCAAGTTTGAAAGATGAGATTAAAATGATGATAAATAAATGCATTGTAGTGATCTGTAAAATGCATAATTTTTTTCAGGAGTCTGTCACCTGAACAGGTATAAGCACCATGGATTTGGAGAACAAATACTGAAGTCAAGAAAAGACTCAGGAATGCCTATGGCAAGGTGAGATCCAGGGGATGTCTGGAAGGAATGGGAGTAAAAACACAGGCGAGAGACTAAGTCCTAGAAAAACTGCTGAATTCCTTTCTGTTGGTACAGGAGAGAAAAAGGAAAAAAAAAAAAAAAAACTCTACTGATATTTGTGATTTTCCCTAATGTATAAATTACTCTGCTGCTATTATTAAGTCATCTTCTTTTTTCAGTACTCCAAGCAAGAGCTGTTTGTCTCTGCCCATGGCAAGCACCATTCTTGTATAGCAGTATAGTGCAAGTAGCTATTGACTTAATATGGGGAATTAAATGATAATTGCCAAGTAATATGAGTATGATCTCATTGTATCTGAGATTTGTGATTCTCATATTTCCATTCCATTGCTTGTGAAATAGAATATGTAGCATTTAACCTTTCTTTGTGTATCTGTTTCTTTATGTGTCAAAAGGTATAATGATACTTATCCTCACAAGGGTGTTTTAAAGATTAATTAGCTAAGTGCTTGGAAGATAGAAAGCTTTATAAATGCTAAATATTCATATTCATTGAAGTCTGTCTTAAAATAATAAAATCAAAGTAATTCCGGAGTAATTCATTAATAAAATGGAAAATATAGCAACATCTTTGCTCTTTATCATTCAAGAAGCTGATATCTTTACATTTTCTCCTTCCTCTGTCTACTCTCTCAGTATCTCCAACAGCTCCCTCCTCCCTATGTAAAGACGTGAGTAAATAGCTAAACTGCAATTCTTAATCTAAACTTCATCTAAGTGTCTTTGTTCTGCAGGTTTAAATCAAATAATTAATGTTACCTGAGGGTATTTAACTTAGCTGAATGACGCCATATTAAACACTTTAAGAACTCCATAACATAGAATTTTATCACATTAAAAGTAATTGAAAGTGATTAAGGTACCTGTAATGAATGTCATATTATAGCAGCAATATGTGAAACTTTCAAGGATAGTGGGAACAAATAAGGGAAAAATATTTTGCAATGTACTAGGGCATTAAAAATGACAACAACTCAAAAATCTTATAAATAATAAGGGTTATAAAAAACAAAATATTTGTTTGATATCGACTGCATTTTATGGAATGTTGATAAAACATAATCTGGCAATACTAAATAACTAGTAGAATTCTTTGCATCATGGTGCTTTTTTAGTAGCCTGCCAAAAAGTAATGGGATTTAAATTGCATTATTGAAATTGAGAAGGCTCTGATACCCTGCCTAGATTGATTTAGTTTTTTTTTTTTTGATGCTGTGTAAGTGCAAAGCAAAATTTTGAAGGAGAAAAAAGTACATAGTAGTTAGCAGAGACTGATGTCTCAAATTACAAGTGAAAATTAACTTACACATTAACAATATTATCATTCTCTCAAATTACCTTTTCTGAGAAGCTTCAGCTTTATCGTGTGGTTTTGATGTTTGTTGTGTTTTAAATGGCATAAAAGAATAAAATGGTGTTCAGGGCTTCCCTGGTGGTGCAGTGGTTGAGAGTCCGCCTGCCGATGCAGGGGACACGGGTTCGTGCCCCGGACCAGGAAGATCCCACATGCTGTGGAGCGGCTGGGCCCGTGAGCTGCGGCCAGGGAGCCTGCGCGTCCGGAGCCTGTGCCCGGCAGCGGGAGAGGCCCACGTACAGCAAAAAAAAAAAAAAAAAAAAAAAATGGGGGACAATATAAAGATTATGTATGTCTCTAAGGTTTGGAGAAGCAGTTTCTGTGTATGTTCAGAGTCAAGTTTTTCTATCACCTGGTTTTTAGTTAGGCTATATGAATGCCTATTTAGTCAAGATACCTATGATTCCAGAAGATTGTTCAGTTTTAATGAAACATAAGGTTAATTCTGCTGTTAACATATAGAATATCATGCACTTATACGTGAAGTTGCTTGATTTTAATAACTTGTCAAGCACTTATATTTTGGGCATGTTTCCAAAATTTTATTTTATACTTTTTTTTTCTCTATCAGAAATCTCACTCAATCCCTTTATATGATTCCCAAATCTGTATCTTCACACAAAACATTTTCTCTGGGTCCTGGCCTACATTTCTATCTGTGTATTTTGATATTTTCATCAAGAAATACAGTTAACACCTTGCAACAGTTGTGATTCTTTGTCTTTAAGCAACAGAAACTGAATCTGATAAAAGTAGCAAAAATAAAAGAAAAAAAAAGAATATTACTTCAAAGAATTGGAGCAAAATCCGAAGAAGCAGACTTTTGAAAGCATAGGAATCAAAGTAGTTTTAGAAAGTTGGTAGCAGGAATTAATGGGTAATATCTTTAGGGTTTGAGCATTAGAGTGGATTAGCTTTACCTATTTTTTCTTCTGGACTTTCCAACATGAGAGATGAATTCCCCAAAGAGAGAATTCCATTATAATCCTGGATCACAGACACACCCTTTGACTTAATAGGGGAGGGGAGGGCAAGGAGATACATAATTTCACCAAAATCAATGAAATGTGCTATCCAAAAATAATTGGCTAGCCAAAAATGTTGGCTAGTTAAAAAAACACAAAAAACAAAAACATTTTCCATCACGTAGTCTATATCAACATTTCAAAATCAAATCAGATTCTCTTATATCTTTGATATTGCACCTATGTCTGTATCCCTTAGCTTCCTTCATTCACCCGTACATGAAATTTTAACTTCAGAGTCAAGCTCACTAGTATATTTTCTTTCTAATTACTTCAATATTCTCAGTGAAGTATGACTAGGTGGGCTCAGTTCCTTATCATTCATCTCTTTGTCTATCTTTAATGGCAATAAAACATTGTATGTTATGATAATCTTGAAATACAACAGTGTATGTCCTCCAAATTTCATCTTGTATTTAAAAGATATTTTGATGATATCAGGTAATTTCTCTTCTATATGAATTTTAGGATAAATTTTTAAACTTCTACTAAAAATACTTCCTGAATTTTGATTTAAGTTGCTTTGAATCTATACATTATTTTGTAAAGAATTGACATCTTCAATATTGGATCATTTATCTATAATCATGGTAAATCTCTTTATTTAGAGCTTTAATTTTTCTCAACTATACTTTGTAGTTTTTAGTATTATGTGATGCACATCTTTTATGAGATTTACTGACAAATATCTCATTTAATTCTTTGTTAATGGTTTTTCAGTTTTAATTTTAATATCTGATTGTTAGTATATAAAAATACAGTTGATCTCTTTTCCTGAAAATTAGTTAAACTCACTTATAAATCCTGGGATTTTCTTTATGGACATTGTAGGATTTTCACATATATGATCATATCATCTTCAAATAAAAGAATTTTTACTTTTTTTTAAATCTGGAAGCTACTATTCTTTATCTTGCTTTATAGTCATTAGACTTTCTAGTATGATGCTATATAGAAGTGATGAGTGCAGAAATAGGCATGTTGATCCTGATATTAAAGGAAAAACAGACTTTGATTCTTACACTTTAGAATGATATTCTTTGTATTTTTTTGGTAGATGCTGTTAATCAGGTTAAGAAAAAACTCTTACGTTTAATCTGATGTGGATGTTCAATGTAGTAAAATTTGTTTTTTCTGTGTTGATTATTCAAAATTTATTTGTTATAGTAAAACAACTTTGCATTCTTGGGGGGAAAAGCCACTTGGTCATGATATTTTATATTTTTATGTATCATTGGTTAGCATACTTTTTAAAATGCATCTATGGACCTGAAGCATTTAAATTTATAGTTTTCTTTTTTGGTAATGTCCTTTTACTTTACTATTGGTATCAAGCCAATGCCAGCCTCATAGAATTTATCAGGAAGTATATCTAGTCCTCAATTTTCTGGAATAAAATTTGGCCTGGAGTTTTCTTTGTGGAATAGTTTGTAAATAAAAAATTGTTTGTTTTATAGATATAGGAACACTCAGGTTATTTCTTCTTAAGTGAGTTTTCATAGTCTATGTTTTTCAAAGAAATTGTCATTTTCATCTAGTGTCTAGTTTATTGACTTGATTATTCATAATATCCCCTTATTTTCCTTTTGATATCTAGAAAATCTGTGATGTTGTAACCTCCCTCATTTCTACTATTGCTAATTTGACTATTCTCTTTTTTTCTTGATCAGTCTGGCTAAAGTTTCTATTAATCTTTCTGATTTGCTTAAAGAATCTGCTTTTGGTTTTATTCTCTTTCTCTATTCTTTGTCTCCTTTCTATTTCATTGATTTCCACTCCGATCTTTATCATTTCCTTTCTTTTGCTTACTTCTGGTTTAATTTGCCCATCATTTCCTAGATTCTTAATGTGAAATCTGGGATGTTTGATTTGAGAACTTTCTTTTTTTCAAATATAGGAAGATAGTGTTATATCTCCCTAGATACATGCATCCCAATGTTCATTGCAGCACTATTTACAATAACCAGGACATGGAAGCAACCTAAATGTCCAATGACAGAGGAATGGATAAAGAAGATGTGGTACATATATACAATGGAGTATTACTCAGCCATAAAAAGGAATGGAGTAATGTCATTTGCAGCAACATGGATGGACCTAGAGATTGTCATACTGAGTGAAGTAAGTCAGACAGAGAAAGACAAATATCATATGATATGGCTTATATGTGGAATTTTAAAATAGGGTATAAATGAACTTACCCACAAAACAGAAATAGAGTTAAGAATGTAGAAAACAAACTTATGGTTACCAGGGGGTCAGGGGGAGGGATAAGTTGGGAGATTTGGGATTGACATATACACACTACTATATATAAAATAGATAACTAATAAGGACCTACTGTATAACACAGGGAACTCTACTCAATACTCTGTAAAGACCTGTATGGGAAAAGAATCTAAAAGAGTGGATATATGTATATGTATAATTGATTCACTTTGTTGTATACCCGAAACTAACACAACATCGTAAATCAACTATAAAATTGTTTTAAAAAGTAGTGCTTTAGCTGGATCTCCCGAATTTTATTTTTTATTTATTTATTTTTTTTGTGGTACGCGGGCCTCTCACTGTTGTGGCCTCTCCCGTTGCAGAGCACAGGCTCCGGACGCGCAGGCTCAGCGGCCATGGCCCACGGGCCCAGCCGCTCCGCGGCATGTGGGATCTTCCCGGACCGGGGCACGAACCCGCGTCCCCTGCATCGGCAGGCGGACTCCCAACCACTGTGCCACCAGGGAAGCCCCCGAATTTTAATATGTTGAGATTTCATTTTTGTTCAGTTCAAAATACTTTCTAATTTAATTTTTTATTTCTTTTTAGATACGATGGTTATTTAAGTGTTTAATATATTGTTTCCAAACATTTTGAAATTCCCAGATATATTTCTATTACTGATTTAAAGTTTGATTTTATTATAATCACAGAAAATGTTTTATATGAAATTATTTTAGATTCATTGAAACTTGTTTTAAAGCCCAGAATATAAACTGTCTTGGTGTGTGTGCTATGGTCACCTGTAAAAAATGTGTACTCTGCTATTACTGGGTAGACTCTTATTTAAATGTCAATTGGGTTAATTTTGTTAGTAGTTTTGTTCAACATTATGCATATTCACTGATTTTGTTTACTTGTTTGATTAACTGTGGAATAAGGGACATTGAAATCTCTAACTGTAATTGTAGATTTGTCTATTTCTCCTTCAAGTTTTATCTTTATTTCCTTCACATATTTAGAACATGTGTTATTATATGCATAAGCATTTGGGATGCTAAAAAACGATGACTGCTATGATATATTAATACATTTATTTCTTTATTAAAAGTATCCTTTTAAAATTTTCTAATAATATTCTTTTCTTTGAAATCTACTGACATTAATGTAGCCACTCTATCTTTGGAACAGTGTTATAATGGTATATCATTTTATATCCCTTTATTTTAACCTAATTGTGTTTTTATATTTAAGTGGATTTCTACAAGCAAATATATGCCAATAAAATGGACAACTTGGAAGAAATGGACAAATTCTTAGAAATGCACAACCTTCCGAGACTGAACCAGGAAGAAACAGAAAATATGAACAGACCAATACAAGCACTGATATTGAAACTGTGATTAAAAATCTTCCAAAAAACAAAAGCCCAGGACCAGATGGCTTCACAGGCAAATTGTATCAAACATTTAGAGAAGACCTAAAACCTAACCTATCAAACTCTTCCAAAATGTAACAGAGGGAGGAACACTCCCAAACTCATTCTACGAGGCCACCATCACCCTGATACCAAAATCAGACAAAGATGAGGCCAATATCACTGATGAAAATAGATGCAATAATCCTCAACACAATACTAGCAAGCAGAATCCAACAGCACATTAAAAGGTTCATACACCATGATCAAGTGGGGTTTATCCCAGGAATGCAATGAGTCTTCAATATACAAAAATCATTCAAGGTGATACACCATTTTAACAATTGAAGGAGAAAAACCATATGATCATCTCAATAGATGCAGAGAAATCTTTTGACAAAATTCAACGTGCATTTATTATAAAAACCCTGCAGAAAGTAGGCATAGAGGGAAATTTCCTCAACATAATAAAGGCCATATATGAGAAACCCACAGCCAACATCATCCTCAATGGTGAAAAACTGAAAGCATTTCCACTAAGATCAGGACAAGATCAAGACAAGGTTGCCCACTCTCACCACTCTTATTCAACATAGTTATGGAAGTTTTAGCCACAGCAATCAGAGAAGAAAAAGAAATAAAAGGAATCCAAATTGTAAAAGAAGAAGTAAAGCTGTCACTGTTTGAAGATGACATGATACTATACATAGAGAATCCTAAAGATGCGACCAGAAAACTACTAGAGTTAATCAATGAATTTGGTAAAGTAGCAGGATGTGAAATTAATGCACAGAAATCTCTTGCATTTCTATACACTAATGATGAAAAATTTGAAAGTGAAATTAAGAAAAAACTCCCAGTTTCCATTGCAACAAAAAAAATAAAATACCTAGGAATAAACCTACCTAAGGAGATAAAAGACCTGTATGCAGAAACTGATAAGACACTGATGGGGATAACCTGGTGGCGCAGTGGTTGAGAGTCCACCTGCCGATGCAGGAGACACGGGTTTGTGCCCCAGTCTGGGAAGATCCCACATGCCGCGGAGTGGCTAGGGCCATGAGCCATGGCCGCTGAGCCTGCACGCCGCAATGGGAGAGGCCACAACAGTAAGAGGACCATGCTCCAAATAACAACAACAACAAAAAAAAAAAAAAACACTGATGGAAGAAATCAAAGATGATACAAATACATGGAGAGATATACCATGTTCTTGGACTGGAAGAATCAACATTATGAAAATGACTCTACTACCCAAAGCAATCTACAGATTCAATGCAATCCCTATCAAACTACCACTGGCATTTTTCACAGAACTAGAACAAAAAATTTCACAATTTGTATGGAAACACAAAAGACCGCGAATAGCCAAAGCAACCTTGAGAAAGAAAAACGGAGCTGGAGGAATCACACTCCCTGACTTCAGAATATACTACAAAGCTACAGTAATCAAGACAGTATGTTACTGGCACAAAAACAGAAATATAGATCAATGGAACATGATAGAGAGCCCAGAGATAAACCCACCCACATATGGTCACCTTATCTTTGATAAAGGAGGCAAGAATATGCAGTGGAGAAAATATAGCCTCTTCAATAAGTGGTGCTGGGAAAACTGGACAGGTACATATAAAAGTATGAAATTAGAACACTTCCTAACACCATACACAAAAATAAACTCAAAACATGTTAAAGACCTAAATGTAAGGCCAGACACTATCAAAGTCTTAGAGGAAAACATAGGCAGAACACTCTATGACATAAATCACAGCAAGATCCTTTTGGCCCCACCTCCTAGAGAAATGGAAATAAAAAAAAATAAACAAAAATGGATCTAATGAAACTTAAAAGCTTTTGCACAGCAAAGGAAACCATAAACAAGGCAAAAAGACAACCCTCAAAATGGGAGAAAATACTTGCAAATGAAGCAACTGAGAAAGGATTAATCTCCAAAATTTATAAGCAGCTCATGCAGCTCAATATCAAGAAAACAAACAACCCAATCCAAAAATGGGCAGAAGACCTAGACAGACATTTCTCCAAAGAAGATATACAGATTGCCAACAAACATATGAAAGAATGCTCAACATCATTAATCATTAGAGAAATGCAAATCAAAACTACAATGAGATATCATCTCACACCGGTCAGAATGGCCATCACCAAAAAATCTACAAACAATAAATGCTGCAGACGGTGTGGAGAAAAGGGAACACTCTTGCACTGTTGGTGGGAATGTAAATTGATACAGCCACTATGGAGAACAGTATGGAGGTTCGTTAAAAAACTACAAATAGAACTACCATGTGACCCAGCAATCCCACTACGGGCATATACCCTGAGAAAACCATAATTCAAAAAGAGTCATGTACCAAAATGTTCATTGCAGCTCTATTTACAGTAGCCAGGACATGGAAGCAACCTAAGTGTCCATCATTGGATGAATGGATAAAGAAGATGTGGCACATATATACAATGGAATATTACTCAGTCATAAAAAGAAATGAAGTTGAGTTATTTGTAGTGAGGTGGATGGACCTAGAGTCTGTCATACAGAGTGAAGTAAGTCAGAAAGAGAAAAACAAATACCTTATGCTAACACATTTTTATGGAATCTAAAAAAAAAAGAAATGGTCCTGAAGAACCTAGGGGCAAGACGGGAATAGAGACACAGACCTACTAGAGAATGGACTTGAGAATATGGGGAGGGGGAAGGGTAAGCTGTGACAAAGCGAGATAGTGGCATGGACATATATACACTACCAAACGTAAAATAGATAGCTAGTGGGAAGCAGCTGTATAGCACAGGGAGATCAGCTCGGTGCTTTGTGACCACCTAGAGGGGTGGCGTAGCGAGGGTGGGAAGGAGGACGAGGCAAGAGGAAAGAGATATGGGAACATATGTATATGTATAACTGATTCACTTTGTTATAAAGCAGAAACTAACACACTATTGTAAAGCAATTATACTCCAATAAAGATGTTAAAAAAATAAAATTTAAAAAAGAAAGAAAAGAATATGACTCACATAACTAAACTGCTGGAATCTAAAGAAAGTGTGCATAGATTCTTCCTTTGTTATTTTACCTGCAAAATTCCAACCCTGGCATGCAGCAGATGAAAGAGGCATTCAATATATAGTATATGAAATTGCCAGTTATTGAAGTCACGTTAAAATATTGAGGTCCATCTTCAGATTTACAACCTACTTGAGTTTCTCAGTAGTTTTTTCTTTTTTTTTTTTGATGTATCCAATGTTGTTATTTTCTCTTTAGCTATACAAACAGAAATCTAAATATACTCAGATTTGCCATTGCTCCAGAGACTAAATGATTAGATGGAACTTATTTCTCCTTCTCATGAATTATTCTTATATTCTTATAAGATCAAGTTGAAATACACAAGTCCTAATTTTATTCCCTGTAGCAAGCAAAGATATCTCCTTTGTCCTTACTCATGGAATTCTGTAACCCTTAACTTACACCAAGAAAAGAAAGAAAAGGTAATCTTATGAAATGTTCTCCAGGTTATTTTCTGTCCTCATGAGGGTATATTATCCATGTGGTATAAACCTCTAAAATTTTATTATGGTACCTCTGAATAGCCCCCCTCCTCCTTCCCCTCAGTCACTCCCCCACTACTCTCACTTTCTTCTCATTGGTTATTGCAACTTGAAGTCTTATTAGTTTGGTTGCAAACAGATGGAAGTGTAGAAAAGATATGGGGAAAGCATACTCTTCTTGTGTCACAGTTCTGTCTCTTAGGGAGAATGAGAGTTGTTCCATTATCTGGTTGGTCCTGACTTAAGGACTCTAATTCAGACAACAGTAGGGGTTGGTAAGGTAGAGCAGCATGTTTACCTCTTCAGTCAGAGTTTCTTCCTTTTTGAAAAGTTGAGGTACGCATAGAATGAAGCTCAGATTAATTTTTACATCAGGTCACTCCATTTTCATTTAATGAAGTGACATGCCTCCCTTAACAGGTTTTAACACCATTTATGTACCATCTCCAAATAAACAGATCCTATTTGTGGAATCATTAGCATTAGAAGGATCTCTGATCAATCTATGTAACTCTACCATGAACACAAAGATCAACTGCTATTTAACCTAGGTAGGGAGACTCTGCATTCATTTTGACTTTATTTGCTTTAAAACTATATATTTCAAAGTACGATATGATGCTATTATGAGTTAAAAAAATTTTTTTTCCTACCGCAAATCAATAAAATATGTAGAGTCTACACTTTCTCCAGCCTGCAGTTTGCTTATTTATAAAATGAAAGACTTAAAAAATGCCCTCTAGGGATATTTCCAGGTCTAAAATACTGTAATGTTAATTACAAATCATAGCATTTTCACCGTATATGATCTTAAGAAGAAAAAAGTTTCTGATCCTTTCTTTAAATGCATTAAGATCAAAATATATATTTTACTAATATACAATATTATATTTGCATTTTTCTGTATTAATTCCACCACATTTAAAGCATGTTTTAAAATTCAATATATGACTTAAAACTAGATCTCTGTATAAATTGGATTATTCTCATGGGCCTCACTAGAAAAAATGAATTAAAAATTAACATTTTATAACATTACTAACGCACATGTATCATTTAAGGCAGAGTGCCAAAGTAGGTTGTTTTCACTACAAAATACCCCATTAATATATAAACATCAAAATGTAGTTTATAAAATTATTTGTGTACTGAACCCTTAATCCAAGGGGAAAAAAGTCATTTTGTTATCCTATCAGTTCTTTTAATTTAAAACATTTATTTCAACTTCGATGTTTCAGTACATATCTACTGTATTAGTTCCCTATGACTGCTGTAATAAATTAACAAAAACTTGATGGCTTAAAGCAAAAGACATTGGTTCTCTTTATGATTTTGGAGACCAGAGTCAAAAACGAATCTTATGGGGCTAAAATCAAGGTGCTAGCAGGGTTGTTCTCCCTACATAAGGTATAGGAGAGAATTCATTCCTTGACTCTTCCAGCTCCTGGCGACTGTAGGCATTCTTATTCAGTCCAATATCTGCCTCTGTGGTCACTTGGCTTTTCTTCTATCTCAAATCTCCCTCTGGCCCCTCTTATAAGGACACTTGTGATTGCATTTAGGGTCCACCTGGATAACTGAGGATAATCTCCACATCTCAAGATACTTAACATTATACATCTGCAAAGTCTTTTTTTTTTTTTTTTTCCATATCAGCTAACATTTTAGGGATTAGGACTTGGGAAGGTTTTTTTCAGCATACCACATTTACTTTCCTAGAAATTAGAGTTTATTTTCATCAAACTCGACACTGATTTACAATCCACATAAGAATGACTCTGGACCTCCCAGACAATCATCCTCTAGTTACACATGAGCCTGAGCTGTTATAAACTGAGTGTTGACAATTTGGCATATTTTTGGTCACTGTATTATACATATCCTTCAGATAAAGAATTGAGCTCAATTTCCCCTGTGGCTTAAAGTATTGCTTTAGATTATAAACTCAATGGGAAGAAATGCAGAATAATAGGGCTTTTCTAGGAGTGATTGCTTCAGTGTGAGGTACAGGATGACATGCCATACATGTATTTTTATTCTGATTTCATGGAAAACGAACCACCCATGCCTCTTTGAAAATAAACAGGTGTCATATACAACAAAGCTGTCCGATTATGAAACACTTACCCACACTTGTAAATTGCTTGGAGGGTAGGGTAAACTTTTGTCAGATCTTGAAACAGGAAGAAAATGTCAGAGCAGACGATAGTAGAATATGGGGGGGGGGGAAGGAAAGAATTAGAATTACCAGGCTGAAAAATATAAAGAACAAAAATTTAACTTTGAAATTTCCATCCAGTGGTTTATTAAGAAGCCACGTGAATCCTTGCTATACTAAGGCTACTGTGAACTTTTAGCAATTCTTAGTTGACAGAAAGGTGGGTCCATACACAGAGTTATATTTTAATAGAACTAGTGCAGCTTGTTCTGAAATATGATAGAGTGAGGGAGAGGAAGAAACAGAGGGAGAGGGAGAGAGAAGAGAGGAAAAACAAGGAAAAGAGAAATTAGAGCAGAGTTAACTTGTCTTAGATTTATTTACATCTAACAAGACCACTTAGAGTAAATGATATTTATAAACATAAGATCCCTAAATATACACAAAAAGGTAAATGTGGGTATTTTCCATAAGGCTCCTTCTCAGAGAGGCCTTTCTTTTCCTGACCACCTTATCAACATTTCTAACCACATTTCTCAACATTTTAAATTCTCATTTTCTAATTTATTTTTAAATTTTTGCAATAATCACTATATAACATTCAAACTATGACTTAGTTATCTTATTTATTACTGTCTCTCACAATTGAATGCTAGCTCCAAAAAGGCAGTGTCACTACTGAAAATTGTCCACTACATATAGTATTCCACCTGCCAAGAATAGTATACCCTAAGAAGTAGAGATATATAGATTTTTAAATGAATAAATAGCTTGGCTATTTAATTAACACTTCTGCAATGAAGAATTTATTTTCTAATTAATTGTTGAAATGTGTGTTTTTGTATAAACCAGCAGTCCCGAAGCTTTTTGGCACCAGGGACCAGCTTTATGGAGGTCAATTTTTCCATGGACCAGGGTGGGGGTGGTGTGGGAGTGTGGTGTTGGTTTGGGGATGATTCAAGCACATTACATTTATTGTGCACTTTATATCTATTATTATTACATTGTAATATATAATGAAATAATTACACAACTCACCATAATGCAGAATCAGTGGGAGCCCTGAGCTTGTTTTCACTTGCCACTCACTGATAGAGTTTTGATATTTGTCTGCAAGCAATTGATTTATTATGATCTCTGTTCAGTCAAACCTCCCTGCTAATGATAATCTGTATTTGTAGCTTCTCCCTAGTGCTAGCATCACTGACTCAGCTCCACTTCAGATCATCAGGTATTAAATTCTCATAAGGAACATGCAACCCAGATCCCTTGCATGCACAGTTCACAGTAGGGTTCATGCTCCTACGAGAATCTAATGCCACTCCTGATCTGACAGGAGGTGGAGCTCAGGCAGTAATGTGAGTGATGGGGAACAGCTGTAAATACAGATGAAGCTTCGCTAGCTCGCCCTCTGCTCACCTCCTGCAGTGCAGCTCGGTTCCTAACAGGTCATGGACCACTACCAGTCTGTAGCATGGGGGTTGGGGACCCCTGGTATAAACTATCTCTCAAACTGGTCTTTAAAATACAATGAACTTCATTAAAAAGCAAGTAAGTATGATTGGATTATATAATATTATTTGACTTTTAACATAGTCAGGAAATGGAAGACTAAATGCATATTAACCACTCCATTCCTCCGTTGATAGAAAAGCACCTAAGCCTAAGTTTGAACAAAAGGCATCTTCCTATTATATATGTTATATCATAATATTTCTAAGATAAGAGGAATACTTTCTTATTTTTTTTATTGAAGTTGGTTGATTTACAATGTTGTGCTAGTTTCAGGTAAAAAAGTGATTCCATTATACATATATACATATATATATATATATATATATATATATATACTTTTTCAGATTCTTTTCCCTTATAGGTTATTACAAAATAGTGAGTATAGTCCCTTGTGTTATACAGTAGGTCCTTGTCAGTTACATATTTTATAAATAGTAGTGTGTATATGTTAATCCCCAATTCCTTATTTATCCCTCTTCCACCTTTCCCCCTTGGTAACCATAAGTTTGTTTTCTATGTCTATGGGTCTATTTCTGTTTTGTATATAGGTTCATTCATACCTTTTTTTTTCTTTTCTAGATTCCACATATAAGCAGCATCATATGATATTAGTCTTTCTCTGGCTTACTTCACTTAGTATGATAATCTCTAGGTCTATCCATGTTGCTGCAAATGGCATTATTTCATTCTTTTTTTATGGCTGGGTAATATCCCATTGTGTATATATATATATATATATATATATATATATATATATATATATATATATATATATATACCACATCTTCTTTATCCATTCTTCTGTCAATGAACATTTAGGTTGCTTCCATGTCTTGGCTATGGTAAATAGTGCTGCAGTGAAATTTGGGGGGGCATGTATCTTTTCAAATTATGTATTTTTCTAGATATATGCCCAGGAGTGGGACTGAAAGATCACATGGTAGCTCTATTTTTAGTTCTTTGAGGAACCTCCATACTATTCTCCATAGTGGCTGTACCAATTTACATTCCCACCAATAGTGTAGGAGGGTTCCTTTTTCTCCACACCCTCTCCAGTACTTATTATTTATAGACTTTTTGATGATGGCCATTCAGACTGGTATAGTTTTGATTTGCATTTCTCTAATAATTAGTGATGTTGAGCCTCTTTTCATGTGCTTTCTTATTTTAAATCCTAGTATCTTGTTCAGTGCATATCATGTAGTAGGTGTTTAATATATATTTGTAAAAAAAAATTGAAACATCTTGATAAGATATAATTCACATACCATTCGATTCACCCATCTCATGTATACAATCTAAAGATTTTTAGTATTTGATAGAGTTGTAAATTATCACCACAATCAATTTGTACATTTCATCATTCCCCAAATAAACCCTGTACCCTTTAGCATAACCCCACAACCCCTCTAGCCCTAGTAAAACTGAATCTACTTTTTGGTCTATAGATTTGTCTATTCTGGACAAGTCATAAATTGAATCATATAATATGTGACTTTTTGTTTCTGGCTTCCTTAATGTAGCATGATGTTCTCAAGGTTTACCTTGCTGTAGCATGTATTATTATTTAATTCCTCTTTATTGCCAAATAATATTCCATTGTGTTCTTCCATTCCTCCATTGATAGGCATTTGGGATATTTCTACATTTTGGCTATTATTAATAATGTTGCTATAAACATTGGTGTGCAAGTTTATGTGTGAACATGGTTTCAATAATTTTGGGTATAAGCCTAGCAGTAGAATTATTGGATCATGGTAAGTATATGTTTATCCTTTCCATAAACTGCCACAATATTTTCCAAAGTAACTGTGCCATTTTTCAATCCGACTAGTAATGTATGAAAGTCCCAATTTCTCCATATTCTTGCCACTTAACTGTTCTGTGTCTTTTTCGTATAGCTATCCTAATGTGAAATGATATCTCATTGTGGATTTGATTTGCATTTCCCTTTATGGCTGAAGATATTTGAATGTCTTTTCATAGTCTTTCTTTTTCTAAAGGTTACTAATCAACTGATCTTATTTTAATTTTTCCAGTTTCACTGAGGTATAGTTGACATATAACTTTGTATTAGTTTAAGACGTACAACATAATGATCTGATATTTGAATATATGGCAAAATGATAACCACAATAAGTTTGGTTAACATCAATCACCTCACATAGTTACAATTATTTGTCTTGTGATGAGAACTTAACTATAGTCACAGTGCTATATACCACATCCCAGAACTTATTTATATTATAACTGGAAGTTTGTACCTTTTGACCACCTTTACCCACTTCCCCCATCCCTCCACTCCCCACTTTTGGCAACTACCAATCTGTTCTCTGTTTCCATGAGTTCAGGTTTTTTTAGACCCCACATATAAATGAGATCATATGGTATCTGCCTTTCTTTCTCTGACATTTCACTTAGCATAATGCCCCTTTTATGTTCTTATTGGTAATTCACTGATTATTCTGGAGAAATGTCTATTGATCTTTTGCCCATTTATTAATTTGTTAATTGTCCTTTTATTATTGAGTTGTAAGAGTTCTTTTTATATTCTAGATACAACTCCCCTGTCAGATATGTGATTGACAAATAATTATCCTATTCTGTGGGGTGTACTTTAATATCTTGATGGTGTCCTTCAAAGTTATGTGGTGTTTTAATTTTGATGAAATCCAATGTATTTTTTTTTGGTTACATGTGCTTTTGGTTTTATATCTAAGAAGCCATTGGCTAATCCAAGGTCAGAAAAATATATGCTTGTTTTCCCCTAAGCATTTTCTAGTTTAGTTCTTACATTTAGGTCTTTGATCTATTTTGAGTTAAATATTTGTATATGGTGCGAGGCAGGCCGCGGTACAACTCTATTCTCTGAATGCAAAAATCCGGTCATTCTGGCCAAATTTGTTAAAAAGACCCCTCTTTCTGTATTGAATTGCCTTGGCGCTCTCATTGAAAATCAAATAATGTATGACAGTACCACAATATCTTGATTATGGTGACTTTGTAGTAAATTCTGCAATCAGGAAGTATGAATACCTGAAATTTGTTTTTATCCTTCAAATTGTTTTGGCTATTATGAGTCTCTTGAATTTCCATATGAATTTTAGGATCACATTTTCAATTTCTGCAAAAATTGCCAACTGTGATTTTGATAAATATTGCATTGAATCTTAAGATCAAATTGGGGGTTATTGCCATCTGAACAAATTTAAGTTTTCTGATTAATAACAACTGAATGTCTCCCTATTTTCTTGTAGTTTTCAGAATATGACTTTTACATTTCTTCTGTTAATTTATTCCCAAGTATTTATTTTCCTATTTTTATTCTTGTTGATGCTATTATAAATGGAATTGTCTTTTTCAATTTCAATTTCATATTTTCCATCACAAGTATATAGAAATACAATTAATTTTGTATATTGATCATGTATCTTGCAAACTTACTAAACTCACTTATTAATTCTAAGAGGATTTAGTGGATTCCTAAGATTTTCTAACTATAAGATTATATTATCTGCAAATAGACAGTTTTACTTCTTCCTTACTAACATGGATGCTTTCTATTTCTTTTTTTCCCTTACATAATTGTCCTAATTGGAAGAATCTTCAATACAGTGTTGAATACAAGAGATGAGAATGGACATTTTTCCTTGTTCCTGCTATTACAGCAAAAGCATTCAATTGGTAACCATTAAGTATGATGTTGGCTCTTGGGCTTTTCACAGACACATTTTCACTCTGTTGATTATGTCATTTGGTGGTATAGTCCAATTTGTCTATTTTTACTTTTGTTGCCTGGGCTTTTGGTGTCATATCTAGGAAATCCTTTCCAAATTCAGTATCATAAAGTTTTCCCCCTATTTTCTTCTAAGAGTTTTATAATTTTAAATGATAAAATTTAGGTTTTTGACTTAAATTTTGCATAAAATAAAGGTTCAATTTCATTCATTGTCCTGTAAGCAAGCTGGAGTGAGGACAGCTGGATGGACAACAGTTTTGGTGTGCCATGCCTGAGGTAAAGCCACTACTCTATCAGTGAGGAATTAGTGGAAGAACGAAACCCCTAATCTTTTGATCATACTCTCTAGGAATTTAGGCTTTGAAACTGGATCTGAGGAGCAGAGCACATGTGTATGAAATGCTGGCAACCTGCAATTCTCAGGGTGATAATATAGCTCTCAACTTTAAGCTAGAGAAAGAGGACGTCTTACATGTTTGGTTACACCTTCTTGGATTGGATTTTCTAGTATTCTGAGCTGAGAATGAGAGAGGAGGTGTGAACTGTGTTTCAAATGATACAGACTCTTGCTATTCCTTTATGTTTTAGATTTCCTTCAATAAATGTTTATATATTTGTTGTATACACTTATGGAAATATCTGGAGACCTTAATTTTTTTAAATAATTTTAACCAATTATACTTCTTTCACTGAAGAACAGAGCTCTTCACGCTACCATTCAAATGTATACATACTTGTTAAATTGTTTAAATAAAAATCCTTATCATTTAAACAGTGTTTCTATAAAGTTAATTATTAATACTTTCTTTAATAAAATATTAGATTCTTTATTGCTATTTTGTCCTAAAGAAAACATATATTACTGGACTTGCTGTACCTTCTCATTTTGGGGATGTAAACACATTAAATTTAACTTCTGTGGGTTTCAATGTTGAACCACATAGCTAAAGATATGTTGAAAAATTGCATTTATGTTATAAAGATATATAGTACTACTAATTATCAAAGTTATATTGAAGAGCATTTATAGGGCTGTTTCATACCAGCACCCCTTTAAAAGTAAATTGATAACAATCATTTTACATGAAAATCAATATAAATTACATAAAACAGTAATAAAAATGAATAAGCAATATATTAATTTTATAAGTATGTATGGCAACATTTCCACATGTGTCTCATCTACCTCACTTATGGACCTGAAATTAACGATCCATACTTGCAGAACCAACATTAGGCAGTTAAGAAAAGTATGGGCTCTGGAGTCAGACCTTTGTTTTAAGTCTGGCCTTTTTTTTTTTTTAATTGACTTACAATATTGCATTAATTTCAGGTATTTAGTATAGTAATTTTTTTTTGCAGATTATATTCCATCATAGGTTATTACAAGATATTGGATAACATTCCCTGTGCTATACAGTTAAAATATGGAATGCTTCACAAATTTACGTTATCCTTGCTAAGGGGCCATGCTAATCTTATCTGTATTTTTCCAATTTTAGTATATGTGCTGCTGAAGTGAGCACAGTCTGGCTTATTTGATCTAATTGATTTAATTATGTGTAAATCTAGGTTAATTTTGGTTTGAATAACTTAACTTCTCAATGACTCAGTTTTAATATCTACAAAATGCAAGTAATAGCACTAACTCTGTGCTTTTCTGATGATTAAATTACTTAAGTATATATAACACCTAGAATGTGCTTATTATTTTTAAGTGCTTAATAAATGGAAGTCATTTTTGTTGTTATAATTAGCTATTTAAAAATAACCCTCTACCATTGGTTGGGTTTAAACCTACCATTACTGCTTTCCCATTAGAGTATTGAGCAAAGGCTAATAGGTCTAGCAATGAATTAATACAGTACTAGTTTTGATGTGAAGCTTATCACTTGCCAGCTATATGATTGTAGGAAATTTACCTAATCACTGTGAATCTTGATTTTATCAGTTTTTAAAAATTTTATCATCTTTGAAAGAAAGATTAGAGTTTGGTTAAGTAAGGTAGTACACAATAAGGCCTTTTAACTAAAAATAAACAACAAATTTTGCCCTCTGGAGATTGGTTTGCATTTCCTCCTTAGTTATCAGTTATGTAAACCATTCTTATCTTGATTCTTATTAACGCTTTTCATTTTCAGGTGTCCTTCCTATGTTCTTTGTATCTGAATTCTCATTTCTCCTATGTCTTTCTATATTTATATTATACTTCTTAAGAAGTAAACAAAGGGAAAAATCTTTCAAGACATGAAAAAACTAATATTAAAGTTAATTGATTTTTATTTTTTACATTTATCCTTTTCCAGGTCAGTTCGAGTACCTTAAGGTTTTAATGATAGCAAAGCAAATTTTCCTGTACTGCAAAAGGATTATTATAGAGATCAGAACCCATGTTATTATGAAAGATGAAAATCCTCACTAAATGCATCTGATATTAATTTTTTAGAAAATATTTGAATCATTAAAAAAAGAAATGTTTTTTTCACATAATTGTACTTTTAATATTTTAGCACTTCCTGTAGCTTCTAACAGAAAAGGATTTCTTGTTTTACTAATGTGCAGTTTAGAAACAGTTTTATGAAAAAATAAGAATTTTACTACAATATGTGTTTACTATTAATGTATATAACTGTGTTGTTGAAACAATGTTAAAACATGAATATTGCAATATTAAATGTAATATTTGAGAAATTAAAAATATCAATTGACTTCAAATCTCAAATCACAGAGATCACCTGTTTATCATAATGCACTTTTAAAAAATTTCTGAATATATATTATGAGCTAGTTATAAAAAGGGGATTATATTAAATACAGTTTTTTTCAAATTGCTTTTTTAACACTGCTAACATGAACTTTTAAAAAACTTCTTGCATATTTTGTTTACGAAATAGTGATACAATATACAATTCATAGTGAAACTATTGTATGACTGATTTATCTTTCTAAAATATTATACGTTTAAGATCCACAAAGTAGTGAACAAAATTCTGCATACATTTATCTTCATTCAGTTACATGAGTCCTAGAAACAGAAATGCAATATCAAATACTGTAAAGATTTTTTGATATATATATTTACCATACTGATCACCAAAGATTATGGTAGTTAATAGTATGTAAACGTATGACACATTTCAAAGTACACTTATATTTAAAATTCATAATGTCAAGGGGAATTTTAATCCACCTACCAATCCTTCCACACCTCTATAACCTGGTATTATATAAAAATAAGTAGAGAGGGGCTTCCCTGGTGACACAGTGGTTAAGAATCTGTCTGCCAATGCAGGGGACACGGGTTGGAGCCCTAGTCCAGGAATATCCCACATGCCGTAGAGCAACTAAGCCCATGCGCCACAACAACTGAGCCCACACGACACAACTACTGAAGCCTGAGTGCCTAGAGCCCGTGCTCTGCAATAAAAGAAGCCACTGCAATGGGAAGCCCATGCACCACAACGAAGAGTAGGCCCCGCTCGCCACAACTAGAGAAAGCCAAGCAGCAACGAAGACCCAACACAGGCAAAAATAAATAAATAAATAATAAATTTATTTAAAAAATAAGTAGAGAAATCAACAGGCAGCCTTTATAAAACGTTATAGCAATTTGACGGAGTAATAATGTCTGTTGAATCTAATAATAAAAAGTGGATTTGTATGCTGCACGTTTTTTATTTCATTTTCCAAATAATTCATTTTTATTGCATCTTAGGTGTCCATGAGAAACTGGAAATTAAAAACAAACAAAAACTTGCACTTCACCATAGATACTCTAAGAAGCACTGCTCTAACCCATTAAATCTTTCAGCACTGTTAGAAACCGTTTTATAACTTCCTTCTCTCCCCCATACTTTAAAACATCTT